>NW_027526203.1:186208777-186566063 GCF_048455015.1 Haemaphysalis longicornis
TCTGCCTCTAAAAAGCGAAGGGAGATTTCAATGGTCTCTTTACGAATATTTTTCGTCTCGGCTTGTCTTGCGAAGCGTGACTCAATTCAGTGTGGGCGGCGCAAAAATGCTTGTATGGCGCGTCTGAGAGCGTTTGGCAAGTGGCCAAGAAATTGCAGCTTGCTGACCGAAGTGTAAAAAAGTGTAGAACGGAGAGTGGTGAGCTTCCCGCTAGCGGCCTCGGCAATGTGCAACGTGCCTGTGCCTAGAGGACAAGATCAGAGGACGGAGCAGTCGCCGGTATATTTTGCAGGGCTAGCCCAGCCAGGGGCAACCACTACTGCCCGTCCTTACGTGTGTGGTCAGGCATTTAAGAGATGAGCGGGGACTCACGTGTGGAAGAAGCGACGACTGCGCCTCCAGCAACCTTCCGGCCGGCACTCTCGCGTCACCACTGAGCTCCGTGCCTCGGTGGCACACGGCGGCGATGCAACCATGGGTAGACAGGCGCCGTCCCGGGCATCTTGCGCTTACCTCCGTGCTCGATACTCCTAAATGGCGAAGCCGTCGCTCGCTTCTCCGCTGTTGGCCAGGCCCCTTCATCCGGCCATCCCGTCGACTTGTCCTGGCGGTAAGTGCCGGTGACGCTCGTTCTTGCCCGATGCATGAAATACGAACAGCGCTTCAAAAGTTAAACTAAGCACGCGAGCTGTTGGCAAACTGGTCAAAGCTGCACGCAAGCGCGATCGCGGAGTATCTGCGCCGTAGATAATGAGCGTGTGGGCACGTCGGGCTGCCCCGTCTCGCTGTTCTGACGCTCGTCTTATCGCAGGTTCGAGCGAAATCGCGCTACCACCACTGCTAGTCAGGAACGCTTTGAATGCCTTCCGCGATGTGACGAGAACAGCGTCTTCGGCGGCGTGCGCTTTCTACTTAGTCAGTAACGCCGCCGCTTTTATTGGGCGGGACCACGGCGGGACTGCCGTGGTTCCCGATTCACTCGGCGGCGAGTTTTTGCGCCCGGTGGTCTAGTCGGTCGGGGATGAATTTCCCAAGTGCGGCAGAACTCATGCTTGGCTCGGAGAACGCATGAAAGAAAAATGCATGCGGGTATTCGATGCTTTGATTTTACCGTACAAATAGTGTCTTAACCGAGCGAGCAGGGTGAACACACTTCAACAAAAATTGGCTTTATTACATGGAAGGAACAAACCTAAACATTAGCATCTTGGAAAGCCCCGTTTTCTTGCTCCCGAAAAGTTATAAAATTATGGCTCGGTGCACACAGCACGCGTAGTGAAAGCATGGCTGCGAGAACAGAATGTATGCTTTCTTGAATGGACGTCCAAGGACGCTCACATGAATGTAATTGAGAACGTTTTGGAGAAGCCGGAAAGAAGTCTAGATCGTGTAAATTATAGCGCAAGTGAAGGAGGCCTTGGTGAGGCAGTGAAAAAATAGTGGGACAACCACTGGGAGGGATCCGGATACGTTGACCCTTTGCATGAGTCTCTGCTTCGGAACATGGCTGATGTAATTAACATGAGCTGGAAATTCACCCGTTATTTACTGCTGTGTTGCTATAGATGGATAAATTTCAACTCTTCGTTTTAATTGTCCCCACCTGTGATCCATTTCAAAGTTACCAATTCCTGGCCAATCGACCGAGTGCGTATGAGCCACGAAGGAAGGAATAACGACAACGACCGCAACGTTTGTTTCGCTGACAATGTGCGGAGCTAGCACAGCTGGTAGAGCACCCGGCGGGTACTGTGCAGGCCCGGGTTGAATTTACTCTCTAAAGCTGTGGCCATTTTCTTGACCGAAGAACTACAATTACAATAACAACAACGGCCTCTGCCTGATGGTATAAACTGTCATGACAGGGCGCTCTTCACTTGGGAAGTTTAGGAAGAATAGGTAAGAGCTAAGTTAGTCTAATGGAGGGTTTCTTTTTGACTCCTTTAATTGCTCTCGTTTAATTGCATGGTCAATGATTTCTTCCGGATATTTTTGACCAATCAGGGAAGCCTTGAGTTCCTCAGCGTGTTTTTTTTTTTGAAATCATCCTGTCCGGTGCATATTCTGCGACGCCTGTGTGCTTGTGAGCAGGTATGCTTGTTTTACAACGGCGGGGATGGCGGCTGTAGAAGTGGAGATATTGTTGTCGGTCAGTGGGCTTCCCGTACAATGTTGTTGAGACACTCCCTTGGTTCAATATTTACGTGACATCCAAGAAATGTATGGTTGCATTTGATATCTGACAGGTACGTTTGACTGATGGATGGAGAGTTGATTTCTGAAATACATTCAATGAGGCTCGCCTCACCGTTATCGCAAATAAAGATGTTGTCGAGGAAGCGAGGAAGCGTTTAGGAAGAATCGGTTTTGGGTAGCGTTTTTCAATGAACTCCGTTTGTAACGACACCATAAAGGTATAGGCGTATGATAGTGCTATTTTAACCCCCATATCTGTGCCGGTAATTTGGAGATATAGTGGGTGTTGTCGACTTCAAAGTGATTGTACTCAATGACAAGGTGGAGGAGGGTTTCCAGTGTAGGAGGGGTTATATCTAAGCAGAAACTAGTCACTGTAGCAGAGACTGCGGCAAGTACGCCACCAGAATGAGTAATGTTAGTACCGAGATATGTAGTATCCATGGTTACGAGAAAACCGAAATGCAGCCACCAGAAATGCAGCCACGGCCACCAGGACGCGGGCTCCATCCAGGCCACGGTGGCTGCATTTCTGTTAGAGGCGAAAAGCGAAAACGCCCGCGTGCCTAGATTTCAGCGAACGTCAAAAGTAGCACTACGTTAAAGGTGGTCTGAATTAATCCCAGCCTTTTGATACAGCCCGCCTCTTAGCCCAGGGGCAGCTGTGTCGGAGAATTAAACTCCCCTAACCAAATTAAATCCACACTACTCAAACCACGCATCCAAATAGCACTACGGCACTTACAGGGGCACAGTTAATCATGGTTAAGCGAACCCCCTTTGCACCTCCCCCTTCGCTCTCCCCCTCTTTGCACCTCAGCACGTCACGGGTATCTAGTAACGGGGGTCTAGCCCGCAAGCTTCTATTTGTTTTTATTTTTTGGCAAGGGCTGGCTGTTCAGAAGTTTTTTTTTTTCAATGATATAATTTATTTATGTTGCGGTCGCCGCCGTACGCCTAATCAGGACTGCGCTTCCATAGACTGTTTTAAAGGTTAAAAGATAAGGTTAATGGAAGCTATAGTCCGCTCCTGTTGTATGCAATCTTGTTCCCTCCAATTTGATTTTGATTCCACTTTTTACACCATTTTAACGCGTTTTTGGTGCTGCATGAACGAACTAAGATGGTTCCAGATGTACCGCACAATAGCGCCTCCATTTAAACGGTGAACTTGTCTTGACAAGACGGAACTTCTCGTTTTTTGGCAGCAGAACTCATCAATGACGAACTGAAACCATAGATAGCAGTGGACACGTGCGACTGCACGCCGAGAGGACGGTCTAACTCCTAAAAACGAAGTCTCGCACCGAAGCCGCACTCGTATGGGGAAGCGCAAGGTAGTTTGTGGTACTGGCGAAACAAAGTGAAGTTTAGTTGCTCTTGCTACCTGGTGTAGTGTCACGCTACGCAAGCAAAACCACAAGTGGATGCTACATTAGCCATGGGATGGTGCTAGCCGCTCTGTTTATCTTCATTATCATAACGAATTTCGTTTTTAGGCGATTCTAGAAGTTTTCATTGCTGTTGTCTCCTTACAGTAGTTTCGAGAATTCGTTAAACTGGTTAATTACTCCCGCCGATTTTTCAGTAAAAGTGAAAAAAAACGATGACTGATCATCTTGCCAACTTTGTTATATCAAGGTTACCCGCCACAACGTTTCGTTACATAGAGTTCGCCAACACACGAGGTTCAATGCAGATGGAAATGGCGAATTTGAAAAACTTCGTTTAATCCAGAAATTATCTGCATAGACGTTCGTTAAATCCAGGTTTAACTGTACTTTAAACGCGCGGAAGCACGAGCACCTTACGCTCACCGAGCAGACCGGCCTGCAAATACACATACGTAAACAGACCAGCAATGTCTCAGCGACAGCAACATCAGGGAATGTTGTTGGTGCTACTACAAAAGTTATCATACCTTTCACCGCATTCAACTATAGTGACACTCGTAGCGAAATGGGCACGATGTAATAAATTACGATCTTTTCAATGGGCTTCAAAGACAACAAGCAGAATTAAACTTACTGCCTTCAAAGAAATTCCCCATTGATTTCGCGCAGGGCTTTGGCTGCCTCGGGAGCTTGGGTGGCCAAACCGCGCGATGCCAGTCAATCCGCTATTCCACCAACGACGCCCGTGCCGCTGGTGAGTATTCGTCGGAGGGCGCACATTGAATCGAGATTGAGCCAGATCGAGAACAATCCGGATCGAGTGCTGCTATACACGGCGGGATCGAGCCCGCTCCCGCTCTAACTAAATCCCGGTTCCCCTTGCTCAATTGAGGTTTCCAAGCGCGATCGGACTATCCTGACACTATCGTTCCCGCTGAGTAATGTCACCCAATGCAACTTCACATTCCGACCAAGAAAAGCGTTTTTTTTTTCGCTTCACTCAGGATCAGCATCATCGCCAGAAAAAGTTGGCTTTCGCGCAGTGCGTTTTGGACGCGGCATACGCCATCAATGAGATATGGAAGGCTTCGCTTTAAAATTGTAAAGCTCGCGCGGTAAACGCGCGGTTTCCTGAGGCTGCAGTTTCATCCAAATTTGTAACTTTGTGCCCGACAATGTGTAATTGTTTTGTTTAAACGTTGATTGAAAATGAAAACTGAGACATTGTGAAATGCATTTCAAACAAAACTTTGCGTTCTGCAGTGACAACAAAATTTAGAGAAAAAAATCGTGAAATCTGCCAGACGCTAGATTGTTGCTCAGTTTGACGCCCTCTATGTTCGTATGTGTAATAGTGACCAACTCCTAAGGCATAGGTTATGACAGCCAAATATTTCTCAACATAAATGTCGGGTATTTATTGCTTGTCCAGAAAAATATATGTGTATGCAAAAAAAACATGACTGCGGTGCTTTTTCTAGAAATGCGTAACTCTCAAAACCAGAATTAAAAAAATCCCGGCCTCGACATTTTCCCAAATCGGAGAAACGAGACTCAAGGACAACAACACTGTTAAAAAACATATTTTGTTATTTTGTTCGTACTTAAGTTATAAGCCGGTGAACGCACGCGTTCGACACGTGCCTTTGTGCCATATGCGCTCCACTACAGCTGCTGGTTTTACGGCTTTGCGCGTTTACATAAAAAAGCGTCTGTTAGCATTCCGGGGCCACACCAGGGAGCCTTCAACCTTTAACGTTCTTCTAAACAAGAAACCCGCGCTTTTAATTTTTCTATTCCCGATGGTTATCTCAATATGCGCTAGCCCAGCTACGCTTGTCACACATACCAGACACAAAACACACATTTGCGGGCGTCCCTTTCCTTTCAGCACAAAGAGCAGTGTAACGCAAAAAACAGCTCCATGAGGTTAGAGGAAGGTCTGAAGACAATCAGTAACGACGACGATCATTCCGATTTCGGTGTTCTAGGAATCAGAGTGCGTTTTTATCGGCGCATGAAAGGAAAGCTGTTTTTTTTACAGAGGTCGGCCATGGCTCTTCCATTTCGATCTTGAATCAAACACCATTTGTTTTGTATAACCTGATCCGGCCAAACGTTGAAAAACGACATTCTTCTCTTTCGTTGTTGAGCGATGCGCGTACGCTCCGTAGAGAACCTAAACCGGAAATAGCTATATAGACTCCACTTTGCAGGGCTATCTAGGAGGCGTCTCTGCTAATCAGAACTCCACCGCCAAATCCGAAGTAAGGTTGCTCCAAATAAATTTCAGGAGCATTCTAAATAAGCTACACAACCTAAATTCTCTCGTTTACTCATGTTCAGCCGACATTTTGATCGGTACAGAAACGTGGCCGTCGGACGACCAACTCTGAACCTAACTTTCCTACACAGTTTGCTGTTTTCAGCAGAGGGATCTCTGTTTTCAGCAGAGGTCTAAAGGAGGAGTAATTATAGCTCTTAAAGGGGCCCTGAAATGCCTTCCGCCGATGCATGGATGTACGTGTAACCAAATAAAGCAATGTATTAGCAATCTCCTCCTGCAAGAATTTTGTTAAAGCGATGAGTATTAGCTCAGAAATCGTAAATCAAAAACCGCGAATTATCGTCGCGCCGTATTTCCTCCTCCTTTCAACTGTTTCTTCGCTGTTGGCCTCCCCTCCCATGATGCTCCGCTCCTCAGCGGTGACGTACTTCCGCTATTGCGCTCCCACAGACTGCCGTCTGCTACGGGCCAGCTCTTTCGGCTTTTTCATCTCTGTAGACACCATGGACACTGGCTGGAAAAGCGAACGAATGACGTGGCCGCATGTGTGCGGCCTGGCCTTGCCCTTTCGCGGTGTACGTAGCTGCAGTTGGTATCGGCGGCGAACTCGCAGCCGCGTGGGGAGAATCGTGCGCTCGTTCCCTTTGGTGCACCGCGCACTGTTTATCCAAAAAGCGCGGTCTCAGGTGTGGCCCCGCTGGTGCCGGGGGTTATTTTGCGGTGGTTGTAATTCCTACTACCGGCGGCATGTGAAAAAAGACATTTTCAACCGACACAGAACCCGTGCACAAAACGCGCCGGATCGGATCGCTTTATCAGCGGCGATGAACGTGAAGGCGAAGAGCAAACCAACGCTGCACTCGATCAGCGAGAACCCGTGTTCTGACAAGCTGCACCCATGTGTTGCATTCAACACTGACGGGAAAGCGTTTGTTTGCACTTGTTTGGATAGTCGTAAAATGTCCAAACACTCCGGCATTCCGCTAGCAGATCAGCCGGCGAGACATTTCGGAAAACATTGGACAGATGGCGTCGTATGCATTAGTGTGTCGCTACGCAAAACTGATGAGACGCTCTACTAAAACTCCCATCGCGGTGTCACGTAGCGGGACGCAAAAATTTAGCGTTTAGCGTATGCAAAGGCCACAAACGCTGTACTAAAACTCTATTAGCAGCAAAATAGCGTGCGTATGTGAAACCGCTTGCGTTTACAAAGCTGCACGCCGAGCGCGTACGTTTCAAACCTAGTGACATCGTTTAAATACACTGGCAAGCACAGTGTAACGTAGTCAGATATCAACCGTATACTCAGGTGACAAGCAAGAGCTTGTTTTATGTGGGGCGGAGATTGCGCATAAAGGCCCGTTCGCACTTGCGACGAAAGCGAGTGAGAGCGGCAGGAATTCCGTTGCTTTGTCGCGCGACGATCGTTTTTGTCGAATGGTCGGGACAAATTTTGGTTGCGCGACAGAATTCCCGTCGCTTTCGCTCGCTTTCGTCGCAAGCGGGAATGGAAAGTTCTGCCGCTGCCGTCTGCTACGCAGCTCGGAGGTACCGCGCGATCTGCTCGGGCCGGATGAACGCGCACACTCCCGCACGGCAGCGCCCCAAGCGGCAGACGGCCGCGTACATCGCTCCCGGCGCCCGCCTGGAGCCCGCCCTCGGCACACTAGCCAGTATACTTCAGGCACTATAATGGAGGAAAGATTTTTTGCTTCCGATGAACCTAGTTCTTTGCCTTTGTGTTTTTAAATACGTGAAGTGGTTAGCACGTCGTCCTCACGCAGCTCTGTATCGTCGTAGCATCGCTGATTGTCCGAACGAAGCTTGAAGCTAAGCCAATGAAGCGACCGAAGCTGTGTGTGTGTGTGTGCATCGCCTCCTGTGTGTTGTGGACGCGTTCGTTTCGCGATGAAATGCGACATTGTACTTCTGCGGGTGGATAGTTCTTCCCATGGTCTGGATTATCTTTCTCGATCCAAGTACCACTCAACCTCGCATGGGGTATGTGCAGTGTGCCTGGCTAAAAGCCTTCTCGCTTGCGCGCCAGAGTTGTGACTTGCTGCTCGTCCCCGCAAACCGGGTGTGAGGTGAGTGCCGAATTTACGACGGGCAGGAGGAGGCAACTCATCGTCTGTCAATCGCGGTTCAGACTTGCAACGCATGTTGTGACGTTGCGTTCGTTCGAAACGCATCTCTGGATTGTTTTGAAGTTGAATAAAATGTACGCGTCAAACCCGGGCATTCGGCTCAGGGCGTTCTCTGCGATTGCACCAAAGAAGTGCCACGGGACTTTCTTTATGGTACGTACTCACGTAAGATAAAATCCACGTCGTGTTATGGCCGTGTTGCATTCAATACAAATGGTTAAGCGTTTGTTTACACTTGTTTCGTTTGTCGTAAAATGTCAAAGCACTCCGGCACTCCACTGGCAGATCAGCCGGCGAGCCGACGCTGAGCAGACGACTCATCTCTTTGCCGGAAGTGCGTGAAAAAGCCGCCAAATAGCAGGATGTCTAGCTCATGACGAACATCTGGGAATCGATGATGTAGACATGTGAAGATGGCGGCGTCCAAAAACACGAAGGAAAGGGTGAGAAAAAAGCGACAAACTTTGCAACAAAAGTGTGAGCTTTCCGCTGCGCGTAAAAGAGTAATACTTGGCACAGGTGACGTTGGGGACCCAATCTAGCGATTGCGCTAGTTCATTTAGTGTGCTCAAAATGCCTTTCAGGGCCCCTTTAAAAGGGTTCAGCAGTGCCGGCCTCCCGTAGACAATACATGGACACTTTCAGAAGCCATAGCGGCCTAATATTTGGCCTAGCCCTATGGGATTAGTATCAACTTTTTCCACTTTCAAAAAAAAGAAACATCCCCCTCGCGAGGGGCACGATCA
Source organism: Haemaphysalis longicornis (assembly GCF_048455015.1). Lineage (NCBI taxonomy): Eukaryota > Metazoa > Arthropoda > Arachnida > Ixodida > Ixodidae > Haemaphysalis > Haemaphysalis longicornis. Next base: position 186,217,551 of record NW_027526203.1, read on the forward strand.
AATGCAGAGCATTTCTGCGGGGGGGGGGGGGGGGCGCCTGCAAGTCGTATGGATTACGTATTGGTTGTTGTTGTTGTAATTGTTGTCTTCCAGCGTAGACATTGTCGATGAAGTCGATGGTGAAACGTGCCGTGAACCCCCTGCCGCGGCAATGACGCAACGTGGAGCGGCTATGACGCAACGTGGCGCGGCTATGACGCAACACAATCCAACACAACGCACTTTAATCCAATCCAATCCAATCCAAATCCAAGCCAATCCAAGCCAATCCAATCGAATCCAATCCAATGCCCCTCGCGAGAGAGTGTTATAGCGCCGAAATCGCCACCACGCGAACGCGTGATGCTGACGTCACGATCACGCCACAGATGTTAGCGACCGCAGCGCGCTTAAACGACATATGTGGTTTAAGCGCGAACCGACCGCGGCGAGAGAGCGCGATGCGAGCGCCCCACCTGTTCTTGCGCGCGAACCTAACGCGGCGAGAGAGGGTGTTGCGCACGTCCCCACCTGTTGTGCGCCCGAACCGAACGCGGCGAGAGAGGGCGTTGCGAGCGGATAGAAGGCGAGGAGGACGCGGGGGGCGCACCTCTGGCCGACGGTTGAATGAGTCAAGGATATAAGGCACGTTCGTAACCTTCCGTTCTGTGTCGGCTTTGTGGCTCAGTTCGTAGAGTACCGTGCACCTTGCGTTCCGCCCGCAGAGTCGTAGGATCGAAACCTGGCGCCGGCAAGTATTTATATAGTGTAGGGGGAGCGATGCGGACGCGGACTACGGACGCCAACGCGGGTGACATCGTGAGTTACTAAAATGCTCTGCATTTAAAAAGGGGGGGAATGTTGCGGACAGATTTTTTAAACTGACATCTCGGTTTTTTTACAAACTAGAAAGAAATATGAGCTAAAACATGGGTTTTCGGGGTGCCTGTGTTTCTGCACGCCGCATTGAAAAAAATTTCCCAATATCGAAATTCTGCTCGCAACGTTCCCTCCCTTTGGCTCTTCTGATTGCATACATGCCGGTAGAATTCTTCTGAGGCGAATAGTTTTAGCGCTAGGCTTTCTGAAAGTTCCACAGCTCGAGAACGCTCGCAATCAAATTTCCCACTCTTTTTGGTGGCTCCGTCTTTCGTATTCAGGAGGAAACATTATTAGGCTCTACCACTCACCGCGTACACGCTGCGGTCTTGCTATGTCACTGCGCGGATAGCCGGACTTTTGGGCTTAAGCGGCATGCGCGCGGAAGAGCGAAGAAAAGTTTGCCGTCACTCATGCGAGTGGCACCACCGCTTTGATTGCAACAATCCATTGCAGTGTCATCTCTTGCGAGCCGGGTTCCACGCTTATCAGCGCGCGGGGTAGGGCAAGGTTAGACCGATGGCGTTGGCCGCAGCGGTGAATATTTTGCTTTTTCACCGAACGATGGCTTGCTTCCGCAGTAATGCTGTTTAGTTTTTTTATTATTAAACTCTGAGCCGTAGCACAGACGAAGCGCTTGCTCGAAGTGACGCGACCTCAAATCTTGCCGGTAAAGCTGTTGCTTGTGTCCAGTGCATAACGGCGGTATCACGGTGCAAAAATGCAGGAATATTATTTTTCTTGTAGGCTCGGATGGGGGAAGAGGGCAAGGGGGCGGTTTCGCACTTGAGCGGCTAAAAAAACTTTAGTGGGGCTCCCTAAACGGAAAACGCCACCTGACTTCTTTATTTTTCTGTTTGCTCATTAAAACGTTTTGCCTCCTCTTTCTGCTCCTCCTGCTCCTCCTTCTTCTTCTCCTCTCTCTCTTTCTCCTTCGCGTAGCATGAGCAATACACATTTAGGAGCACCCGTTTTTCAGAGTACAGGGACAGCTTTTTCTTCATCTTCATCTTCGGCATTCCCGCGAACGGAGACTTAGCTTATGCAGCCGCTTCCATCTGCGTACGCGTGCGTTAGCGGAGCAATGCGTAAACCCGCGGACTCGTGCGCTAATATGAAGCAGGTGTACCACATTATTGTATTGTTCAATTAGCGTAGCAATCTTCCTAAATGTCAGAGCGCCTTTATAGAAATCGTAAAATGAAACTATTTTATTACTTGATTCCTTGTTTATATCCTTTCAAGGCGGAAATTGCTGCAAGTTGCAGACGGAGGTAACTGTGCCAGCGCACAGAATGTTCACCTTACTTGAAATTAGGTATATTCAATCAAAACTATCACTCTCCTTGTACTGCAATTAATGGAAATTCTTCAGGCTGACCAATGAGTTACTTTTACTGTTGGTATGAAGGTTAATTTTTCTGCATTTTAAATTTGCCCTTCCAACATTGCTTCCAAAATCCTCCTTCACACCGTTCGATTTTCAGTCCCCAAGGCAAAAAAATACACGGGCTGCTGTAAGATGCACTCATACAGCGTAAAGGTCAGAAAGCCACGCTCGGAAGTCTTTGAAAGAACGAAATTCGATTTTTCTGTTTCTTTTTTTTTATTTTTCCCCGTTTCTTCATCTTTCATCTTTTCTGTCCCTGCTAGCAGGGTCTTTGTTTAATAGTGAGTGTTTTTGTTTCCGTTCTTTTTATTACGTTTAGGCTTCATCGCTCATTTTGAACCCTTTAAAACATGGATAAACGATTGGTCGTCAATGACCGTTCACCGGTGTTTGCCTTCCTTTATTTTTTATTTTTTTGTGTCAGTCCACGCACATACATCTTTTATTTATTCTCGCAGTCTGGTCAGTTTGTGTACAAATGAGACACGAACGTTACAATGTGTTTTCTAGTATCAGCGCATAATACGTATTTTAAAGCCAAGGTGCCACTTGTATGTAATTGTAACTTGCATCAACCTGTTGAAGCGCAGAACAAGACGAGGGACAAAAACGCAGAAGACGCACAACGCACAGTGTGTCTTCTCATGTGTTCTTTTCTCTCGTCTCGTGCTGCGCTTCCACACGTCGTTATGTACCAACTCGTCAAAACCACTACTCTGCTATAACTCGTATGCATTCATGTGTCTGGTGGGTTGGCTACAACAGCACTTGCCTTGTTTATGCGGCACTTTTGTCGTCAAACCGATCAACGGCTTTATGATTTTACCCCCCCCCCCCCAACATCAAGAATTGCTGTTGTTGATGCTGAAATAAAGATTTGAGCGATTCGTATTTGTTAAAATGCTCTTTGGCGGGTACTTGGTTCATTTTCTTTCATTTATATTCAATTGGAGCATGCTCGGCGCATTTTTGTTACAAGCGACCGATCTAGACCAACCACCGGCAGGCCACGACGGCGGCTTGCTTGATCTTGTCCCTCCATCATGCTGGCGCCATGGCTTGTAATAACTCAGCGAGGCTTTGTTCTTTTACAGCTACATAAATGATACCATCGTAGTCTTAACACTTTTATCGAAAAAATCCTAAAATTGTATTTTGGATGAAACAGGTTGGAGCTATTCCATATTATATTTCCCTTTTTCCCTTTTTTTCAATCTATTTCTGGTCTCGGCGTAACAGGTGCGTGATAGCAGCACGGTGGGGCGTGGAAGGGCGCGCGCTGCTTGCGCATGCGCGCTCTCCCCCCCCCCCCCCGTACTGCTCTCCCTCTACTGCGCGCGCTGCAAATATAAAGCGGTTAGCGGTCGCTCGTGCTTCAGTCACTGCGTTGCTCCTTCCTTCCTTGGTTGACACTCGCTCCACCCTAACGCGACTTTGCTCTCCTCTCTCTACCCCAAACCAACACCAACGCAACTACGACCCAACTACCCTCCCTAACGCGACTTTACGCGGCGTTAACGACCCCCAATGCTCTGGATTTACTCGTGTTCCCCTCGCGGGAAGGCGCGGGAATTTTTTTTTTTATCGCTTACTCTCCGCATTTCATCCGCACTTGGGGCGGCGAGATTCAGTGCCCGTAATCATTAAGATTTTTTAGCCCATTTCAATAACTCCGCCCACAGTAAATACATTTGTAAATACATTTGTACCACACACGTGAATCTGACAACATCCAGTTTCCAGGGCGGGCCTGTGCCTGATAATGCTACGATAACGCATCCAGATTCCGGTGGCACGCTTCGCAATTATCGCTCTCACGCTCTCACAATTATCGCTCTCACACACACGCTCGCACACGCCGCACACACACGCACACGCACAGAGACACACACGCACGCGCACACGCACACGCACAGAAACGTGCACCCCCTCACATGCGTGCACACGCACGCACGCGAACGCACAGAAGCGCAAACCCAGGCATGCATGCGCACACGCACACGCACACGCACACGCGCGCGCACACACACACACACACACACACACACACATACACACACACACACACACACACTCACACACACACATACACACACACGCACACGCACGCACGCACACACACACACGCAAACGCACGCACGCACGCACCCGCTCACATGCACAGACGCACCCACAAACACACGCAGGCATATGACATGCACACACGTACACATACACATACATACACATAGTGGTAAGCGAATATATCTACTTAGGCCAAGTTGTGACCCCAGATCCCAACCATGAGGCAGAGATAATTAGAAGTATAGAAACTTTTGTAGAAGACGAAGAGGAAGCTCGCACCAAGCTCAACAGACACCTGGACGACGAAGAAGAAGACGACCAGGCGAGGCGACAAGATGGCTGAGCATTGAACGGTTCTCTGTAAATAGTGTGAATATATTTGCTTTCTACAGACGACGACCTCCTCCCTTGCCTCCCTGGACGTTATTTCACATGGTGCCGAAACCCGGGACGTCAAGGGACGCGACGAGGTGAGCCATGGAGCGGAAATCAACTCTTCGACCGCATTGCTCACCCCGAAGCGAGGAGGAGGTGTCGAGGCAGAGGAACCGCCTAAAGAATGCCCAGAAAAGCCTTCTTGAATTCAATGAGAAGCTCATCGCCGAAGTTACGCCAACTCTGGAGCAAACGAAAGACGTCGAAGCCGCTGTTTCATTAGCCAGGCTCCAGTACAGTGCCGACCGACTTGAGAGAATCAATAAGGAGCTGGAAGCACTGGTTAGTCGAGCCAAACTTGACGGCCAATATGACGACGCTCTAGATTCGGTAAAAGAAGCGAACAGGATTATGGCCTTACTGGAAATAAGACTTCGCGCACAAAATGCTTCCACGACATCGAAGGAAATTTGGGTAATCGATCATCGACCCCAAGAAGAATCAAGCATGGCTCGATCATCAGCCGCGACGATGACATGTACCTCTATGAATAACCACTCGGCTGCGACGGCGCTTGGCATACGACAGACGAATGTACCTCCCTCAATCAAAACGGAAGACGACATGATGCTGGAAACACCACACCAGCAGCGGAAAGAAGCCCAGCAAGAGTCATCTCAATCCACGTCGGCTGCATCATCCCCAGAGGAAAGCACCCTGGACGAGGGGCTAGCTTCGGAAGGCGTCATCGGCGAAGTCTACGCGACTAAAGAGCTTGAAAGCTCCTTTGCGTGCCGGTATGCAGCCATGAGATTTCCTACAGACTGTATGCAGAACTTCCACGAAAGAGGAAATGTAAATCGAGATGACGAAGAACTCCTCGAAAACCCAGGCAAAACTGCCCCAGTCTGTATAACACCATCACTACGAGACAGGCCTGCCCATGCTTCGGAGATGTGTGACTGCAACAGGAGTGCGCACGGAATAAGACCGGCGACAAGGACACCAAAAGTGCAGCAGCTACAACTACACGAAGATAAGGCCACAAAAGAACAACTGTCCGATTGTGATCTTCGTAAACTCATGGACCCCTCGATGACCGTTCCCCTCCATGTCGGCTTGAGGGACGCAGCCGAAGATCGCACACTCCCTTCTCCAGAAAAGAGGCCAGATAAGAATGCTTCCGCGGGAATGATGCAAACTACGACTAAGAAGGCTACCAGCTATGTTCTGAAATCGAAGAAACCTGGAGAACATTGTGGTACCATGACAATTGACACTACACAAGATGCAGACATTCGTAGTTCCAATCGGCGTGTGCGGTACAAGTGCAATACGTCAATGAACCAATATCTGAGGTCAGTGCGCACAACAAACTATACAGGAAAATATGCATGTAGCTCATCGCCTGTCGTGGTCTTCATGAAGGAACACAAATCAAAAGTCAGAAGAAAGGCGAAGTCCCGGAGAAAGAGAAGGCCAAAGATAAGAAAGAAAAGGATAAAATTCGGACACCTGATGGACACGAATGGCAAACTGACTGGACACCATCAGCCCTCGTACGAACTCTTGTGGGGCGGGAAGTTGAGCTCCAGGACGTGTTTTTCAACCGTGGACTCGACGGGACCTTCGCCGCAACGCCTGGCCGAACAGTTTCTCCGGCTTCGACCCCACTCTTCATCATCACCCCTCGTACGAACTCTTGTGGGGCGGGAAGATATAGAAACTTTTGTAGAAGACGAAGAGGAAGCTCGCACCAAGCTCAACAGACACCTGGACGACGAAGAAGAAGACGACCAGGCGAGGCGACAAGATGCCTGAGCATTGAACGGTTCTCTGTAAATAGTGTGAATATATTTGCTTTCTATAGACGACGACCTCCTCCCTTGCCTCCCTGGACGTTATTTCACAAGAAGGATCAGAATGGGATGGTGTGCATGTGGCAGACATTCTCAGATAATGAATAGCAGCCTACCATTGTCGCTGAAGAAGAAAGTGTATGACAGCTGCATCTTACCGGTACTCACCTACGGGGCAGAAACTTGGAGGCTCACTAAGAGGGTTCAACTTAAATTTAGAACGACTCAGCGGGCAATGGAGCGGAAAATGATAGGTGTAACATTAAGGGACAAGAAGAGAGCGGAGTGGGTCAGGGAGCAAACTGGTGTTAATGACATATTAGTAGAAATTAAGAAGAAGAAATGGACGTGGGCAGGGCATGTATTGCGAAGGCAAGATAACCGCTGGTCATTAAGGGTAACAGAGTGGATCCTAGAGAAGGCAAGCGTTGCAGGGGGCGGCAGAAAGTTAGATGGGCAGATGAGATCAAGAAGTTTGCGGGGATAAATTGGTCACAGTTGGCACAGGACCGAGGTAATTGGAGAATAATAGGAGAGGCCTTTGCCCTGCAGTGGGCGTAGATAGGCTGGCGATGATGATGATGATGACACATACACTCACTCACACGCAAGCACATGAACACGAAGGCACGCGTAGGTGCAAGCCAGAGCTCTTTGATGTTACTTGATGTTCTCTGAGTTACTTTGATACAAAGTAACTCGGGGTGCAGGCATGGCAGGAAAATTTGACGCCAAAGTAGCATCGCGATTTCATGCAATTAATTATCTTGCATTGCATTTTCTGCAGATCTTCACACTTTTCTTTTAGAATTGCGAAATCAGTTGACCACGTCCATATAACTCACGAATAACCGTAGCTGTCCGCAATAAATCAGAGTGCCACTCAAAAATTCTTGATCAATTCGATAGCAAATTCCGTGCCCTGCCTGTACCTTGAAATACTTCATAGAAAGATACGCAGCACGCCCTTCCCACGTCGGGGAACTATACGAACACAGTGTGGCTAAGGCGCGCCAACCTGATGTACAGGAATAGCGACGTCCCTTGCTCAGTGGAACACCGCCGTGATTTCAGGGTTGCGGGCAGCAAAAACACAACTACCCAGGCTACAGTCATCACACAACGGCAACGCAAAATTTAGTAATTTACCCGCCGCGGTGGCTCAGTGGCTAAGGCGTTGCGCTGCTGAGCACGAGGTCGGGGGTTCGATTCCGGGCCGCGGCGGCCGCTTTTCTGATGGAGACGAAAAGCAAAAACGCCGTGTGTGCGAGATTTCTGCGCACGTCAAAGATCCCCAGGTAATCGAAATTAATCCGGAGCCCTCCACTACGGCGCGCCTCATCGCCTGCGTTACATCGGCGCGATAAAACCCTACAATCAATCAACATTTAGCGATTTAAAAAAGCGAAAAGCAAGCACTCGGGAAGGTTCCCATAGCACCCCTGCACTACCCGTGCACAACCGGACAGCCTAAACCAATATGTCCAGATACCCGTCACTGCGTGGCTGCGACAAAAGCGCAGCGAAGATGCGGGTGCCATCCCGGCCGCTCTTCAGATGGAGGCGAGAGGGAACAACGTCCCCGTGTCTAGATTTCGCAGAACGATCTGCAGGTGGTTGTAATTCATCCGGAGCCCCCCCCCCCCCCCCCCCCCCCCCCACTATCGCGCGCTTATATCACAGGTGTGGCTGCAGCGTGTTACAGTCCCAAAATATGATTTTTTTTTAAAGCGCACCGAGCGCAGTCCAGGCCGAGTTGACCTCATGCCCGTACATGGTACACCACGTTCGGAAGTCCCCTTGTAGCAACAGCGTCAGCAGGCGCATATTCGTTATCTCGCCGCTGCCTCAGCAGGCTGCGATGCGCGTTTGTCGCAGCCACGTGAACCCTGCGACTATTGATAACCCTGGGACATGTAGTCTTGGACAATGCGTGACTGCCCAGGTCACGTTATCTGTTACAGTAAACGGTCTTTTTTTTTCTTTAGGTGGTGTTAACGGAACGTTGAAAGGTAGTTTCAGGAAGTGACAGAAATCTTACGTTCGTGGCAGGCATTCAATTAATCTGCATGGTGCTTTCCATGGTTCGAAAGAAAGCAACAGCGCATCAGACAGGACGGAAAGAGAAGTATAAAAAACACTTACGCAAGTGTTTGTCAAGTTCTCTTCGTGTTCCGCCTGATGCTCTGGTTTCTTTCAAACTTATGTATTGATCAGCCCTACTTTTCACTCTTGTTTTTGGCGTTATTTTCTGGTAATTACTGGAGTCATTGCTGGAGGTTAATTTTTACCAATTGATTTAAAAGTTTTTCGGACGTGTCGATTTCGATTAGCGCACAATTGAGTATTCATTGTTCTTTACGTTTTCTGTACATATTAACATTGAAGCTTCTCTTTCACACCACAAAAAGTGCCCAAAAATATTCATAAACGATCATACATACGTGCAAAATCTTCTTTGTTAGCTGAATTTTTCCGTTTTCTGGAATGTTTTGTTTATTTAAGAAGACGGCTACGTTCACGGCCGCCACGGCGTGCAACCACGCACTATTTTATTTATTTATTTGAAGCGCTCACCAACAGTGGTGTGCCTTCTCAGGTGAGGCACTGGGTAAATAAGCAATAAAAGGCATACAGAGACAACACATCAGCAAGGGTAGTAAATAAAAAATGGGTAAAAGAAATGTGTGGGTATACGGGGTGTTTCATCGAGACTAATTAATTTTAAAAAATGGGATTCTGGAAGTAAAGCTGTATTTCTTGCGCAGGGGCCGTGGCAGGTGCCAAGTGCTATTTATGGGAATAAGTAACTTTACTTGGTCAATCACCGTTTCAATTATCCTGTGTTAGGTACTTGATTGTAATAATTAACTTGTGGAGGATCGTGAGTCCATCTCGTATTGATTATTGCATTTCCGAAATTGTAAATACGTGCAGAGGTACAGCGCTCAGAACTGAGCTCACCAGATGTGCGGAAAGGGCTCCGGGCGGAAGCTGAGCGCCGCGAAGCTACGCCCCTCAGGCTTATGTCACTCGGAACTGTACTACATGCCACACGCACGCCGGGCTTTATCTTCGGCCCGAACAAAGGCAAGGCAAAGACCTGAACAGCCGAAAAGCATCTGATAGCCGGATTTATAGGTTACAAAGTTCCCAGTCAGGGAGTTATTACGTCAAAACAATCTTCGGTCGGCCCATGTGGCCACCGAAACAATAATGATAAAAAGCGCTCCGACATTGGGAATGAGCATCTTAAGTTACTCTGTTACTGGGGGAGGGGGGGGGGGGAGCGGAGGAGGGGATATACCACTGAAAGTGAACTGAGAACATGTTTTGGCCCGAACGGATAAGCGTTGGACCACCGTGGTAACGGAATGACTACCCTGAAATGAGAATAGAAAGAACAGGAGACCACTAGCGTTATGAAAGCATGAAATAAAGAAATTAAGCGTAAATGATTTATTCGGACAGAGCAATATAAAAGCAGTTGGACTTCCACGGGCAACGGCCTTGATAGGCTGATCATTCATTCATTCATTCATTCATTCATTCATTCATTCATTCATTCATACATACATACATACATACATACATACATACATACATACATACATACATACATACATACATACATACATACATACATACATACATGCCTGCGTATGCACATACGTACGTACGTACACTACTCAATTTACGCAGTGTGGACGTATTATGAAAAATTGAGAAAAAACGTGCGATAATTTAAGTAAACCGGCATCACATTTCGGTAGTCACATTTAGCTCAATGTATAACATATGACTTTAGCGTAACGGTAACGTTTACCTAAGCTGTGACCTACGCATTGCACTTGTTACATGCGCTTTCGTCGTTCCGTAATATTTATGGTCACAATAATTTGTTATATTTCTTTAAAAATAAACAATACAACAAAATGCCTCAAATAAGTGCGCTGCGTAGGATTTAAAGCCGTCTAAATAGAACATCTTGGTTCACCAAACACATTTCGCGGAAAAGAACAAAAAGAACGAGCTAAGAGATAAATCACCATTGTTACGTAGAGCAAGAACAGGTCATAAAAGAGCGTTCTAAGCAGAGCCATGGCTTGATCCCATCCGCAACACCCCGTTTCCCGTTTCGCTTCTCATGCTAAAAACACTGGGCAGCTAGCCAAATTGAGTTGTCCAAGAACTCACAAGTCGTCGCAGCAATGGCCACAATTACTACCGTTCGAACCACTATGTGCGTAGCTTAGATTGGGCTTAACCGCTTGCATAATAGTGGGATCTGGAAAGTGATAGTTCTTCTTGTTTGGTGATTTTTTATGACGAAATGTTATCTCGTCGATACTACGTACAATCGTGTACTTTTACTTCAAATCCCATGTCGCATTGTACGAAACTTTTCAAAAGCAATACAGCGGTAATATATTCCAACTAAGCTGTTTCACTATTCGAGAAATGTTATAAATGATGTTATCTCGACTGCGGAAAATATTAAGGAAGAAATTTTCTCACAGTACAAGTATGTTTGCATGTTAAAAGCGGGGCGGGTGACAACTTTAGGCACCCTTGTTCACCTAGAAGGGCTGATAAAGCTGTAGTTATTGCCGGCACAACGCCGCACAGCGTGATTTGCTCGCCCGCAAAAGATGTGTTTTCAGTTTTTGCTCTGACATTGGTGGGATTATCTTTATGCGCAACACTCGCAATCGTCGCTGCAGTGATTTAACACGCATAAGTGGGATAGAATTCTCCTTGAAGAAGTCACGTTTCGTGGCTTCCACAGAAGCGCAGCGAACCAAGCTTCTATCCCGCAAACGACAGGATTGAGAACGAATGTTGAGGGAAGCCTGCAGCCCAGTAGGTCCACACGCACCCCTTGCCGCTTCCGTAGCTCGCTGCAATGCTCTTCTGTCGGTCGGAGCCATGTAACCGCCGCCGTTAATGCTGGCGCGAAAGTGAATTGTGTATACGCGCTGTCGTATTTCTGTGTTCTTACCTGTGCGCTTAGATTGATACCAAAGGTTTAGAAAACCTCTAAATACATTTTCTGTCGCCTTCTTAGACGCAGTGGCCTTATCTGGGGCGCAGGACATGAATGTACCTTTTCATTCGCACCACGAGAAGTACCCTCCTCGCCCTCTTTGCAAGTCACCGACTTCGTGTTTTCCAGAAAAAACAACAGCATGCAAAAACGCAAAAAGAAACATCTGGGCCAAGTCATGCCGATATTCATTCCGTACTGATATCTGACATTCTTGGCCACGATCTTCGGTCGTATCAGGGAACGCTCGTGTATTCGCACGACTGATGCATGCCATAATCGGAGCTATATTTCCTTTCGTGCGGCGGAATAAAGCGTGCTTCGGTGTCCTGGTTGTTTTTACACTGCTAGATTTCAACTACCTGGCGCAGATTTTTGGGGGTGGTACGTGATGCCATCTATGAAGTGAAAAAGTGCGAATCGGAGTTGGCGCCGAACTGCTGGCCTCCCGTAGACAATACATGGACACTTTCAGAAGCCATAGCGCGCCTAATATTTGGCCTAGCTTCATGAGGTTAGTATCAACTTTTTCCGCTACCAAAAACGGGGGGAATGTTGCGGACAGATTTTTCATCTAGTTCCTGATTTTTTTACAAACGAGTAAGGAATATGAGCAAAAACTTAGGTTTTCGGGGTGCCCGGGTTTCTGCACGCCGCATTGAAAAAAACCGCCCAATATCAACATTCAGTTCCCAACATTCCCTCCCTTTGGCTCTTCTGATTGCATGCATGCCGGTAGAATTCTTCTGAGGCCCATAGTATTAGCGCTAGGATTTCTGAAAGTTCCGGAACCTGACAGTGCCCGCAATCGAATTTCCCACTCTTGTTGGTTGCTCCATCTTTTGTAATCAGGAGGAAACATTATTAGGCTCTACCACTGACCACGTACACGCTGTGGTCTTGCTAGGTTACTGCGCGGATCACCGAACTTTTGGGCTCATGCGGCGCGCGAGCGGGAGAGTGAAAAAAAAGTTTGCCGTCACTCATGCGGGTGCCACCATCGCTTTGATACCAAGTATGCATTGTTGCAGCGTCATCTCTTTCGAGGCGGGTTCTACGCTTTACGGCGAGCGGGGAACAAGTTTAGGCCGATGGTGCGGGTCGAAGCGGTGCATATTTGGCTTTTTCACCGAACGATGGCTTGCTTCCGTACTAATGCTGTTTAGTTATTTATTATTCAACTCTGAGTCGTAGCGAAGACGGAGCGCTTGCCCGGAGTGATGCGACCCCAAATCTTGCCGGTGCATCTCTTGCGTGTCGTTCATTGCATGGCGGCGTCACCTTGAAGGAGTATTTTTTTCTTGGAGGTTTGCATTGGCGAAGTGGGGAAGGGATGGTTTGGGACTTCATTCGCTAAATAGGTTCTTGCGGCATCCTGTAGTAGGATGCTACCCGTCTTCTTTTTCTTTTTGATCATTACAACGTTTTGCCTCCTGCTCCTCCTCCTGCTCCTCCTCCTCCTTACCTTCTCTCTCTCTCTCTCTCTCTTTCTCCTTTGCGTAGCAGAACCAATAGGCATTTCAAGAGCCCCCGTTTGTTCAGATTACGGGGACAGTTTTTTTTTTTTTTTTGCTTCAGCTTTAGCAGCCGTGTGAACGGAGACTGAGCTTACACAGCCACTAGCGTCTGCACACGCGTACCTTAGCGGAGTAATGTGTAATGTAAACTCGCCGACTAGTGCGGTAATTTGAAGCTGGTGTACCACAACACTGTATAGTTCACTTTGCGTAGCAATCTACCCAAATGTCAGGGGGCCTCTCTAGAATTCGTAAAATGTGACGTTTTTGTTACTTGAATCCGTTCCAGGCGGAAATTGCTAAAAGGGGAAGACAGAGGTAATTGTGCCGAGCCATAGAATGTTAACCTTGATGGAAATTAGGGATATTAAAGTAAAAATATTACTTTCCGTATTTTGAAGTTAATGAAAGTTCTTCAGGCAGACCAATGAGTTATTTTTACTGTCGGTATGAAGCTTATTTTTCTGCAGTTTAAATGTGCCCTTCCACAATTTCTATCACAATTCCCATTCAAACCGTCCCATTTTCATTCCCCAAGACAAAGAAAGGCGCCGTGTGCCGTATGATACATTGATACAGCGTAGAGGTATATAAGAAAGCCACGCTCGGACGTTTAGCTTAGTCTTTTAAAGAAGGAAATCCAATTTGTTTTCTTTTTTCCTGTTTGTTTATCCTCCAGTTTAGTGACTTCGTTTTTATTTCCGTTGTTTCAAAGCAAACTTTTCTACCTCTACCGGCCAGTGATTCCTTCGCGGCGTGCGGGACAATAAACTCCCAACGCGGCGGAGGCGAAGGGGGAAGGGGGGAGGGTTTCACTCACGGAGCACACTGTAGATGGCGTGGCGAATTTATCCAGCGTTCCCCGCGCCGAGGTGCCTACCTGCCGGCGGGTGCGTCGGCGGCATGGTTTTGTCGTCTGCTTTAGCAACGGTTGTTTTGGGCCTGTTTTGGCGCACCTTCGCATTCAATACGCGCTTCGTTCGCACGCCTTGATTATTTTGTTCTACAGCACCTCCTGGCTTGCCAAGACCCGAAGAAAGCTGAGCATGAGGTCGCGGGTTCGATTCCCGGCTGCGGCGGCCGCTTTTCTGATGGAGGCGAAAAGCAAAAACGCCCGTGTGTACGAGATTTCGGCGCACGTTAAAGATCCCCAGGTGGTCAAAATTAATCCGGAGCCCTCCACTACGGCGCGCCTCATCGCCTGCGTTGCGTCGGCGCGTTAAACCCCACAATCAATCAATCAATCAATCAGACCCGAAGAAATTTTATAGTACGGCAAAGATACGTCAAGAATTGGTTTGAAGGGAAGAAAAACAAAAGGACCACATACAGACATCTGGCCGCTGGAGAAACGCTAAATTTTGCGTACTACTTGCGGCGAATGGAACTCCGTTTTCTAAATTGACGAATACCAATTCGGTTGTGTTTGAAAATAGATTACAAAAGGTGGCAGTAGCAACTGGTCCTGATAAATAGCGACTGTAAAGGTTCCCTCAGCTTTCTCGCATTTCTAAAACTTACTAAACTAACTGGTTTAAATCGCTATAAGTCGGAATCACTAAGCTCACATGCCGAATTGTTTCTGTGTTTGCGCTTGTGTTGCGCGGTGGTGTAGCCCCGGGCTAGCACATCAGGATGGCTAGGTTCCGCTTTCTCACCCTTCTAAGGACGCTCCTCTCCGTTTTCTTTCTGGCGACGCACGGCCGGGCTACTGCGACGGCGGCTTCCACCACTCTAGCCCGGCTGTGGCCGACGCTGCTGTGTTCGGGACACCGCTCCCGCGAATTCCAAGTAACGGCTGGCAGAATATCTGGTTTCACTCTTTGTAGAGCCACGTGTGTGAATTCAAGTGACGTCGCAAGGGACTGTAGTGGGTGTCGTTGAAATCTCTGCTTTCCAACCACTTTAACAGCGTAGATGGGAGCCAATTTTTTATTGCGTTTAGGGTTCTACGCTCATTTGCATCCCTCTAAAGCACGGATAAACGATTGGTTGTCCGTGACCGTTCACCGGTGTTCGCCTTCTCTTATTATTTTTTTTAATTTTATTTGTGTCAATCCACGCGCATACATATTTCATTTATTTTTGCAGAGTGTTCAGTTTGTGTACAACTGAGTCACGAATGTTCTAATGTATATCCTTGTATCTCCCCATAATATGAATTTGTATACGAAAGTGTAACTTGTATGTAATTGTAACTTGTATAGACGTGCCGAAGCGCAGCATAAGAGGTGGGGCAAAAACACAGAAGACACACAGCGCACTGTGCATCTTCTGTGTTCTTGTCCCAAGTCTTGTGCTGCTCATGGACACATCATCATGTACAACGAACGCCCAAACCACTACTCTGCTGTAACCCGTATGCATTTATATGTCTGGTCCGTTCGCTACAACCACACTTGCCTTCTTACGTGGCCCTTTCCTCGTCAAGGCTGTGTGATTTTATCCCCCCACGGAAGATCATGTACTGCTGCTGTTAACGTTGAAATAAAGATTTGAGTGATTTGATTTTGATTTAGCGGGTACTGGGTTCATTTTCACTTATTTATATTCCATCGGAGCATGCTCGGCGCAAATTTTGTTACAGGAGACAAACCAACCTCCGGCATGCCATGACGGTGACTTATTGTTTGTTGCCTACACCTATTCGCAGATGATTGCGTTATATATAAGATTACCGAACCGAATGACATTACAATCCTACAGTAAGATTGGTTAAAACTAACAGAGTGGTGCAACTTGTGGCAGATTGACATCAACACTGAAAAAGCCAAACACATTAGATGTACTTCCGTAGCCAACTCCTCCTCTGACAGATATACAGCTAAGAACACCGCAGTTGAGACCGTTTCGTCGACAAAACATCTCAGCATTTTCTTAAGTTCCGACTTAACCTGGAAGAGTCATGTCGAATATATCACCAGTAAATCGTTAAGAAAATGCAGTCTTTTAAAACGCCGCCTGAGGTGCGAAAACTCGGAAACTTAACTTCATGCAAATAAAGCTGTAATCAGGCCGTCACTAGAGTATGCGTCAACCATCTGGCATCCACATACGGCAATATTATCTGATATGCTAGAATCCACAGAGTTTCATACTATTATACACTAGAGGGAAATCTGGCGCCACAGTCTAGGGGAGGCGCGCTTCGGCCAGCGATCCTTCATGTACCGGGCAAGCACTTTCCACATGTCCTTGACATGGCTCATGAACAGGCTGAAAAGTTGGCTATGGCTGCAAAAAAGCATCAATATTACTGTAAAGATTCATCAAATTTGTTTTGTTATTGTAAAATTGAACCTCCAAAAAGAATAATTTTTCAGTGATTTATACAACTTCATGCACGATGAACAAGAAAAAAAATAAATGTGACCCTTTTTTGTTGCTTTTGGCTTCGAGACAAAAAAGTATCCATATGGCTAGCTAAGCCAAGTTAGCGAGGAACGTCACTATCGGCAATGGCGCCGCCCACGGCGGCCCGCGACTGCAGCGCCTGATTTCCCTCTAGTATATATTAGTATAAAACTCTTTGCTAGAATTGGTGCAAAATAAAGCAGCTCGGTTTATCACCTCCTGTCCTCACCACCACAGAGTAACGTTTCTTAAGCATTCTCTGAACCTTGCATTGCTTGCCACGTGCAGAAAGTTGTCCAGCCGTTCTTTTTTCCACAGTTGATATCATAGTGACGCGTCATTTTCCCGAAAGTTCATTCACCCGGCTCGCTACGTTTCTGCTCGCGTCGATTATGCACGTAAGGTCAATAATCCCATATACCCACGCACTAAGAAATATCAATTTTCACCTCTTGTGTTATCCATAAACGAGTGGAACGCACTACCTTCAAACATCGTCGCTATTACAGAACGCTGCCTTTTCCAATCTTAATTACTAACTTGTCATTACTAAATTGCCGCCTGTCAGTGCTGAGACAGTTCGCTCGACCATCTCCAATTACACTATAAAAATTCATGGTCGATCTGTTCCTCACACTAATAATTCTCCTAGCCCATTTTTGGCGGGAAAATTTTCTTCTGTCTTTTACAGCCATTTGAAAACCGCGGCGGAGACGAAAACCTACGTTGCAAAAAAAATTGCCAAAAATAAAATAATATCCGGACCGCAGTGAAATAATTCCAGATGATAGAAAAAGAAGTGCGCTTCCTGGCTACAATGCATTTACAATCTCTAGTGTGTTTCAAATGAGCTTTGCGGGGAAGCAAAGTGACGTTTCTTGTTGAAACTTTTGTAGAGACAATGCAGCTGCATACTTTGTTTATATTCTTGACGATAAGTGCGGAAGAAAAATATGGGAGCCGGGGAGCGGGTAGCTTCAGCGCGATAAAGACGTAAACTTTGAAAAATTTGCGAAATTGTCCATGTTCAGACGTTCATCGCACTGTGTGACGATCCATGTAGAAATACAGGATTGGGCTCATTTGAAAGGGTGTACAAAGGGGATTTATTTTATAAAGTTTATTAGAAGTACTTTTTTTTATTTAAGCGAGAAATTAATTTTTCTATTGAGCCCCCACCACGGCCGCAGACGGCGGGCCGTACGTCCGCTTCACTGCAATGACACTTCCTGCGCGACAGCGGAGAGGTGGGCGTCAGCGCAGGTCAATCCAGCGCATGTTTCGTTGGTTTCTTGCGATGCTGCCGGTTGGTATATGTGATTTCACATGCATTCTCATGCCTTCAGCCGTGCCGGAAACAAATAGTGTTGTTAATCTTTTGTAGTTCTTTCACATAGTTCTTTGAATTACGAGCGTAAGTATAACTTGCTTGGGGAATACTTTTTTACAAACGTTCTACTAACTTGCTGCACGCTTCCGACCAACAGGCGGGCGAAGCTATGCGGGTTAGAATCAAAGACGGGCTTCATAAATGCAAGACTCCCCATCAGCGCAGAAGCAAAATTATCAATCAGAAGATTTCGTGAGGACTATCCTGTTTCGTGCACTGTGCCCGGGAGAAAAGACGTAATACGACGTCACGAAAAGTGATTGCTCTTACTTACCCTGAGAGACATGTACGAGAACTGAAAAAAAAAGCTTGCTTTTTGAAGTGCGGGCTCTTTTCGATCACAGTGCCGCGCCCGCCACACAGCGTTGTCCGGCCGAAGTGGCACACACACAGTTTGCGTGTCCATAGAGCACATAAAACTTCAAACCTATGCTTCATGCCGCAGGCTTCAGGCAAACTACAGAAGATCTGATGTGAGCAATTGTATGCAACAGCGACAACTGTATCTGCAGTCGCTGACCGGCGTGTCCCGGCAAAGATGCCCCGCTGACCATTTTGGAGAGCGCTGTAGATGTGGACAAAGTTGAGGATTTCCATGTTGAAAACTGGATCGCAGGTGTTCGCTGCATACTCGAGAAAATAGTTTTAAATTCTTCCATTTTGGGAACAGTTTTTAGGAGCTGTAAAAGATCTGAAGTTCCACCATCTAATAAGCAAACAGCAAGCAAAGTCCCTGCGAGAGATAAGAACCAGACAAAAAATGAGGGCCACATTGTTGTTTTAGACATCGCAGATAATTATAGCTTGCTCGAGCAAGGCGCTCCACAATCGTACCACTGGGAATATGCGCAAGCCACGATACACCCATTGATGGCATACCATCGTTCAGAATTGTCGGGACTGTGCAAAGTCACTTGCCTTCCTTTAGCACTTTCTTGACCACACGACAGCGGCCGCGGCCACATTTCAAGCTAAGGGATTAAAACTTCGCAAACAAGAATTCCACGCTGTCAGAAAAATTCACTATTTTTCCAATGAGGCATCATCACAGTACAACAACAAAAAAAATTGCCTAGTTTGTGCTGCGATGAAAATGAGTCAGTTTATTGCCTGAGTGCAACGTTTTTGCAACGTCACATGAAAAGAGCGCTTTCGACGGGGTTGGCGGCACCGTTAAGCCGCTGGTAGCAAGAGCCAGTCTTCAGCAACCTTACCAGGCGCAAATATTTACACCCCATCATTTTTCTGAAATGGCTGAAAAACAAGACTAAAGGTATATCCCTGCAATGGGTGCTAGATGAAATGTTTCAGGAAAAACACCTCTCAAGAATGTTTGACTTGACAATTTCTTTGAAAGGATCGCGCACCTTTCACAACTTGGTACCATCACCGCTTACAACTGTCAATGCTGGGCCTATGTCTTACTCCGCCACTGAGAATTTCCAAGTGGGGAAAGAACCCACGTCGGCGACCAAGATGAAAAGTGCAGACTCTTAAATGCATCAAGGACGGACCAGCAGCCGATTTCCTGATACAATCTGTATGACCTCCATGAACGCACCGTTGCGGAATTTATTTAAGAGTACAATATAATTATCTGCCGATGACACCCCTCCGAAAACCAGTACCAGCCAGCCGTCCTCCTTTAGAGCAGCTAGCTGAGTGAAAACTCAAAAAGCGCCGGCCCAACCCTGACGCCCCACCTTCCGCTGCCACGCAGGAAGTGTCATTGCAGTAAAGCGGACTTCCGGCCCACCGTCTGGGGCCGTGGTGGGTGCTTAATATAAAAATTATTTTCTCGCTTAAAACAAGAAGTACTCATATTAAACTTTCTGAAATAAATCCCCTTTGTACACCCTTTCAAATAAGCCTAAGCCTGCATTTTTACATGGAACGTCCATCCATGCATCCATCCATCCATCCATCCATCCATCCATCCATCCATCCATCCATCCATCCATCCATCCATCCATCCATCCATCCATCCATCCATCCATCCATCCATCCATCCATCCATCCATCCATCCATCCATCCATCCATCCTTCATATTCTATTCTATTCTTTTATATTGTATTTGTTCACGGGAACGTATCATTACCGGAACACGGGACAGCGATAGAACGACTGAACGTGACCTTCAGTATACCTTCAAAACCGCCTGAATTTCCGATGCGCGATAACGTTCGCACGCGGCACCCTTTTGCCTATTAGGAATTGAAAACACCGACAGAGACGTTGGCACTGCCCTACCAAGTAAAAATCCTGCGTATGCTTCCCCACCCGGCCTTCCTTTGTAAAAGTGCCGCAGCACCCCTTTGCCCAAGCCCACCGCGAGGGGGATTTTGCTTACTGCGCCACCAGATTACCACTCGAGCCCTAGTCGTGTTCATGGCGGTTTTCATGGTGCGGCCGACCGGACTACAACTGCAGTACACAACGTTGCCGTACCCAATGTGACGCCGCCAGGTGCTCGACGGGAGATTATAACCCTCATAAAAATGTTTACCGATATTTAATAAACTTGTGATAGAGATTGCTCAAAAGAA
The DNA here is from genome assembly GCF_048455015.1 of Haemaphysalis longicornis. Taxonomy (NCBI): domain Eukaryota; kingdom Metazoa; phylum Arthropoda; class Arachnida; order Ixodida; family Ixodidae; genus Haemaphysalis; species Haemaphysalis longicornis. The sequence continues at coordinate 186,237,952 of NW_027526203.1, forward strand.
TACTGTAGACATTTTGTCAACATTTTATAGAATACTTCTACTGAGTTTCCATTACAAATTGGACACCGCGTTTTAATTAAAAGTCTATAGAGCCGGGTCAATAGATCTTATCGGTTCTGAATGTAGCTTCTTGTGAGTTTCTTATGGGCGTTTTATTTTTTAAAAATCAATAAGATTTTTATGCAATTCTTACTGAGTATAGTCGCAACAGTCTGATACCTGTGAGTCAGGATTGAATACAGTGTCTGACGGATTTTTATTGAATGTAAGGTAATTAGTTTCTTATAAAATTCTTATTGCGCATAGTCGTAACATCTTGTTGCATGTAAACAAAGTTTGAATAGAATTTTTGATGAGTTTTTATTAAATTGGCCTGAACTAGCTTTCTTAAAATTATTATTCAGTATGGTCCTAACATTGTGTTGCATGTGAGTCAGCTTTAAATACAGTTGCTGTTTTTTATTAAATTTACCTCAATTATATTTCTATAAAAGTCTTATTGCGCCGTCATCACAACCCGCTGCATATGAGCTAAGTCTGAATATAATTTCTAGCGAGTTTTATTAAATATATCTCAATTAGCTTTCTATAAAATTCTTATTGAGTATAGTCGTAACATCCTGTTGCCTGTGGGTCACGTTTTCTGGCAAGATTTAACACAGTACTTTTGTAGGGGCTCGGACTGCCCGGCGGTGATGTCCGTTACCCCAGGCGCCATCGCTCCCAAGTGCTCCCAACTTCCAAGGCGAAGTGATGGGATGTCCATCGCGCGATCCCGGTTGATGCGGCGGGGCAGGCGGCGCAATAGCACCCCACATATATGCACATATAAAGTAGCGACCTTCATGGGTGGGCCATAGAAACGCAATACAGAGTCTATTGAAACTCAGCATAATTAAGGCAATAGCATGCTTGCTGCGTGTTACTAATAAAAAGTTTATTGCCTGTCTAATGACCAGAGTCTACACATTAGGAGTTCGATTGACCCCATAGATAGACAATGCAGAGTCTGTTAAAACACATTATGGTGAAGGCAATAAAATGCATGTTACATTTTTGCAGAAAAACGTAAATTGATTTTATATTGGCCGCAGTTTTTAAGATTGGCGGTTTGGTTCACTTTATATAAACGCATTATGAAGTGTGTTAAAATTCATTGTCTTGACGGCAATAAAATGATGGTTGAGTTTATGCAATAAAACGTTTAGTGACTTTCTAACGAGCACAGTCTCTAAGCGACGAGTTTTAATTGACTTTTTATTGACTCTATACAAACACAATAGGCGGTCTTTTAAAACTCAACGTCCATTTTCATCAGGGAATGGAGACATCGGAAGCTACGAGGGTGGCTTGCGATGTCTCCATAACCCCCCCCCCTCCCCCCTTAGTTTTCATTCCGGTGAGACGGATTCACTCGGCGCAGCTCCGGTGCTCCTCCTCACCACCGCGGACCCCTCTTTTACAACGGTTATAACAACGATTATTCACCTCGCCCCCACTGATGCCTCTTTCACAATTAACGCAGTCGGATGACCACGTCCGTAGCGCCGTTATAAGACGTTTTCGGAGATTCAACACCAGCGCGAATGGGTGTAAAGACGCTCTAAAGCACTGAGAATGTACCCGCGGTCATTGCCGCATCAAATTTCACCTCGCCCACTAGCAGCGCGCCCCTGCCGGTTGAAAGCAACTTGCCCCGTCGGAATGCCGGTGTGAACACATTATTATTGTTTAGCTTCAAAGCCACTCGGAGCAACATTGTCGCGTCGGCAGCCCTCGTTGACCAGCTGGTCATAATTCCTCTGGAGGAAGAATAATAATCTTATTCTGGTGGCATATAAAGTCTTTCTCTCTGCATTCGCCAGTGTATTTCACGCCTAATTAGGCGCCTATCCCTCGTTGCTGGTTTAGGCGTGCAAGGGTTGAAGTTGAAAGGCACGCAAAGCAGGGCTGAATGCCGCTACCGATGGCATACCCGTTGTGGTGGTGGGAGATTTAAACTTGGCAGTCTCATGGCTAAATGCGCACGGTCAGGTGTCTTCCGCAATTGAGCGGTTTGGGTCTGGGTGGGTGTATTGCACAGACAATGAGATGCGTACGACAGGGCAGCAAAAGAGACACCCACGTGTGTGTCCACTAGTATAGAGGTCCAAGCCCTCGAGGTGTTAACTCGCTATGGGACTGACGCATGTCGCTCGCCTAGAGGAAGAAGAGTGGAAACATAAGAAGCGTCAGCCCGAACACAAGCGTGAATGGGCGCGAAAACCACGGAAAGCCGCTGCCGCCGCCGTGGCCGCCTTAAGTTCCGGCTGGTCGTGTAGCTGCCCATCCCGCCCGGCTGAGCAGCAACTGGCCCGCTTGAACGCCGACGTGAGCCAATATGTATTAGCCCAGCTGAAAGGGTTTTCAGAGCGACATGTTCGGCAGTATATTTCCCTTCTAAGCACCCGAGCATGACCGGTTGCCGGTTTATGCGTGCACCGATTGCGAGAGTCGTGCGGAAGAGGGAAGGGACGGGGCACTCACAGATATAGGTTTCACACCCTTACTGACGACATGTCCGATGTGTTGGCAGGCGGTTCATTGTGGCCATCAACCAGCCCAATGAGACCGGTCCGCTGTAATCTGCAGAGGAGTGGATTGAGTTTGCGTGTTACACAAACGGTATGATGCCTACGACGCGGTAGGGAAAGAAACAGCTCTACGTTTGGCCGCTAGGATAAAGCTCGGGTTTGTTCCAAATTTCATTCAGGTAATTGGCTGGGAAGTATGCTCGGTCGCAAATTGCAAACACACGTGTTTTGTTTCGTGCACTCCGTCAAGGTGGTGATGCTTTGCAGGTCATCCTTCTTCACAGAGTGGAAGGGCATTAATTTTGCAACAAAACCGCAACCGTGAAAGCCCCGCAATATCGGCTGCAACTTAGAAATATTTGGCACGCGCAAGGACTCAAAACTCAGAAGTTAGCATAAAAATACAAGACAAAAAAATGAAATATAAGACAACCTATTTTATTCGTTTGAACAAATTACAAAAATTTTCGTCGTCCGCCACAAAAATGTATTTGATTGATTTTATTTCCCGTTTTTAGGCTCCGGTCTATTTAGTTTGAAATGCCACAACGAGACACGCATACATTACCTTAATTGTGTATAGTGGTTTCGAAGCCTAGAATAACGCATTTTAAAGCAAAGCTTTTTACCTCTACCCTCCAAGTGTTAATTAGCGACCGTTGGTGTCAACACAAAACTGCGGGAACAAATAAAAGAATATACTGGCACCGACAAGAATCGAACCTAGAACTAATAGCATAGAAAAGTGAGAGCCCGTTGTCTTACCGATTTAGCTACCAGCCCTATTTTTATTGCAATATATCAGAACAAAACAAGCACCATGAAACAAAACACTGCAACGATAAAACTGCTAGTCATCACCTTTCCAGCAGAAAAAATGCGCCCCAATCCACCCTGTCAATGTGCTTGAAAAGCAAAGCTGTAAACGACACCGACAACGATTACCCATGCGACGTCCCTTAAATTCACTCACGTCGCTCTACAAATGGTGAAGCCAGAGTGAAGTAAAATGGACTTACCCACACCATTTATTACTTCAAAGAATTACTCTTGGGAAGGTTAAATCAATCACGATACATGAACTGTGGTTTGTGGAGTTGTATAGATGTAGCACATGCGTGGAAACTTTTTTTGAAAAAAATTACGCCAGCTCAAAACCGGTGTTAGATGATCTCACTTCTCCATCCCTGCCGCCGCAGTCCGAGGCGACGAGATCGGCGACCGAGGCTGTGGAGGAGGACGAGAACAAGAAGGAGAAGTAGGGGGATGAGGAGGACGAGGAAGTACTTGTATTCAGATTTCAGATTTCTGAACTGCCTAGAGTGCGGCCCAGGGGAGTGGTTCCTTCTTCACCGGAGCCCGTATGCAGTCCGCGCCGTCTCTGCTCTGTCCACCTACTGAAGCTGGGTAGGCAGGGATGCACTGGACCGCAGCATCTCCCCATTGATCTTGTTGGGTAGTCGACGGAAAGAGAGGAGGGTGCTCAGGGCTAAAGTCCACACCCCGATTATGTTGCGGAGTGTTCCTCCTACTGAGAAATATTTACATCCAGCGTCGTAGCGATTCGGAGGCATTAAGTGAAAATGCGTCGGGTGTGGGAAGGAGCCGGATTGTGCCGTAGGGAAGTTTGTTTTTCTCTGGAACGGCCAGGGTAAGGCGAAGGTAGGGTCTGTCTCTGAAGGCGATAATGTTTGGTTATGACCCTGAAGGAGACAAGCGGGTGACTGTCATCGTGCAGCTACATAGAACTGGGGGTAAAAGCGAAGGCTTGTTGGTGGACGTATTTGTTGCCCTCCATGGAAGCGTGAGCGGGTGTCCCGATGAGCTGAATGGAACCGTTTTGGGAGTGGGCGTTTAGCACACGCACTGCACGTAGGGACACCCAACCCGAGTAGTAATTCCGTAGGCTTGTTGGGGATCGGTCACTACCTTCCGAACCCCTGGTTGAGTGAGAGCCAAGGCGATGGCTGCCTCTTCGGCTGCCATTATGTCTTGGGTCTTGAGTGTGGCACACGCAAGGAGGTTGCTTCTGTATGTAGCCACGACGATTTCACATCAAGGACGCCCAAGTAAAGTTTAAAGAAAAACGTCTTAACCCATGGGCCAATCGCCATACGTTTCGCACGCTTAAGCACATCCTGTCCTGGCCCTACACGGTACAGCGATCTATACAAAGGAACCGGAAGTACAGAATCAACGAGGTCAATATACAATCTTTTACGCGTCACACTAGATAAGTACTCTAGCGTGCAGCGTGCACGCAAAAACATCGTGGCGTGTACAACCTCACGGAAGTAGCCTTTCGTTGCGCCAAAAGAAAAAGAAGCTGACGTTGATTGATTGATTGATTGATTGAGTCTTTTTATTGGAGCAAGGAGGGCGTTTGCCGTAGAGTGGGGAGAGGGATGGAAGGAAGGGGATTACTAATCAAGGTCCGTATTCGAAGAGGGGATTCGTGTTATGGGGGCCTGGAAGTCTTCACCGGGGTCGGCCCCAGTTAGACTACTCGCGCCAGACCACTCTTAACTGCAAAAGCGGCAATTGTTCGTAATAAAGATGCGTCTAATCCAGTATGTGCTGCTTACAACAAAATCAGGGAGCGCTCTGGCCAACTTCACCTGACACACAGTGCGCAAAAAGGGGTCCTTCACACCCCGAAGAAACAAAAAAACGATTTACCACTTGACGCAAAAACAGATGTGATAATGACATACCACCAAGACGCACGCGCCGAAGCAGGTTCGTGCGGCTGGTTCTCTCCCATGACGACTCGCAAATCAACACAGCAAGATTTAGCTACCAGCCCACGCGGAGACGGGGTAGACATGTGGTGCACGTACCAAGCACATCTAGACTTTACCTGAGTGCGACCTGAGTGCCACGTCGCTGAGTGACACGTCATAGCGTCACGCGACCTCACACGCCGCTGTTCGGTCCGTCCACGGCACGTTTAGTGGCCCTGTGCGCGCCTTGCGCGTGTGCTAGGATTTACAAAAATTAAGGATGCTCACACCAACGCACGACATCTCACTTCTAGTACGCCAATGTGCTAAAGACTGTGGCCTCCAGTGTTCACGTAAAACTTCACAGCTCCTTGTCGTCCGCCCTCACGCCATACGACACATCAAGGAACACATTCAAATACTCCTTAATGGCCAGGCCATCACTTCAAGCCCCAGCATCAAGATCCTGATCCTACATCTCCAGGCCCACACCAAGAGTTATGCATCCTTGCAGCGCCTCAAACACAGCCTCAATGAAATCACACACATGATTAGGCGAGTTGCCACCGACAAGCGAGGCCTCAAGGAATCTGATGCCTTTCAATTATTTCAAGCTTTTGTCCTCTCGAGAATCACTTACTTCAACCTCTTGTCTTCTTCTCGGCAAGGAGGATATAAAGATGTTTTATATAATGATTAGAAAGCCGGTAGAGCAGGACTTTGGTCTTCCCCTGAGTGGTTCCACAGAGAGGCTGCTTCGCGCGGGACTCCACAACACGGTGTAAGAGCTGATAGAAAGCCATCTTTCTAACCAGAAGCTCCAAATGAGCAGAAAGTCGGTAGGTCGCCGCATCCTTCACCAGATTGGTTTTACAGCACAGAATGTCACTCCGCTTGATGTACTCGCGCACTCTTAGCGACAAGAACTAAAGACGCCCCCTTTGCTTAGAAATATGAACCCCTCACACGACGAGGGTCGACCGTCGCCGACAAGCAGGGGCTCAAGTGCTCAACCCCACCCTCGGTGGGGATCATATAATTATCTACACTGACGCCTGCCAACATCGAGGGCAGTACTACGCCATCATCGTGGCTACCTACAGAAGCAACCTCCTTGCGTGTGCCACACTCAAGTCCCAAGACATGATGGCAGCCGAAGAGGCAGCCATCACCTTGGCTCTCACTCAACCAGGGGTTCGGAAGGTAGTGACCGATCCCCAACAAGCCTACGGAATTACTACTCGGGTTGGGTGTCCCTACGTGCAGTGCGTGTGCTAAACGCCCACTCCCAAAACGGTTCCATTCAGCTCATCGGGACACCCGCTCACGCTTCCATGGAGGGCAACAAATACGTCCACCAACAAGCCTTCGCCTTTACCCCACATTCTATGGAGCTGCACGAGGACAGTCACCAGCATGTCTCGTTCAGGGACATAACCCAGCTTTATCGCCTTCAGAGACAGACCCTAGCTTCGCCTTACCCTGGCCGTTCCAGAGAAAAACAAACTATCCTACGGCACAATCCGGCTCCTTCCCACATCCCACGCGTTTTCACTTATTGCATCCGAATCGCTACGACGCTGGATGTAAATATTTCTCAGTAATGGGAACTCTCCGCCACATACTCGGGGTGTGCGACTTCAGCCCTGAGCAGCCTCCTCTCTTTCCGTCAACTACCCAACAAGATCAATGGGAGATGCTGCGGTCCAGTGCATCCCTGCCTACCCAGCTTCAGTAGGTGGACAGAGCAGAGACGGCGCGGACTGCATACGGGCTCCGGTGAAGAAGGAACCGCTCGCCTGGGCCGCACTCTGGGCAGTTCAGAAATCTGAAATCTGAATACAAGTACTGCCTTCTTCATCCCATCCCCCTACTCCTTCTTCTTCTTCTCGTCCTCCTCCACAGTCTCGGTCGCCGATTTCGTCGCCTCGGTCTGCGGCGGCAGGGATGGAGAAGTGAGATCGTCTAACACCGGTTTTCAGCTGCCATTAATTTTTTCAAAAAACGTTTCCACTCATGTGCTACACCAGTACAACTCAACCAACCACACCGTTCATGTATCATGATTGATTTAACCTTACCAAGAATAATTCTTTGAAGTAATAAATGGTGTGGTTAAGTGCATTTTACTTCACTCTGGTTTCACCATTTGTAGGGTGACGTGAGTGAATTTAAGGGACGTCGCATGGGTAATCGTTGCCGGTGTCGTTTACAGCTTTGCTTTTCAAGCACATTCTCAGGGTGGATTTGGGCGAATTTCTTTTGTATCAAGAATGTTTGCGCGAGCCTGATTGCCGATTTTTTAGAGCCAATTTTTACTCCTTCTATTACATTCAATATTGGATATAACAAAGTAATGTGCTTCCCCGATACTGCTTCGTTTTTACGAGGTTCTAACTAAAGTTTGTGTTTGGGCTAGTTGGTTCATATTTAAACTGGGAAACAGCGCATTAAACGATGACAGCGAAGAAGAAGACACAGACACAGCCATAGGTCGGCAAAACAGAAAGAACTCACTCAAACTCAATCACAATTTTTTTTATTCACGCTGTACTCAATCAAACTCAGACTCATAAAGCTCGTCTGTTCACAAAATCACTCGTACTCACTCATCAAATACTCATTTGTAATCATACTCACTTGTACTCAAACTCATTTGTCCTCACGAGTATTCGTACTCAATCTGTACTCATGAGTACTCACTCTGTACTCATGAGTACTCAATCTGTACTCATGAGTACTCAATCTTCTGTACTCATGAGTACTACTCATTCTGCAATCATGAGTACTACTCATTCTGCAATCATGAGTACTACTCATTTTGCACTCATGAGTACTCAATCTGTACTCATGAGTACTCAATTTGTATTACTCACGAATAATCAACTTACCTGCACTGCTAGCTAGGTCGTATCTCGAATGAAAGACTAAATAGAAAAAAATAAAATGTTTAATTGATTAGAAAAACACAGGATCGGGCTCAGGGGAGCTCGGGGCTTGTTGGTGCGGCCGTGGCCGTAAACTGCGGGTTTATGCGTGCCTTCGGGTGGCAGCTTTTGCCGTCCGTTTTCATTTCCGGTCGCGCTGATACTCTCCTAATCGTGCTCCAAATCCGAATTGTGCCTGCCCCCAGGCACAATGAAGCGTTTCCGTAGATTAACGTCCGTTCATATCCAGATCACTGTCCGCTTATTCACAGATGCCCGATGCTGGCGTTTGTTTTTTGTTGTTCCGGATACTAGAAACTTCGTTAAGAGGGTGTTCGTCTCGTTGAGCTTCGGTGAATTTCAAATCTGCATTCTTTTATTGTGTGTGTGCCGTGGGATTCACTTCGTCAGACCTGAACTTGACAGTGTTTACGGCGTTGCGTTAGTCGCGCCGCTTCCGTCGGCGATTGTGTGCGTGTAGCTCGTCACGTGCTTGATGCATGTGGGGGAGTAGACATCAGGTTTGTCCGGTGGCGAGCTGCGCTGTGTAGGGATGGCATAGTTCGGCGTGTTGAGGACGTTGCTTGAATTCACGTGTGCGTTGCGTATGGTGCGGGAGCCGATTGGCTTTTCGTTTAGTGTGCGATAGCGTGGCGTTTTCGTAGGGTGGCATGGCTGATCGGTCAAAGTCTTTGCGGCTCCGTGCTCGCAGTTGCCGTGGTTGTTTCGGAAGTGAAACCGTTGTGGTGGGGAAACGGGCGTAGTTCATGCAGTCCGTTCAGTCCCACATTCCTTGGCGTCGCAAGCGTGACTTCATTGTTAGGGCATTCGATGCCTTCGTCTGGACCGGGTTCATTCGTTGTCGTTTTTGCTGTGTCCGTGTCGTCACTCAAGCCCTCGTCTTTTGCCCGTTGTTTCGAGAATGCTATAATCGCTATCTCTCCCATACAAGCAGGCTCCGTTCGTCCCGAGTCCGCTTGCTCGCGGTTGCGTCCTCTTGTACGAAATAGTGTTTATTGTGTGAGTCTCGGTCGGAGCGCGGATGCCGGGGATCTTGTTCATTCTGGCTCGGACATGCCGCATGCGCTGGCCGTGTCGTTGCTCGTTGACGGACCTACCTGCACGAGTGTTATGTCGTTCGTCCGCTGGACTCGGGCTGGAGGAGCGGGTGTCGGAGAGCTCGTACGTTCCGGTAGGGTTGAACCGCGTGCGCTGGGTCTTTTGTTGCTTGTGGCCACGTGATTTCTGAGGTTGTAACATTCGCTGGCCAAGTCGGGATCGGCGGTGAGATCTTTGAGTGGCGCCCCCTGGCTCTGACGTCGGCTTAGGGATTCGCGCCGCTGTCGTCTGCTACACTCCGGTTGTGAGGGGCAACAGTGCCTGGGCTAGAAATCGCCCGCTTCGTTGCTGTAGTGCGTTAAAAAGCGTATTTCTAGCGACTCAGTTATTTTGCCAGCTTCTGACGCATCTGAATAAGTTGAAGCTGTATCCCCCACAAGTTTGCAACACACAAAGAGATAGAGAACAACTTTCTTCAGAGTATCGGTCAGAAGATCGTGTGTAACTCGTCCTTTCTTGCTTATTCGCGAGGATCAGCGATCAGAGCTTCTCGATAAGTATTCAAAATGCGTAGGCTTCCCTGCAGTATTTTTGAGATGCTCCTATGAAGACTCAACAGTCTAATACTACGTACCAAGCAGCGGCCTCTACACGCTCATCGCACAGCAGGAAATAAAGCGGCTTTCTTCTGTTTCTTTCGTTGTTGTCTTGTATCGGATTAATGTTTCTTGCTTTTTTTCTGCCCAACGCATTAATTTTTCTGCGCTGTCACCAACTTCTTATTAGGAGGTTTCGGGATGTTTGGGAGCCTCACAAAGGTCGTGTGGATATTTCCTTCGTTTTGTATGGCATACATTCCCTTCTTCACAAATTGGCTTTCATTACGGCTGCGTGCAAGAAGGTGCATATCCGCAGCGTGCTTTGTTTATTCACATGCAAATACATTGAGAAGGTTTGTGCTACGCCACCGCGATCGCGCCCTAAACAACGTGGTCCACAGTACTCGAAGGCGGGTTTTGTGCTCTGAATTTCTATCGTAATTATATCGTTATCATAACGAACTTACTCTCAACTCGAACAATGATGACATGATTACGGTGTTGAAGGCATGATATACTCGCTAACTAACGTAATAAATAGTATACCTGCATATATTACAAGACTCGAAACCGAAGAAGACTTCCATTCCAGGTAGCTCTTTGTTGCTTTTCAACCCTTCCAGGCGCGAAGAACAAATCCTATTCTACTCGGGATGGCGTTCTCTGATATGAAGAAAATTACTTCTACTCTCTTGTCCTGAACTGAGGACCCGGCCCACTAACCAGATCGAATAAATGTTCAACAAAGTTTTCTCCTCCTCCCCTTACTCCTCCTCCTCCTTTTGAGTGCAGTTTTTCTATAACGCATATCCGAATATCGGGAAGATATGGCTGTGCAAAATGTTCCGAAATATCCCTCCAGGTCTTAACAAACATATATGTGTTACTATAAATTTAACGAAGACGTGACTCGTTTTGCTCAATAAACCTCCATACTGGTTAGATGCCTGGTATAAAATCAGCACGCGCGTATATACACACTGGGTTATTTGGCACTCAATCTACAGTTTTTGCAGTCTATAGTGCATGTCGGCAAACTTCCATGCCTTGACAACGTAAAGTGACGTGACAAAACGCGTTCGATCGTTCGGCAAGGTTGCAAAAACTGTTTTACCTTACATATGATTACCGGGAATCGTGATGCCTTCTGCCAAAGCCGACAGCCCTGGAGGCCTAGAATTTGTTTTGGTCTTCCATTTTCGCTGTTGTCGGTTATTAGCACTTGACTGTTCCTTTTGTTCGAATGCTTACATGAGAAGCTGACGCCTAGCTCCGACTCTTCGCGCTCCGCACAGGACCGGCTTCGCAAGAAATGGGGTGGCGCCGGCAATGTTTCTCCCGTAGCGGTATCCAAAACTATACTTTAATGGACACCATATGAGCTAGTGTATGCGATTTCAAGCCTATTATTATGATAAAAAGTTGCCCACACGCCAATTCTGGTGCGGACAAGCATCAGACGTTGACCGAGCGCAAAGAAACAGCAGGGAGAGCGATCCTAAGTGAAGCAGACGACAAATGCGAAAATCCCTAAGCTGACGTCACGGAGGCGCGCTTCGCAGCGCCGCCTGTGTTCGCGCTCACCGCCAATAGCAGCAGCGCGAGCGGAGGATGTCGCGAGTAGCAGTTTTTTTCCGTGTATGCTGGCTTGGCGGCGTTCCGTGCGCTGTGCATTTCGTTCGCCGTGGTCAGCTCGACTGGTTCAAGTTGGATGTCGTTCTTCACCTCTGGTGCGTTTCGTGCGCTGTGCGTCTCGTTTTATCTAGGAAACTCCCCTATAATTGGTGTGCGGTCGTTCGGCACGTATGGTGCATTTCGGGCGCCGTGCGTCTTGCTCGCTTGTCGGGGCCATATCTAAAACTCCGGATGCGATGTCGTTGGTTGCGTGGACCGGCGCCGGGCCAGCACGAAAGAGGAACGGGCGAAAGAGGAACGGGCGACACTGCAATACCTCGCGCTACACAGCGCGAAGTTGCAAGTTTCACGGCGCAACCGCCACAAGTACTCCCTCCCTGATGTGTTTACCTCTTGGCTAAGGCTTGCGTGTTCGCCGATCCACACGGCGGACCAAAACGATTGTTTGGACCGCGGTCCGCGCATCACGTGATAGGACGTCACCAGTTCGCGCGGACCGCCGTTGGACCGCGCAGGACCGCGGCCTTCGCGGTCCAAATATTCGCCGAGGCTTTACGGTCCGCAGTCTCGACGGCGGACCGCGACATCAAACAGCGTGGTCTGACAGCGGCCGCGTCGCGTGGGCGGAGCCGCATCCAGTTGCGCCAATACAGAACAGCGCGGGCAGCGCGGCTGTTTCGAAGCGCTCGAAGGAGCCTGTCAATCACCCGGGGTTGGTAAGCGACGGGCTAGGTTTACAATCACGACGCATACTTCATTCGCGCTTTTTCTTGCGAGTCCTATGACTCTTACTAGTGCGATGTTAGCTATGATTATCACTTTGTTTCACGCATGTGGACCTCAATTTAGGGAAGAGTTCGGTTCCAGCGAGCGGTGACGAGCCGTACGCAGCCCGGATCGCCCCGCCGTCGCCGCTCGTCGTGTCGCCTTCATGCGAACGAAGGCGGCGGCTGCGTGAGCACGCCCGCCCGGCTTGCATGCGGGTGGCCGTTATTGTGAGGATGAAAGGTTTCGTGCAGGCTTGTGCGTTACAACATGTTGTCGCGGCCAAACGGCGCCTGTGTTCAACCTTCTGGCTTGTGAGTTCAGACGGTCGGCCATTCGCGGTCCGCTCAGCTGGCCCGCCGTGTGGATGCGCTCTGCTTTGGATCGGACCGCGGCGGACCATGACGTCTCATCACGTGACCGATTGGACCACGGACTCGGTCCGTCGTGTGTATCGGGACGCAGGGAAAGGCGTCAGGGTGGCGCGTCGCTTCTTTCTTTCTCTCCAGGGATGCTATCACGGTGCCAGGAAACGAGCTGAGGGCAACAGGCAATGGGATGCCTCTCATTGGTCGATGGCGTGGGTTAACCGAGGTCAGCAAAACAAACAAAAAAGCGGATTTTTCGCCGCCTTGTGCCGCCGGTTGCACACTCTTTCTTTTTACTTTCACGCTCGCGCTCCCGGTGCCGGCGCGCCAGCGAAGCGGCTCAGCGAAGAGGGAAAAAAATATCGCCCTTCAGATGCATTTCTGACGCCGTGCTCTGGTGTTTATTTTTTTTTCTTACTTTCATGACGTACAGTTCCCGTAATAACTCGAAAGCGCGGCAACGTTTTAGTCGTTGTGTGCTCCACTATACATATAAATAATGCACTGTCGACGCCGGTAGCGTCAAAAAGCGCACGGCTGTTAGCCAAGCTTGTATGGCTACGGTTCCGTGTATAATTCATGACTGTAAATAAGAACTCCCGAAACTCCATGTGTCTTCGAAGCGCGCGGGGTTGTAGCCAGAGACGTTCACTTTCATATCACTTTCGTATTTATGTCTGGGTTCAAATATCCCTAATGTTTTATTTTTGTTGAACAAAGCTGATAAATAGGAAGCATGGTACCAGCTTTAGTAGCGAGGGAATAATTTGCCGATATGAAGCCCTCGATTAAGGATTCTTTTAACTTTTGGCCGAGCGGCTGAATCGCGGGGCAGTTGGCCAGTTGTAGAGAGGGCACATTATGTACGTAAAGCTACTTAACGGTGACCCCAGTAGCTCCCATGTATACAGCGGGGAGTGATATTAAGTTGCAATAATAAATTATCTTTATGACAGACACAGACAGACAGACTGACAGGCCAACATTGTCCCGCTCAAGTGGCCAAAGAAAGGCTATCGTCTTTAAAACCAGCTGGAAAGAGACGCTGCCGCCACTGTTCCGCATTCTGCGAACATTGCGCAACCGTATCCCTCGCAAGCGCCGCCAGCCCGCAAAGTAACAGATAAACAGAAAGATGAAAACCGCCTACCGCGCGAAAAGCCAAACAGGGAGGTTCCGCCGCGAGAAAGGGACAGGACGGGGGCGCTACGCGTCGTTGTGTCTATTTCCGTTAACAGCACGGTCAAAACCCCCACGGGTCCTTCGGTCTCATTAAATAATTCTCTCTCTCTCTCTCCCCCATGGGTCTGACCTTAATCACTAATTTTTGTGTGCGTATGTGTGCGGTTAACCAGAGCGCCCGACACAAATTTGCTGCGCCTAGCGACGCGCCGACGTTGGGCCCGATTCGCGCCTCGGTCAAACAGCTCGCGGCAGACGTGCCGCCGCTTGGCGGCACACAGCGCCGCCGAGTCTACTTTCTTTTTCCCATCGAGACGGCCGCACCAAATCATGCCTGGGACGACCGGCCCGAAAAAGACATGCAGACCCTGGAGACGGCGCCGCTGAGTCGCCTTCCCTTTCTTGTCGTGGCTCGGCTGACGCAATCACTTTGCTTTCAAACTGCGGGCAGTGATAGTCCTGATTGGAAAGATTTGAATTGCACGCGGCTGCGGCGGAACCCCGGGGGTATAAAACCAGCCCTGAAGCAGCGGCTGTGCAGCGGCATTTCATTGGAGGCACTGAGTTGAGAAGTGCTATCGCCTTTGTGCGAGCCATGTAACACTCTTGCTACCTTTGTATATAGTGTATATAAATGCAGCTTAAAATCACCGTCGGCTCGACAACTTCATCGCTCTGCTCTGCGCCGCGTCGATGGCGGACTGAGCAGGGCAACGTCGCAACAGGACTGAGCAGGCATGGCCCAGTCCCAACAGTGTGCGTGTGTGTGTTCGGGGGGGGGGGGGGAGGGGGGCGTGGAGAGGGTATCGCTCGCAGTCGAGGCATAGGTCGAGGACCGCAGGGCACCCAGTTGCTGCCGGTGCTTGGCAGCCGTTCCAGTAGTGTCGAACTGCGCTGCCGGGCTTCGTGCACTCGAGAACAAAGTTTGCAGACGCGTTTTTCGGAGGCGTGATAGCTTGCACTGACGTCACTGTATTGCCGTGTTGGTTGGTTGGTTGCACCGTGGAAATCTGCAGCTCTTATCTCGACAAGTGCGGATGAAGGTGACAGCGATCGATAAAAAAGGGCCCATCTCCCCGCGAGGGGGACTCGAGTAAATGCGTCGCATAGGGGGTGGGTGTATTGCGTTAACGTTTAGTGTTTGGGGAGTTGGTGGTAGTGAATGCGTTGTATCAGCAGCTTCTTGACGTAGTTTGAATGACTCAAGGATATAACACGCATTCGTAGCCTTTCATTCTGTGTCGGTTTTGTGGCGCAGTGGGAAGAGCACCATGTACCTCGCGTTCCACCCACAGGTAGTGAATGCGTTGTATTAACAGCTTCTTGACGTAGTTTGAATGAGTCAAGGATATAAGGCGCGTTCGTAGCCTTCCATTCTGTGTCGGCATTGTGGCGCAGTGGGTAGAGCACCTTGTACCTTGCGTTCCGCCCGCAGGGTCGTGGAATCAAAACCAGGCGCCGGTAAGTATTTTTTTATATAGTGTAGGGGGAGGGGTGCGGACCTGCTGTTGAGAGCGAGGAGGGTAGCGTGATGCGGGAGAGGAGTGGGGGAGAGGGCGCACCTGTTGCGGCTGTTGCGGACGCCGAGGCACGCCAACGCCGGCTGACATCGTGAGGTAAAGAAATGCTCTGCATTTAAAAAAGCGGTGGCGTCGTTATGTGCAATCCACATGTTTTACGAGATGTTCCAAGACGTGAGCTTAAGCGACGATCCCGGCGTCTGGCGTTGGCGTTCATCACTTGAAAACGATTCCTTCACGAGGCCTCCCACAGTGCGAGCTTAAACTCGACAGTAGCTGCTAGCGAGGGGTGGGCGCCCGCCTGTAAACAGTACTGAAGGTAGGAGAATAACAACCACCGAAATTCACCATCATCGTCAGCGTCGTCATTACACGGTGGTATAAACGAGAAGCGGCGAATGGGGTGGCCACTCCAAAGTAAAGCCATTAGAAAGCAAAACGCTCCTCCAGCGGCAGGATGCCAGAGCTCTTCGACAAAATATGTGAGGCTAAACAAGGCGTCGCACGTGTTCAACTGGATATTATGATGTCCGATTCACAACTCACAAACGTGCTTAGGTGCACTCGGATATTTTATTTGCATTGCTGGGGCAAATTCCACCGCCGCACCTGTACGGTGGGGCTATATGCTCACTTGTAAATGGCGCTACACGAGACCATATTGCGAACCTGAGCAAAATGTTTCAAAACGGCTACCTAATAAAACCAAATGGGCGCACGTACATCAGCCAAATTTTCGCTTGAATACTCACAGCGAAATGGTGCGGACAATTTCGGTGAGACAAACGTTACAAACCACGTAGTCGGTTTGACGCGAGTTACGTAAATTAACTGCGACTGTTGAAATGAGCGGTTCGGCTCACAAAACGACTACACAGCGCGACATGCGTCTACGGAAACTTCTGGAAACCGAAAAAGAGGGATTTCAGTACGTCTAGTGCGTGCATTGTTAGCAGCCTCCACCGCCTCTCCCCTAAAACAACTGGAAGGGAGCACGCGCAATGAAGCCGCCACGCGTTCACAGGCCGCGTCAACAAAAATAACTGCGACAGTCAACAAGTGCTGTAGGAGAAGAGCAACTGCGGCCGCGTTTCCCGCCGGGCCCTCACCCCCTCGTTTTCCCCTCTTCACCGTGACCCCTTTGCAAGCGACCGCCGCGAAACGCTTACAGCGCCAAACAGGGACCGGGAAAGGGGGGAGGTGCAGTTTTCGTTGTCTAATTTTGCCATCTTTGACAGTTAAGCTGCACAGTGGCACTGCTAATGTTTGCGACTCGTACACGCGCGTCCAAACTCGAGCTCGTGATAAAACTTGTTTGCAGTACTGTACTCACGAGTGCACGTACTCAAGAGTGCAAGCGCTCGCAAAACCAGTATTCATGAGTATTGTACTCATGAGTACTGTGTACTCACGAGTACTGGGTACTCACGAGTACTGTGTACTCATGAGTACTGTGTACTGATGAGTACTCAAACTCATAAGTACTCATACTCATGAATGCTGTACTCATGAGTACTCATACTCATGAGTAGTGTACTCATGAGTACTGTACTCGCGAGTAGTGGACTTACCCCTGTACTCACTCGTCATCATACTCACTTTTTTTTTCTGGGTGTGTACTCAATCATCATCGTACTCACTCGTGAGTTTGAGTACAAATGAGTACAAATGAGTGTACTCACGAGTGAGTACGCCGACCTATGGACACAGCGCTGACTATCAACTGAGCAATATTTTATTGCTTGTGGAAATATAAAGGAAGAATACAATGACGTCACATCCGTGAAAAAGAAAAAGGAAAACACAAACAAACTACAGGCGCATCTGCTATGCCAAGATAACTCGAAATTGCATGTTCAAGTACACAAGTTCTTTCTGATACAGAGCTACGGAAGGGGTGCTCACGCAATCTTCGCCAGGCTGGGCGATTTTAATCTTCGCCAGGCTGGGACGAACGTTTAAGCAGCGACCTGTTTGGTCAAACAGGTCGCTCCTTAAACGTTCGAATATTGGAGCATCGCAACAAACTTAAAAAAGATGATTACGCACGTCTGGCCGAACATTGCCGCACGTGTGAGCACCGATGCAATTCCGCTTTTCCGCGAGACTGATATCCTGTTTAAGCATAAAGACAGGCGTACTAGAGAGTTGATGGAATAATACTACATCAGAAAGTGGGGGAGAGATTGTATCAGTGAAGCATCAGTTGTCCTGCACGAAAAAGAATTTGGTTATTTGGAGCGGTCGTCGCGATAAGGTGTTCCTGTGTTAAGAAATGTTAAGAAATGTGCGTTGTCAACAGTGGAGTGTTTTGGGTCTTGATAGTATGTCATTGGCTGGTGTGGGCACGTGGCGTGGTGGGGGAGTAGGATTCTGTGTACGTATAAGTAGTTACGTCTTTTCCAATAAATCGAGTTGAAAGTCAGCGCTAATCCTGTCCACTTCTTTCTTTTTGTGTCCCTGTTAGTTTGCGCTGTTCCCCAAGATGCAAGTACACCAACTCCCCCAACTCGCCACCCTGGGTACCTCGAGGGCTTCGAGTAAGACAGCCTCGTCGTTGTGTCGGCAAGTAATTCACAGCGCCACGCGTCGCAGGGTTTGCTTCGACGAGGACACTTCAACGAATGTCTGTATAATGATCGGCTCTTCTCCAATGAGCTTACAACGGAGATTCTTCGCTAAACTCTCAGTGACCAACATCCGCTGACTGCCACCGTCTAGAAGGCAACGTATACGCCCCGGCTCAGCGGAACCACGTGCCGCCCCAACATTCGCTGTTTTCAAACAAACCGTACCGGTGACATGTGCGACAGTGCTGGTCACTTGAACTCCTTTCAGGGCAAATGACTTCAGGCTATCGGTCGCGGTAGGACTAGTATTCTTCTGATCGAACAGGAATGTAAAATGTCGGCCTAAGTGGCAGTTTTAACAACTCAGGAATCTCGCGTTGCGAGGTGTCCTTGGTTCGGTAGAATTTTTTGCGACACTTAAAGGATCGCCCACTTCGTATGAGTATGGCTTTTTTTTACTCGATGGTTAAATTTTGTCACACGCAGTTCGAGCGTGTTTTCCAACACTGCCGACATAACAGCATTTTTTGTCCGTTCCGGAAGCTGTTGTAAGGGTGGCTGCTGATGTTAAGTACTGGCGTCGCGCTTTTCCGGGATGTTTCTGCTGGTGCCTTAACCCATCCGATGCAATTTCTGTCACATCGTCTCTGCTCTAACTTCTGTCTGCAGGAAGTCTAGAAGTGCATAAAATGTGCTACGATTTTCAATTTCCTCAGGCTCCCTTCCGCTTACACTACCAAAGTACGAGATCGTGAGGTAGGCGCCTGTCCATAGTTTCTCTGAGCAAAGCACTGCACTGCTCCTGCTTCACCCCTAGCGCTTCAAGGGTCGTGATGATTTTAAAAAATGGAATAACTCCTGTTGGACCTTTTGGGATGTGCTAGCACCTGTTCACTTTCTCTCGCAAACAATAGGACCGGCCCGACGCACTCGCCGTGGTCCGGGGTTAAAGGTACTGTACAACGCTTCGGATAAACACTTTCACTCTTTCCTTCGCGTCTGGAAGCACTGCGAAAGCAGCTATAGTTATCGCCAGCACAGAGCAGTCCTGAATGACTTGCTCATTGCATCGGATACGCCTTCCGTTTCTTCATTGCTTTTGTGGCTTTCTTTTCCAAGTGGCTATCGAATGCGTTCATTGCTGTAACTGAATGAAAGCCGGCCAATACCCGCTACACCGCTGTAATGACGTAACTCCAGGGGACGAAGAACGCCAAGACCGGGAAATGGAGAAAAATCTCTTCAGAAAGTTTCTAAGTTATCTGATCCGCACATAGCAGTAATTCTTGGATAAGGTCATTTGTGACCACCTCTCTAAGTACTAAATGTGTTGTTTGACTACGTTCGGCAAGCATTTAGGATTTTGAAAAAAGTTGAAATGCTGCAGGTTCTCTTTAACAACACGCACTACAGCGTTTCCCGTACACTCGTCGGACACCCGTGGTTTCTGTTTTTCTTCTGTTCTGTAGTTCTGTTCGAACAGGTTCAGTGGGCACGCCTACTCGCATGAGGGGCGGCTTTCGAACGGCAACAAATCCTCCGCGGTGGCTTAGTGGCTACGGCGTTCTGCTGCTGAGCACGAGGATTCCGGTTGGATTCCCGTTCGCGGCGGCCGTTACTCTGATGGAAGCGAAACGCAAAAACGCCAGTGTGTTCGAGATTTCGGCACACGTTAAAGATCCCCAGTTGGTAGAAATTAATCCGGAGCGCTCCACTACGGCGCTCCTCACCGCCCGTGAAGCTTCGCCCGTTAAACCCCACAATCAATCAATCTAGAACGGCAACAAAAGAAGCCTGTATCTCCTTTGTTGTCGGCAGGAATCAGCGTTTCTCAGTCATTCCCATACCACGCTGTTTTGGCGTCATATCAGCCCTACGCTAGCATAACACTGAAATATACAACGCGCGCAAGTGGTGACGGGTCGTGTAGGGAGGCTCAATGACAGACGCGTCTGGCGGAGAAAAGTTCTATATGCGCAGCCCCACCGCAGCCAATTTGCCACCGTCTCGACGTTCGGCTTCACGTCCTCCTGAAAAAACGTATTCCTTGCTTTCTTCCTCTCCACACACTCGCGCTCTGTTCATCTTTCGCCCCGTGGGGATGCATCGACGGCACAAATTTTTGCCCACATTCCCCATCTATGGCTCACTAAATTATCAAGCATAACGGGAGCTGTTCGAGTCGAGTCTCTCGTTCGTACGTGTCACGGAAAAGAAGGCGCTTCCATATTCCCAAATAGCCTAGAGCGGGCCTCTTTTCCCCACTGCGATGAACAAAGAGAGAGCACAGCACAAGCAGCAATGACGTAGGGCATCACAGTACTCTGTCGGATTATGATCAATTGTATTGACGAGGTATTCTTAGCAACCGCCTCCCCCGAGCCTTCCAAGAAGTGTGAATGATAACTATCTTGTATGCAATAGAAGGGGGAAGGCGGCAACAATTTTGTGTCGCTCCTCAAAGCAGACTCAAATCATCAACACCAAGGGACACAACAGTCCAGAAGGGCAGTGCCGATAGAGCGGCATGCAGAGAGGCAGCTCTCCCTTCAAGAAAAGAGACAGCTGCCTTTGCACCGGTGTTGACGTTGTCAGAATGAAGCCAAGTAGACTCCCGGGGAGCCACCTGCCTCTGTGCCGTCTCTACAGGTCCCACGACTCCCGCCACTGATAGACATTGCAAAACGGAGTGTGTAGCCAGTGTAGTCCCGGTAAAAAACTGGTCGTGTATCGGCTCACTTCGCTGTAAATGCCGTCAAAAACGATAGAATTTTGCTGCCCCTGCCAAGTAAATGTCTCCTAAAAAGAGAGCGTTTCGCACTAACGTCACTGGCCTGGAACAATCTTCTTTGATCTACAATGTTCTGGACGTAAATCGCATCTTCAAGAAAAAAATTACGCCGAAAGATAAAAGCCTGCAGTGCAGACGCCGTGGCATCCGCATCGCCGACGCTCGCTAACGCACGTCCTTTGTTGACTGCTGCTTCGCCGCCTGTGTACTTGTTGAGTCGTTAGGGGACCACAAGTTCGCTCCAATAAACTTGTTTTTATTTGAAGACGACTGTGTCGTCTTTGACTTCGTGATAATATTGACAAATATGATGTATGGCACCAGATTGAGTGTTCTGAAAAGGTATTTGGATATGAACTTCTCGTTTCTAAATTCGGGCACTTTTTGCCGGGCGGCTGAATCGAGGTACAGATAGGCAGACAAAAAATTTTCGGTTTCAAGTAGCCGAAAAAATATTATAGTCTTTAAAAAGGAAACCACACTAAGACCCGCGCCTGGGACCGTGTTTCCAGTCCCCGTCGAGATGTTTACGCATCAATAAAGATACACCGCTGAACGTTCAATCATTTATGTATGTTGATTTCGCAGGATCCGACTGTCGACGTGGGACAACAATGAGTTCGTGAGGATGCTCCGCATGAGTCCTACTTGTTTAAGTATCACGGCGGAACCTCCACGACTGCTAATTAGCACCTGAACCATTTCGACAAGTCGGCAGGAATTTTGAAGCGTCGCCTGCTCGACGGGCACGTTCCTCGACGCAAACTTGTACGTTGTTAAAGAAGATTACGATATTTTGGACATAAAATTATTTACCCCGAATGTTGCTCTGAAGTGGTATTCTCTTCTCAAACACCGCATTTTAACTTGCGTATAAACGTTTTGCACCTTCATCTGATATCATTTTCAGGAGATGTTTTGAATACCGTCTAAGAATCATTCGCCATTACACAATTCGTTCACTTCATCTACGCCATACAATGGTTGGTCGGGCCGCAGTGAATTCTCGCCTCGTTGCTTCGGTGGCACCGTCCTCATACTGGACGTACAGCTGCGCCACTTATCAAAACTCAATGTTTCTCTTCTCATCCACTTCCCGTGAAGGGCGTCGAGTTAAAATACCTGTGCCGACCTCTTGGTCCTGGATGGTTCTCATTGTCAAAAAAAGGCCATCGCCTTAACGAAGATTCTCCTCCGCGCCTTCCACTGTACCGGGGACGGAACCAGATGCTCTTGTCTATACGTGAAGGAAATAATATCCATCAAGACATGACGTAGACGGTAAATAGAAAAGCTAGAAACAAAACACACTTAGAATGCAGAGTACGAAGGCAGAAATCATTTTGGAATGCTAAGATGAAATAACGAAACGAACGCTTGCTTCCTTCGAAACCCATGCGCGCTGCGTTCACTCGGGCGTAGCTTTAACTAAAGGTGCAAGGCGACAGACACAGCGGAGCTGATCGGCACCTAGCTGGTTCTAGCCTGTCCAGGTGATGCTAAGTGTTGAAAATCTTTCAAAGGAAGAAGAGGTGGCCACTGGCAGCTGCTGTCTAGTATCACCATCATTGTAGAGTTCCATCCGCCATTAAAAAGAACCACTCACGTCCCGCGGCCCTCGCCTCGGTTCTTTAACAAAATGGTGCCGTGACTAGGATCAAAGGATAACACAGTTGAAAAGAAATGCGAACAACGGAGCACACAGCCTACGACGCATGCCGCACCGTCTGGCTGCACTGTCAAGAAACTGCGCGCATGCGTAGTTCTTTCAGAGCGTTTCAGTGTGCGGCCTACTGTTAGGGGAAATGCTTGATAAAGAAGTGACGCCGGTGTTTATTTTAAGGCGTCTATTTATGCTCTGTCGTCACTGAGAATCATGTTATCTAGTACATTGGTGCGCCAAGCCGCAGCAGGCTGATTGCAGCTAGCATGATGCCCTTCAACGATCATCCTGCTCAGTGACGACACAGCGTGAAAAGTCTCCTCAAAATAAAGAACTGGCGTCGCTTCTTGATCAAGCATTTCCCATAAAAGTGGGCCACACTCTCAAGCGCTCTCGAAGAAGTGCGCATGCACGCAGTTTACTGACTTGGCAGCCAGACGGTGCAGCATGCATCGGAGGCTGTGGGCTCCGTTGTTCGCATTACGCCATTCTTAAAAAGGACATGCAACAGGCAATACGACAAAAAGGCAATACGCCATTCTTAAAAAGGACATGCAACAGGTCATGGAACAAATGAAAGCCATCTTCCTTAATGAATCCTTTAGTTCCTCCTAATTGTATTATAATTCAATGGAACTGCCGAAGCTTCGCTCAAAATGGCCCCTTACTGAAATCACAGGTATCCTCCACCCGACCTCTAGCCCTACTGCTACAGGAGACTAGAGGCCCTTGCAAAATTCCTCACTACACCACCTACATGGACCCCAAAATCCCGCATACTTACAGAGATAAAGCCAAGTCTCCCTCCACCCCTGGTCAGGCGGCAGTTCTGGTGCACAAGTCGTGCCATTCAGTTCAACACCGATGGGATAAAGCAAGCAATACAAATCGAGAAGTAATTATCGTCCGCGTTCAGCCCCCTAGTGGGAAACCTGTGCTTATGGTCTCGGTATATTACAGACCTCAATGCAACTCCCGGGCCAGGGATTCCTATGACTGGATATCGCATATATTTTCGCTAAACTTTTCTGGTCCAGTTATTATTGGAGGCGACTTCAACGCGAAAAGTACTCTCTCGGGTTATTCCCACTCCGATCTACGCGGGAAACTCCTAGAAGAAGCACTGGAGTATAGCCCCCTCCGACTCGGCAATGAACCTTTCAATCCTACCCGGATAGGTCTCCACAGCTCGCAGCAAGACACCACACCGGATCTAACCCTTACCACACCCGGAGTCATTAAAAAATGGCGAACACTGGATTGTACATGGGGCAGTGATCACTTCCCTATTCTGCTCCACTTGAACGTCAAGAAATTCCGCTCCAAGACTGCGTACACAAACATCAACTGGGATCTTTTTCGCTCGCAATTCCACGTGAGCGCACAACCTGAGCTGTCCGAGTTTGTTGCCTCTGTGAATGAAGCGCGTATCCTTTCCACGGAGACGGTAATAAGCACAGCTGAGGTCAACAATCCGGACGCCCACATGCACAAACTGCTTCGTGCAGCTGAACGCCTTAGCAAAAGGTATAGAGAACGCGGTAAACGTCACCATGACCTTATGAGACTAAAATGCCATTACAAAGCAATAAATGAATATCAGAAAATCCTCCAATCTGAAAACTGGCATAATCTCTGCGAACGACTTGGGCAAGAACGCGGTCTCTCACATCTGTGGAGCCTCTTTCGGGGCCTGAGTGGACGGGCGAAAGTAAAACTGCCGATTCTAGAAGAAATGTGCCTGCATACAAACTACTCTCAAGTGGAAGATACTCTTGTGAAGACTCTCTTCCCGCATGCCACGGCTGACATCTCGACCCTCTCACCTCTGCCTGAAATCGATATACGAGCACCGCTCGCGGAGCTCGACTCTCCGTTTACCGAGAGCGAGCTGCATATAGCCATCTCCCAAGGAAAACCCAAATCTACACCGGGCCACGACCAAATAAAATGGCAAGACCTTCGAAATCTTCCCTCATCGGGTCAAGCGGCCCTCCTAACTCTCATCAATCGATCCTGGAATACTGGGCAAATTCCTGACCACTTGAAAATGAGTATCATCCACCCCATCCCACAACCTGGCAAAGATTCTCGAAAACCCGAGAATCTCCGACCCATCGCATTAACTCCTGTTATTTGCAAGTTGACAGAACGTCTCATAAACAACAGGCTTCAACACCACCTGGAACACACAGGATGGTTCCACCCGGCTCTCACGGGATTTCGCCCCAATTTAAGCACCCATGATTACCTCTGGCTTCTTCGTCGAGTCATAAACCGGACATCCCGAAAGAGCCTGCCCGGCTACGTCCTGGCCCTTGATATGCACAAGGCGTTCGATAACGTCAGCCAAGAAGGCATCCTGCAAGAACTAGCCGCTGCCTTCCCCAGTCAGAAGGCTCAGAGGTGGATTCGCGGCTTCCTAACGCACAGACCCATTCGCCTTAACCCAAAGGAAGCAACGCCGACTACCTACTACCTTGACAGAGGAGTTCCCCAAGGTTCAATTCTCGGACCTTTACTCTTCAATCTGGCCATGAATCGTGTAGCCCGCACCCTTGAAGTGGACTCAGCGGCCCGTTTCACCTTCTATGCTGATGATATAGTTGTGTGGACCGAGGCTGCTGATTATGACTCAAAAGAATCTATGCAGGCCGAACTCCAGGCTGCTGTTTTTAGCTTGGAGAGAACCCTCTCCCGATTCCAGCTGCAATTATCCCCCAACAAGACCGAATTTCTCAGCGTCGACGGCAAACGATCGACCAACCCTGACCAAGTTCTACACCTCAATATCGCCAATTCGATTCTTGAATCAAGAAATGGTACCATCAAATTACTTGGCCTCCAGATTAGCAGCTGCAATAGCCCCACTACATGGATCCGTCATCTTCGGACAACATGGGGCTCCACCTTGCACCTCATTACCCGTCTATCAAATAAATACGGCGGCTCACACCAAGACGCCTGTCTCAAGCTTGCGCGCGCCGTTGCGCACGGCCGGCTGTCTTACGGATTTCCCGTATATGAATTCCGTCCCCGGCATCTCAGGGAACTAACCATATTAAACAGACACCTGATTCGTACCATAACAGGCCTACCACGCCACACTAGGACGGACGTGCTGGAACAAGCAGTGCCACTTCCTCCGATCACCAATCTAGTCGAAGAAGTCAAGCTGCGATTCCAGAAGCACCTCGAATACATGCCACAGGGACGAGCCATTCTTAAATGGGACACCTTGAACAGCAACTTCGACCCTGAAATCTTTCCTAAATCCATCCCACCTTGGGAGAGACCTGCAATCGGTCCTATCCGACGACGACTCATTCCCCGACGTCAACGAGCAGCTACGGAACAGTACGTCCGCACTCTGGTCAATGACAAAGCCCACGATGAAGTGGATGTATTCACCGATGCCGCTATCCAAGACATAACAGCCGCTGTTGCTTGGACTTGCCCCGAGGTTCCACAACTAGGTGGCTCTCGCAATATTACGAACACCTACGGCCTCTCGGATGAAGTGGAACTCTTTGGAATTCAGGGCGCAGTTCAAAGCATCCAGACCCATTGTTCAACCATCCACACAAAGAAGTTCCGCATCATCACTGACTCGCACGTTGCCCTCTGGGAACTGAATAGGACCTTCGCGCCTAACTCTACGGCCACGAACATCCTCTACTTAGTACGGGACCTGTCTCATGAAGGAATCACGATACGCATTGTCTGGACACCTGCCCACACGTCTGGAGCGGACGGCAACCGAATGGCGCACAACGCTGCCCGGGAGTGTCTACTAAATCCTCCCACGGTTCTCGACACCACTCCAGCACGATCTGACCCACCGAGCACATCTCAACAGCACTGGCAACAAAAACTTCGTCAAGCTAGAGCCCTCAGCCGGCACCGGCTAGCCGAGGCCTCACCCCCTGGTTTCCTCGCACCACTAAAGACCCTTCCAAGAACAGGAGAGGTCTTCGCGAACAAAGTTTATGCCAACTCGGCCTATACCCCTGATGTGATATCCAAGTGGACGAACCCAAGGCGTCCCTTCTTACCAAGGTGCCCCCACTGTGGCAGCAACGAGAAACCCAACCTTTTCCACCTTATTTGGTCATGTGCAGCCTTCTCAGACGGCCGTACGCAGTTGCTATCAAGCGCCACGGTTCCGACGTCGGCGTTAGAGCATGTCGAGTATGTTAGGGTCAACCCAGATATGTTAGAAAAAATCACAGACTTTGCCCTAAAAAATGGTCTCTATAAGATGGTTTAATAGCTGACCGACTACCTCTTCAAGTTCACCAGTCACAAGTGAACACTGGTGCGCATCCGTCTTGCCCCACCAACCGTAATGCGCCATCAAGAACTATGCCGGACACCCCCTCCCCTCAGGGGAAGGCCAGTGCGTGTGTGTTGCTCCCACGGAACCTCGAGAGACAGCTACAGTGACCGCTACAGTGAAGCTTGAACATTACTTAGTTGTACTACAACTACTTAGTGGCGTCTTTCCCAATCCTACTTTCCATTCCCTACCCACAGGGCTTTATAGCATCCTCCCTTAAATAAAGTCTTTCATTCATAATCCGCCCTCCCGTACGCCTGGCGTTTCACAGCACCATTTTCCTCTCATTTCCACAGGTACCGCGAAAACAAAAAAGAAACATCCCCCTCGCGAGGGGCACGATCAAATGCAGAGCATTTCTGCGGGGGGGGGGCGCCTGCAAGTCGTATGGATTACGTATTGGTTGTTGTTGTTGTAATTGTTGTCTTCCAGCGTAGACATTGTCGATGAAGTCGATGGGTAAACGTGCCGTGATCCCCCTGCCGCGGCTATGACGCAAGGTGGAGCGGCTATGACAGAACGTGGCGCGGCTATGACGCAACACAATCCAACACAATCCACTTTAATCCAATCCAATCCAAATCCAAGCCAATCCAATCGAATCCAATCCAATGCCTCTCGCGAGAGAGTGTTATAGCGCCGAAATCGCCACCACGCGAACGCGTGATGCTGACGTCACGATCACGCCACAGATGTTAGCGACCGCAGCGCGCGCGAACGACCACGGCCGGACTGGAGGAGCGGCGAGCGCGCACTGCGCGTCCGCCGCTCCTCCAGCCCGGCCGTGGAACGACATATGTGGTTTAAGCGCGAACCGACCGCGGCGAGAGAGCGCGATGCGAGCGCCCCACCTGTTCTTGCGCGCGAACCTAACGCGGCGAGAGAGGGTGTTGCGCACGTCCCCACCTGTTGTGCGCCCGAACCGAACGCGGCGAGAGAGGGCGTTGCGAGCGGAGAGAAGGCGAGGAGGACGCGGGGGAGAGGGCGCACCTCTGGCCGACGGTTGAATGAGTCAAGGATATAAGGCACGTTCGTAACCTTCCGTTCTGTGTCGGCTTTGTGGCTCAGTTGGTAGAGTACCGTGCACCTTGCGCTCCGCCCGCAGAGTCGTAGGATCGAAACCTGGCGCCGGCAAGTATTTATATAGTGTAGGAGGAGCGATGCGGACGCGGACTACGGACGCCAACGCGGGTGACATCGTGAATTACTAAAATGCTCTGCATTTAAAACCTGAGTGCGGACCGCCCCACAACGATGACGTGAGTGACCGCAACGATGGGACTACACTGCTGCTCCTGACCATCGACCGCAAGCGTCTGCGAAGAAAACCCAAGGAATTGAAGACGCACCAAACGTGTACCGGATACCACGCCCTCAACAACTTTTACTGATTCTTCGCGGACGCCTCGCGGACACTGAAAATCAACGACAACGGCTTCGACCTTCCACCTACCGTGATCTTTCCTGACAACCACGTAGACAAAAACGACGTCGAGAATAGACCTGGAAGCCCTTTGCCGAAGACGGAGCCTCGTCCGAAAGAAGGTAACCACACTGATTGACGACATCAAAACTGAGATGAGCGCCGAGTCACCATCAATCTCTAAGCTCATTTTCTTAAAGAAACGCCTACTCGAAACACATGATATTCTAAAGAAGTTTGACAGCAGTATTGAAGAACTTGTTGAATTGGACCATTTAACCGAGGAATATGAAATCGCATTAGAATTCGAAGATTCCATCCTGTTAACAAAACTTAGAATGAACAGATTGTTTCGGGAGTTACAAAAATATCCTAGCAATGACACTGTAGCAATAGACTCCGAACAAGACAACAGCACCATAAAGAACAAAGAGTCAGCACTAAAGAGCAGTGGCCGTCCTAACAAAAACACCAATTTGGCGGCACCTTCGAAACACGATCGTCAGGAGCCCCATGTCACCGAACGTGCTGGTACCTTCAAAGACGAACATAATGCCTCAATTGACAAAGTGCAGGCAGCCGCTCCTGATGCTCGTCCAGACGAACTGACCAGAGCTTTTTCCACAGTTGACGCTGAAAAACAATGAACCGGCTTCATTACCTTCAATGAGTATAAGGAGTGATAAAAGCGACGGCACCACAGTGGAGATACCTAAAGAGACGTCGTCTTCTGCGGAAGATTTTGAAGAGAATAAAAAGTGCTCAGCGTACAACGAGCGACTTCAGGGAACACCAAAGAGGAACCAAAGAACACTGCAGAAGCATCGACACATTGACCCAGTTTCAGGCTTACCCATCGAGCGTTCAAATATATGTCGCGCTCCCGGAAACACGACTTCAAAGGGGATTTTATTGACTACGGCAATCCGTGAAGATTTTATAACCCCGATGCCAAAACGACGACGGCGAAGCTGGACGACCCTACGACAAGCATGTAGAGGTAGAACAAATAACGCTCAACGGAAACGCATGATCAAGTACAGAGTGATAGGAAAAACAAAAAGCAAGACAAAGTCCCACGTAGAAGGACCTGTATACTCCTCAAGATACTCGTCCGGTACCTGAATTTCTCTAGGACCCGACAGTCAACCCGACGCCCATGCAGCATGATGTTTGTGCGAATACTGCAAGGTCGTCATCCAGGGTGAACGACGGTCCAAACTAGTCGATTAACCTGTTCAGATTCCGCGATGCACAGGTTTCACAGACGCAGGAAACATCGGTGGAAACAAAAGCATGGTCTAACCCGGTGCGGCTACCACGGACGTGACATCGATTTGTGCTACGGACTGTATAATGCTTTTGAACTTGGACTGATGGGTACATCGAAGAGAGCTATGCGAGATGACCGCTAAACACGGTTAATTCTTCCCGTCATGTTCAACATCTTCCTGTGCAAATCGCGTGGCCGGGAGGATGCTGAAAATCTTTAAAGGAAGAAGAGGTGGCCACTGGCAGCTGCTGTCTAGTATCACCATCATTGTAGAGTTCCATCCGCCATTAAAAAGAACCACTCACGTCCCGCGGTCCTCGCCTCGGTTCTTTAACACTAAGTTTTGCGAGGTCGTCCGATTAATTACGCAGTCGTGTCGGGGTTCAACCCCATTTATTTTTTATAGACAGCTATGGGCAGCTATGCACAACAATGGACTGCCAGTAGCAGCAGTCGCCATCGTAGTCGTACCGGTTATTCCCATGGTTGTTGTCCCCGACAATCGTATTGTCGCTTATCAGGGCACGCAATTGCCTTTTAGCGGCATCCTCCTCGAAAGTGAGGATCTTCTTGGGCCTCCCCTTCGCTACGTCTGCCAGACCACCGTTGAACACGAGCTTTTATACCAAGGGTTGCACAGTGACGTCATGGCTTCCCGGGCGCCGCTGAGGATCGGAGGAGCCATTGCTAGGCTAGCGAAGCGAGCGCGAAGCTACTATACAAAGCTACGCCAGGGGCTGCTAGGCAACGAGAGGTAGCGTCATCGCTCCGCAAAATTTTTTGGTGTGATGGACGGATAAAACTCCGGTTAACCAGCACCGCTGTTAGAACAGGATGTGTACTGGTGGACCAGTTATAGATCCTCATGAAGCAGTACGTGCGTTCACATGTCGTTTATGTTTCGAAAGGCCGTAATATGTGGCTTATGACTAGATGGGGCACAGGTATAAGACAGCGGACGCGGACATCCCATTGTTTTTGCCTGTGTCAAGTTTAAATTCCCCAATCGTACATCAAACTGCCCCTCCCCTTAGCTGTAGCAAGCGAGGGAAGCAATGGCCACGGAGCAAGAATATCTTATTGCTGCTCCGTGGTACGAGCATAGCGTCACATTTCTAGTTCTCTCTTAACCATAAAATACACTCATGTGATACACTCACCCGTAACCACACCCGTGTACACACCCGTGCATGCAGAGAATAAAACGAATAAAAGAATAACAAAATAAACAATGTAAGCAACAAAAATATACAAAATTGAAAACAAATATTGAAACGTGTTAAAAATGGTTCTGCACTCAGTATTAAAAGGGGTAAGAATACCAACAATAAAACCCAGTACCGCCCAGTGGGAAATCTGCTGAAGCAGTGGAGACAGGGTTCTCTTGTGTCGCCTCGAGCGTAAACGGGCATCAGCTCTGAGATCCGTAGTGCCATAGCCGCGTGAATTTGACGGTCCGTGCAAAGATATCGGCAGCTAAACGTCAGCGGCAAGAGGCTACCCTCTGCCTCCCCTAGCGGGACGCAGAGGAACCTGCCCCTGGCAGAACGCTTGAACCTCTATCGGAGTGTCTGGAAACGTGGTCCTATCCCTGCGTAACGCACGACCTACAGCAGACAGATAAAAAGGGTGGACTTATAACAGCTGCACTTTTAATAGGGGTTTGGTTCATTGAAAAGACTGCGTTGAACCAGTAGCAATCATGCCCATTATAACTCGAGCTACATAGATTACACAAGTTGTCCAGAGAAATAAATCAAGCTGTGTTGACACAGCCGCGCCTTTCTCCGGAGGTACGTATGAAGGTACGGGCACTTGCTTGTGCGACTAGAGGCCGCCGTCGAATGCCGCCACCGAGGAAACTTTCTGTTCGATTGTAGTGGTGTCTCTAGTTCAGTTTGGTCGTATCACTCACCCCTAGTATTCACGCACTCTATCAGGCCACTTCTGACATCGAGTATCACGAAATTTTATTTTATCGATATTTCTAAACCTTTCGGTTAAAAAATATATTTCGGGACTGTTTTTATTTCAAATGTATTTCAAAATGTATTTCAAAGGCTGTTATTTGATTAGGTTTAACGAAGTTCTAATTTTGTCTTCACAGACCGTTTCAGAGAGCTCTGCCGGTAAATACTAGCCATCGTGGCAAAAATCATCAGTCCTGGCGCACAGCGTTGATACGAACCGAAAACGTTACAACATTCCAGCGGTACAAACGCATGCTGCTCATTAGTTCAGGACAAAATTATATGTCATTCTTTATTAGCAAGCGAATACGTGATTTGTGGAAGAAAGTACTGATCTCAGGCCAAATTTTATGCGGTCAACAATGGTAATCTTCTATATTTTACGTTATAAATAGAAGTGACAAGTTAACGCATATTCTAGGGTCATTTCACACACATCCCAAGCTGCACATCATATGGACACCTGGCACTCATATCTGGAGTGCATTGAGGCGACTCACGCCTCTTCCCACGAGCATATCTACCGAAAATCCGTCGTCCAACCCTCGCCCCTACAGTCGGAAGACAACATACCCGTTTCCCGAACGTAACAGACATTGCAGGGGACTATCGCGTCAAACAGCGTACCGTACAACCGCCCACGGAAAGCGAGCAAAGAAGACGTTACGACTAACTGCTCCA
Organism: Haemaphysalis longicornis; assembly: GCF_048455015.1. Lineage (NCBI taxonomy): Eukaryota > Metazoa > Arthropoda > Arachnida > Ixodida > Ixodidae > Haemaphysalis > Haemaphysalis longicornis. The sequence goes on from NW_027526203.1 coordinate 186,270,013, forward strand.
TCGAAAATAACACACGACAAGCTACGGCAAACCACGGCCCCTTGTTTCACGCTATGCATCTCCCCCCTTCTTCCATGCCACCTGCTAGTCCTGCTCCCAACTTGCACCCTCTATCGCATGACTTGAGAGTGCACCCTTACCCATCATCTTGCTAACATCCTTAGTAAACCCCTCAGAAGCGGGAGGGCATGCTGGCCAGCTCAATTCCCCACGGCCAGTTCCAGCTGGACAAGAGAACTTGGCTAGGGATGACAGCCCAGGGACTACTGGACAGAGAGGACCCCTCCCACCATTGACCCTATCAAATCAAAACCTTGATCACCATAAAGAGTATTCCTTATTCTCCTCCTCCTATAAAACAAACGCAATATAGACTTAGAACATCAAGACGGTCTATGCAAACAGCTCCCTCACGCCAATAATAATAAAAAAAAATTTCGCCATCGTCCCGTAGGGAAACCCTGAGTAGTATGCGTAGCAGCCATGGGGTCGACTCATGTTCCCATTAGTTTTCAGGTCGATCGCGGCGTTGCGAACTGAAATGAACTGATACTGATACTGAAACTGAACTGATACGTCGTGCCGCCGGTGTAAGAGCGCCGCTTGCTGAAACGTGCACTGGCGTTTCCACCAGAGCCGAGAACGCTGATTTGCCGCGACAATCAAAGGGGCCACTAATAGGGGCGCTGTACTGTTCAGTGCTTCATGCGTCATAGAGGCTGCGTCAGAGCATTCTGTCGCATGCCAGAGCCTCGGTATACCGATGAGGATCTGTATGTAAACAAGAAAAGAAAGGAAGGTCTTTTTGCGTGTTTGTGTGGCTCCTGGTTCACGTACATGTGTAATATTTGGTACACGTTGTCGTGAAGGGGCAATCTACCGATTGCGTGATTGAAATGGCGACCTTCGGAAGCCTATTAGGGCCCCTTTAAACAGCTCTGCTGTTAAAGTGGGTATGCATTTTACAGAAACAACATTGATCCAAACCGCAATCTTCTGTCCTCCGCACAGACGGTCGGCGCTGTTTGCCGCTTCCAGGTGCATGGAGCTTGGGGTGGAGGAAAAGGACGTGGGGCATCGCTCTACGGTGGCCCTACCTGCGAATTTGGCGTCAAAGTACGCTGTAAGGAGGTTGGCCTCGGTGGGAGACTTCTAAGGGGCGGAGGATTCCGCTGCCGGTTCATTCACTCACATGACTGCGTTCTTCAGCACTCTTACTTCATCTGCTGTGTAACGACTAGACGTTCACCTATCGCAACTGCGCAGTTTCATCTCACGCTATGGTACGCATTGCACTATAGAACGCTTCTGTGAAATGCCGGCTAGGAGCCGTTTCAGGGCTTCCGACGCCACCGTGTACGCAAAGGATAGCTTTTCGCTCAATTCACTATTAATTCCTCTCCCCTTAAAACGGCATCGGGGACAGGAGAGGCGAACCCAGAACAAAAAGAAAAGGTAAAAAAAAAACTAGCAACGTTAAATCACTATATGATAATTTAATTGCCGGATAAAAAATATTCGCTTGAAATGATCTTTCTTACGTCATTTCCAATACTATCTTTTTTTTTTACTCTGCACCAGTATGGAGGGGGCAGCTTCACTAGTCCTTTATTACCACTTTCTTGACCAATCCGCCGCGGGGTACCAGGGAGTATAGCCACGTCAACAACCACGTGCGCTCGCGGCACGCATGGCATGACCCGTGCATTGTGCAGCTCGCGAGTCGAACGACCACCCTGCGAGTCCTCAACGCGGCCCTTCGACCGTTCTGGAACACCTTGACATGAGACATGAGGCCAGCTCCCCTGCATGGCTGTCGATTCTCCTATGCCGGGACCGGTTCAACACTCGGGCGAGAATCAGTGGCCACGATGAGGTAAGGTGCGCGCAAAGTATATATACGTATAGAAGCAGATCACGAGGACGATTGGGGCTTTTACTGAGCGATTAAGAGAACTTTAAATCCTTGTAAGCGAAGCGGAATCAATAGGGCCGAGCGTAATTACATCTCCCGTGAATTACATCTCCCGCCGGTCAGCGATCCAATGAAGACGTGCCAGGATGGACCTTTTCATTACCTTCCCGGCAGCTGACGTTAGGAACACTGGCAGGTAGGACTTGGGCTCCGTTAGGGGCTTGCCAACCTCGAGGATCGGCGAAATGAGTCCCACCAGCTAGGCTGGCGGGAGGACACCCGTCTGCCAGACACGATTGAACAGGCCCAGAAGTTGCTGCAGCTGGGTGATGTCCAGGTTTCGAAGAATCTGGTACGTCACCCCGTCGATGCCAGGAGTGCCCCGCCACTTGGACAGCGATTCAGGGCGGCCTGTAGCTCATTGAGCGTGATGTCCGTGGAGCTCAGTACCCCCGCTCTGTTGTCGTGTGAGGCGGCTGGTGCCACGGCCGGCGGACCCGCCGGCGGGGTTTGAGAGGCCCGAGCTAGCTGGTCTGCGTACAGCTCCACCAGGGTTCCATGGGTGATGCCCAGGAATATGGCGATGGCGAGCTGCGGATGCCCGCAGGTGGTGGGTCCCTACGTCAGTCCATCGATGTTCACAGAAACTCCCAGTCCTGCTAGCGACGCTGCTGTGGCCGCTGCCGATATTGGGTTTCTGTCCACCGGTACTCCGTCCAGTCCTCTGGGAGATGGTTGCCCAAGGCGTTCCTCTCTAACAGGTTGCACCGAGCCCGAAACCTAAGCAGCTCCAGGTTCAGTAGTGGCGTTCAGAGGGGTACCTTGCCCTGTACCATGGCCTTGTCGGCGCTACGCAAGACTGCTGCAAGGAAGTCGACTTCCAGGTACTGAGTGCATTCGGTCATTTCCTCGAGGAAGTCGAACCAGCTATCAACGCATAAATTCTAGTGTCGGCTCACTTGCGGTGGTTCTTGGGGGGCCAGTATGGGGTAGGGGGCAGGCAGACCCTCACGTACTAGCGGCGGTCTACCAGGAGTAAGCCCACCGCTCCGTTACCACGGTTACGTCGATGCATCACAAGGGCAGACGAAGATGAGCTGCCGGTGTTTGAAACTTGCGGTCCGCAGGAGGTGGTGACGTCCAGCACCTCTTTCCCCTGCGAGTGGCGCGGTGACTCCACGAGGCCGGAGTGATGTGCGTTGCAGTCGGCGCCCACTGCGGCGTCTGAGCCGAAGTTTGCGCGTATCCTACACAGTGCTACGGCGTCCCAGGGCTTCTAAGGCCGGGTGTAGACGCTGACCACAGTGGTGTCCGTCGTCCCCTTGCGTACCGTAAGGGCGCCTCACTGCATGGGGCCTCCGGCAACTCTGTTCAGGTCAACAGGAGCGCTGTTGAAGGCGGTGCGCACATGGACGGCTACCCACGATTTCTCTAGTAGATTGCTGGCGTCGCTGGCGCAGTTTCTTAGGCTGACAGCACAAGCTACGCTTGGCCACGGCCATAGCTCAGGTGCTGCAGCTAGTGTCACGTGCTCAGGTCGAGGCGATGGTTCGACCAGCGCAGTCCAGATGCATCAAGATAATCAAGCGGCACAACCCAGCAGTAGTCACGGCTCGGCCCAAAGATGCAGCAGCCTGCCCCCCCCCCCCCCTCCCCCAGCCACCGGGGCGACAGCAGCCCTGGTCTGCAGACCGCAGGAAAGCAACCAGAGGCGCCATTGACCAGGAGCCCGCCCCATCTGCAGCCCAATCGTTCTGCTTGCGCCCTCCGGCCCGAAGCAGGTGGCATCCGTCGGTCTGGCTTTGGTGCACTGCGTGGTGGGCAGGCGCGCAAAACGTTTCGGCATACGCCACCACCTAAGGCGCAAGTCAGTGAGTGCAATTTTCGCCTGAAAAACAGTCTCAAAATAGCTAACGTCTACCCAAAACAGCACCCTTACGCGATTATTAAAGAATTACGGAGAATTATAACATTTCATCTGTGTGTCCTGAATCCGACGAAGAGCACAAGATACATATCTGCGGCAACACGACACTCGATTTTGCCTAGGTAATAGCCATTCAACGAGCTGCTCTGTGGCTAGACACACAAAACCGGTTTATAAAGTTTGGAAGCATCACAGATGCGACAAACGCTCAAGGGTGGCTAAAGCTATAACAAGAAACTGTTGAGGTCATTTTGGATATCTTTCAACTAGTCCGCAGGCTGCGAGCCCGTGGGTTTCTCGTGACCGTTTTCTTGATCCATTCCCACGAGGGCATCTAGGGCAATAACGAGGCTCACAGACCTACACAACGAGGTACTAGAGAATCCTAAATAAGGCAAAGGGATATCTCGCGGACTCCACCCTCCTTTTGTTAGCAGAGAGACCCCTCGGATATCCTGCTGTCATCGCAATCTCAGGACGAGTCGACTGATGGTGCCATGGGAACACAAACTCAGCTACCTGATTTCCTTGTGACCTCACAATTTATACCCACTTCAAAATGGAAAGAACTTCCAAATTACGTGCGGTTGTAGGTGTGAAGCAGCCGGACATACAGCAGTAGCACAGAAACTGACAAACTAAAGACTTAGAATTCGGACTGGGTTGGCCGTGACACCATATCTCCGCACCAGAAGGTATGCTACTACAGATAGATAGATAGATAGATAGATAGATAGATAGATAGATAGATAGATAGATAGATAGATAGATAGATAGATAGATAGATAGATAGATAGATAGATAGATAGATAGATAGATAGATAGATAGATAGATAGATAGATAGATAGATAGATAGATAGATAGATAGATAGATAGATAGATAGATAGATAGATAGATAGATAGATAGATAGATAGATAGATAGATAGATAGATAGATAGATAGATAGATAGATAGATAGATAGATAGATAGATAGATAGATAGATAGATAGATAGATAGATAGATAGATAGATAGATAGATAGATAGATAGATAGATAGATAGATAGATAGATAGATAGATAGATAGATAGATAGATAGATAGATAGATAGATAGATAGATAGATAGATAGATAGATAGATAGATAGATAGATAGATAGATAGATAGATAGATAGATAGATAGATAGATAGATAGATAGATAGATAGATAGATAGATAGATAGATAGATAGATAGATAGATAGATAGATAGATAGATAGATAGATAGATAGATAGATAGATAGATAGATAGATAGATAGATAGATAGATAGATAGATAGATAGATAGATAGATAGATAGATAGATAGATAGATAGATAGATAGATAGATAGATAGATAGATAGATAGATAGATAGATAGATAGATAGATAGATAGATAGATAGATAGATAGATAGATAGATAGATAGATAGATAGATAGATAGATAGATAGATAGATAGATAGATAGATAGATAGATAGATAGATAGATAGATAGATAGATAGATAGATAGATAGATAGATAGATAGATAGATAGATGGGTGGATGGATGGATGGATGGATGGATGGATGGATGGATGAATGGATGGACGGACGGACGGACGGACGGACGGACGGACGGATGGACGGATGGACGGACGGACGGATGGACGGACGGATGGATGGATGGATGGATGGATGGATGGATGGATGGATGGATGGATGGATGGATGGATGGATGGACGGACGGACGGACGGACGGACGGACGGATGGACGGATGGACGGATGGACGGACGGATGGATGGATGGATGGATGGATGGATGGATGGATGGATGGACGGACGGGTGGACGGATGGACGGATGGACGGACGGATGGATGGATGGATGGATGGATGGATGGATGGATGGATGGATGGATGGATGGATGGATGGATGGATGGATGGATATATTTAACGTTATTGAGGGTAAACGGGGTGCCGGAGGGGCTGAAATTGAGAGGAAGGAAGAATCTCTAGTCGAGGGCCGCTGATTCGACAGCTCCTTCATAACGGCGGACCCAGCTGGTCTGGTTTTCGAGTGCGGAGCTGGCCAAGGCTGTCTCCCTTGTCTTAGTTAAGTGAGTCGTATTCGTGTTTTTTTCCTCCAAAAACATGGTAGCCGTGCACTTCTAGGTGGCGTGTTAGAGAGGGGAGCGTTCCCCGCAGCGCCTTCATTATTCATTCGCCTCGTCCGCAAACAAAGAGCTAAGTGTTACCTGCGGTCGATGATGTCCGAGTTCTCCCGTTCGAGGGTAGTTTCGAGGATAGGCTTTTTTAGAGAAAACAATTATAAGGCCACCGAGTCTGATCAATTGGCTTTATCCCTGTCCGCCAAATCCAAGTAGTGGACGGCATTCCCTCCTCGCTCCATAAAATTTCCTCGCGATATCCGACCTCTTCAGATTCCTTTACCCTCGTCCCCCCCCCCTCGGAAGACCCATTGTTATGCTGCTACATTTTCGCAGACCCCATAACCTTTTTCCTATTCTGAAAGCACAATTTGTATCCCTCTCAGTGTAAAACAACATGCATGTCCCCTCCGCCATAATGATGCAAACAATGTGGTAGGACATGAGCCACCGCACCAAATGGTGTCTGTTCTCCACATCAATGCAGTTTACCACTACAAGGAATGCGGACGCATCAGTGCGCGATTTGCGACCGTTCAGTATCATGATCACCATTTTATTTTGCATCCTTTCCCTCTTGTCTCCGTTAATATTACCTGTTAATGTCTCTGTTAATAAGAAATTGAACTTGCTAGCCCCATGTCTTGGGTTAACGTTAAGCGGCGGAAATGCTAAGCCCGACGACGGTCCAGGCTACGTCAAAATGTGTACGTCAAGCTACCAGTACTACTTGAGGATTCAGAGCGCAAAGCGCAACGCTACGTGCAACGTATGGCAGGCACGTACAGCAACTTAAGCTTTCCGCCCACCATATCGGTTGGGCCAACACCATCTATTCGCAGGTTCCATTTGGCACCGCATAATGGCACTACTAACGTCCAGAAGGCTCTTTCACGCTACGCATTTCTGTCCTTCAAGGGAAGTGCACTTCGCTGGTGGGTTAATTGGTGCTTCTTTACTGAGCATGCTCATATTGCGCATGCAGGTTTCAGTACATTTATCGGACACACATTTATGAGCCCGAGGCCACAACGCATTCACTAAGTCTACCCTTAGGCATCTGGCGTCTCGTTGTGGCTCCATTCGTAATCCTTGGTTTCCTCGCTTCTTCGGAAAAAATAATGAGCCACACAATGTGTTTATAACTATTTTTCACACATTATCAGCAATTTATTATTGTAATATTTCATGGTCTATAAAATATTACTTTTACAACGAATAGTTTATCGCTCGTTTTTTTATACCCCGTCTCCCGTTCGTTCTTCGCGTTCAACATGCTGCGTCATGTCTTCTGGCGGTCTCATCATCGACGGGTGGCTGTGAACGTGTTCTTGGTGCGATTATGACGCATTGGCACTTCGTGTTCACGTAGTCTTCCTACGCCAGGCCCGTGCGAAGGCGTCCACTCTAATATTGAGCGGAATGCTAGCGGCTAGGTCGTGTTCATTCTCTGCTTGGCTGGATTTTTTCTCTTTGGTATCGGGGAATCGTGAGCAACTGTGTCGCCCTCATTCGGACCGCTTGATTTTATTGTGGAAGCATTATAAGTGGGTAGTTGCAAAAAAGCCTATGTCACTGGAATGCACGATAAATACAAAATGACGAAGCAGAAGACGAACCACAACATATTCTAGAGTAATGTCGACTCACACACACCACAGTATAACCGCCCTGGACAAACTAAGCAAAGAAGCAACGCTTAGCAGCTGCATCGAAACGAACATGGGGCCAGACGACACAGCCCCCCCCCGCACACTACGGCCCCTTGTTCCACGCTATCCACCTCCATCTCCATCCCCCCCCCTGCCCTCCCCTACAGCCTGTTTTCTATCGCGAGACTGGTGGAGGCCGGGATATGGTCATCTGCCCTTTCTATAGTATTTGTGAATTTCCCGATGCGTGAGTATCCTGCCGCCATGCTAAACACCAGTCTCTCATTTGGCCCCAATAAAGTCTTATCTACCCCCCTCCTACCATGCCACCTGCAAATTTTGCTCCCAAATTACACATCTTCCACATGACTTGGTAATGCTCCCTTACCAATTAACTTTCTCACATCCCCAGCCAACTCGACCCGCCGCGGTGGCTCAGTGGCTAAGGCGTTGCGCTGCTGAGCACGAGGTCGCGGGTTCGTTTCCCGGCCACGGCGGCAGGTTTTCTGATGGAGGCGAAAAGAAAAAACGCCCGTGTGTACGAGATTTCGGCGCACGTTAAAGATCCCCAGGTGGTCAAATTTAATCCGGAGCCCTCCGCTACGGCACGCCTCATCGCCTGCGTTGCGTCGGCGCGTTAAACCCCACAATCAATCAATCAATCCCCAGCCAACTCCTGAGCAGTGGTAGGGCATGCAAGCCATCTCTGATTCCCACGCTCAGTTCAAGCTGGTCAAGAGAATTCGGCTGGTGGCGATAGCCTAGGGACGACTGGACAGAGAGAACCCTCCTCGCCATTGACCCTATCAATTCAAAAACCTTGGTCACAGTAAAAATTCCTCCTTTTCCTCTTCGTATAAAACAAACTAAAAATTGACTTAGAAAGTCGCGACAGTGCATGGAAACAGCTCCCTTACGGCAATACTAAAAAAGAAACAAGATGGTGTTATGAAAAACCTCCGAGGAGAAAAACACAGCTCATGGGTTGTGAATGTTAAAGCATAAAGTGTCCATTTGAAAGCTGAAGACGCTTTGCTGCCACCTCGTGTTGCCGAAGGGATTCATTATTGCCTCCTCGCAAGGTGATAGATCGGCTTGAGGTGGCCTCCTCAGCTTTCACACTTTTCCTCCCACTCATACCAACCGCAGTAGCACTCATGAACGCGCGTGGCAGCTCTTGCCGACGAAACGCTTCTTTGTCGTGCTATACATCATCATATCTATTCCATAATATATCCTTCTGCGAACTTCCCTGCGTGCGGGGCTCTTGCCACCTTCCCCACTCCATGTTTGCATGTCCAGGTGATGCTTTCCCCTCATATGGTGTGACTAGCTGTGACAGGGGGCGCTGAGTAATTTGGATCCAGAGAACCAACTATCCTTGGTGAACAGAGCCACCGATGTGGCGAGCGGCCGCATGACGGCGACCACCCAACCCTATTTAAAGGGGTCCTGAAATACCTTCCGCCGATGCATGGATGTACATGTAACCAAATAAGACAATGTATTAGCAATCTCCTCCCGCAAGAATTTTGTTAAAGCGATGAGTATTAGCTGAGAAATCGTAAATAAAAAACCGCGCATTATCGTCGTGCCGCGTGTCCTCCTCCTTTCGCTGTTGACGGAACGAGAGCCTTCCCTCCCATGATGCTGCGCGCTTCAGCGGTGACGTACTTCCGCTGTGGCGCTCCGCATACTGCCGTCTGCTACGGGGAAGCTTTGTTGACACCATGACCCGCTCAAGGCTGGAAAAGCGAACGAAAAATCTGGCCGCATTTGTGCGGCGGCCTGGCCTTGCCCTTTCGCGGTGTGCGTTGCTGCAGGGCAGCACGTGACTTTTAATCGGCGGCGAACTCGCAGCCGCTCGGGGTGGATCGTGCGCTCGGTCCCTTTCATGCACCGCGCACTGTTTATCCAAAAAGCGCTGTATCAGATGTGGCCCCGCTGGTGCCGGGTCTTATTTTGCGGTGGTGGTAATTCCTGCCGGCGGCATGTGAAAGACATTTTAAACCGATACAGAACCCGTGCACAAAACGCTTCAATCATGTGACCAGTTCAGCTTGGGGCGACGCGTAGTGGAGAGCGGCAACGTTGGCAAAACATGCTCCGGCGCTGCTCTGAGCTTTCTAGTGCTGGATCGAGCGCCATTTCTTTGACAATATCAAACATCGGTTGCCTTGGCAACAAGGCACAAACCTCCCCAGAAGTCAGTTACGGTTGCGTGATCCCGGTTCAGCTCGGGGCCCCACCTCGCGACATGTGGGCACTGCAGGTGGCGTACCACTCATTCCCATTGGGAAGTGTGAGATGCGTTTGGCATTAGCGATGGTGTGTGTGTTGTGGACGCCTTTGTTTCGCGATGAAATGCGACGTTGTGCTTCTGCGGGTGGATAGTGCTTGCCATGGTCTGGATTATCTTTCTCGAGCGACGTACGACTCAACCTCGCATGGGGTATGTGCAGTGTGCGTGGCTAAAAGCCATCTCGGCTTGCGCGCCAGAGTTAAGTGACTTGCTGTTCGTCCCCGCAAACCGCGCGCGAGGTGAGTGCCAAATTTACGACGGGCAGGAGAAGGCAACCTATCGTCTGTCAATCGCGGTTCAGACTTGCTACGCATGTTGTGACGTTGTGTTCGTTCGAAACGCATCTGTGGATTGTTTTGAAGTGGAATAAAATGTATCCGTCAAACCCGGGCATTCGACTCAGGGCATTCTCTGCGATTGCACGAAAGAAGTGCCACGGGGCTTCAACGCTTTCTTTACGGAACGTACTCAGGTAAGGGAATATCCATGTCGTGTTATGGCCGTGTTGCATTCAATACGAACGGTTAAGCGTTTGTTTACACTTGTTTCGTTTGTCGTAAAATGTCCAAGCCGGCGAGCCGACGCTGAGCAGACGACTCATCTCTTTGCCGGTGGTGGTGGTGGTGAAAACGTTTTATTGAGCTGGAACGGAGTTAGTTGAGCCGTTCCTCTCTTGTGGGGGGGCGTCCTCAGTCCAGGAGGCCCTGGGCACGTGCGGCCAGTGGCGCCCGGGATATCAGCTGTTGCTGGTCACCCAGGTCGCCGCTAGCCAGCTGGCCCTCCCACTGCTCAGGGAAGGGAAGTGCGTGAAAAAGCCGCCCAATAGCAGGATGTCTAGCTCATGACGAACATCTGGGAATCGATGATGTAGACATGTGAAGATGGCGGCGTCCAAAATCACGAAGGAAAGGGTGAGAAAAAAGCGACAAACTTTGCAACAAAAGTGTGAGCTTTCCGCTGCGCGTAAAAGAGTTATACTTGGTCCAGATGGCCTTGACAACCCAATCTAACGATTGCGCTACTTCACCTAGTGTGCTCAAAACGCCTTTCAGGGCCCCTTTAATTTTCCTATAACGTCCCCCCTCTCTCTGTCTTGTCGCGATCGCGCTTTGCTTAGCCACCTGCTTCTTTTTTAAAGCTTTCGAATGCTTCAATCTGTCGTTTAAGTGTTTCGCGCAGCTCGTTCTTTGCACATTCTAGAGGCCAACCTCAGCGCAGCTAAATCCACTAAAGAAGTGGCCAACGAAGCAGGGCAACACCGTCACTTTGGTATAGGTGTCGAAGAAACGGCTGTTCACCAGCGATCTACCAGACCTTTGTGGCGGGCGGCTGGTGTCCTCGTCTGGCCAGTCAGGGCCCACGAACAGGAAAATAGCAGGGGTGGAATTCAGTGTTTTTTACATTTCACATTCCTTTCAAGAGGTCCACTCCGATCTAGCTCTGTATAATTGGATTAAAGGGACCTTTCAACACTTTCTATAAACGCTTTCACTCTTTCCTTCGCGTCTGGAAGCACTGCAAAGGCTACAGTTAACGCCAGCACGGAGCGGGACTGCGTAATTTGCTCGTCGCGCCAGATACGCCTTCTATTACTGCTTTGTTTCTGTGGCTGTATTTTTAAAGTTGCTATCGAAAAGCGTTCATTGCTGCAACTGAAGGAAAACCGGCCAACAGCCGCTACATGACCTCGGTGACGTAGATCGGTCCGTCAAAGAACGTCAAGACCGGGAAAGGGAGAAAAATCTTTTGAACGAGTTTCCAAGTTATCTGATGGGCATAGAGCAGTAATTTTTGGCTGAGGTACTTTGCGACCCCCCAATCTAACTACTGGGTGTGTTCAGTGACTACGTTCGGCAAGCATTTAAGATTTCAGAAAAAAAGTTGAAAAAAGTTTTGCAGGGTCTCTTTAAAGCTGAGACACGCGTGAAACTAGAAAGAAGCAAGGTGAGCTTGGCATTGGTCTCTGTGCAGTGATACACTTAAAAGGGCCATGCAAACAAAATACAAGTTTGCTTTATTGGAAAGATTTCGTGTTCTCTAGTGCCCTCTGCGCATGGCGGGCACCAGGCTATGCTTTATTGACTGAATAATTAAACAATTTGAGCCATAACTTTTATTAAATCCTTTTAATGGTGTGTTTCCTGACGTATACACGATGACGTATTCAGACAAGTACTGAAGCGAACGTAAGTATGTCGACTAGGACTGCAGCGGACGGCGAAAAGCCTTTTTTGCTGTCAGTCCTCCTAGATAGCGGTACAACTGTTCACACTCGCTTTGTTTTTGACCGGATTTGTACCTGGCTAATTTTTTTATTGCTGATAGTAATCGTTTCGTGAAACATTGAGTATGCTCGACAAACATGGCCACAAAAGAGAATGTCGCTTATGCCAGTTGGCCAGTGTAAGCTCAACGCGTCCGATGGCTGTGCATCTATAACCGGCATTGTGCACGCAGTGCGCAGTTGAGACTCTATTTTTACTTGGGTGTTGTACAATTCCAATGTTTACACCACCAGTCTTACTGCTATAAAAAAGGGTATGCATTAAATTTACGTGCAAATAGCCTGCTCTGCAGTCATATAACCCCGGTTTCTTTTGCGTTGGGTTTCGCTAGATGCAGTCAATCGCACAGATGCCCATAATACGCCATAGGTTCTACTGCGCGCGAAACGAGCTAGGGAGTCGCATGGCCATTCTATTCTTTTTAACTGTATAGTGTAACGTTCCCCTTTATTTGGCTAAGTTCACAAGGAGTCCAAAGAACAGACTGCTTATAATCATTTCACAGTCACCCGATCATCTTGTCCTCTTGCCCACCCCTCAGTCGGCCTCTTCGTCTACGCGTTACACAGGCGGGCATCTGTCGACAACCCTCCTTTGTTGATACGGCACTATTTTGCACATAAACGCAGCTTATACGATGTTGTTAGGTCCACTATGCAGCTGCATTTCGGAATTTCTTGTTTGTGGGCTGTTTTTACAAACCATATCGAGAGTGCTGAAAAGGCGGCCTTTGATCCTTGTAGGCATTTCTGGACAATGACATAATCACCCACGTCAATTTCAAACACCAACGTCAAGGTCAATGCTGCTGTGTTCATTACAATATTTTCTAATCACCCACCGACATTAATTTGTCCATAGAGCTAATTGGATTCAGATTTAATTACGGATGTTGTCTCGCTTGGAGTCTTTCGAAGGGACCGCGTTTTTTTTTTTTTTTACTCGAGAGTGTCACTAAGAGTGCCGACCAAAACTATGAAATTCCGAGCAGGGTCGTACTGTCTACTGGTGCCAGACTCGACGTAGATGTCCCTCAGACCACAGAGGAGTTCTTCCGCCTTGGCGGAGCCTTTGGAAGAAGCTGGCGTTCGATGGCTTTCGAGTTTCGTCATGCCGTGGATGATGAGGGGTACAATGAACGACTCGTGGAGGTTAAATTAGGCAAGAGGCTGGAGTCTTCGCTTCTTGTAGAAGTAATCCACCAACGTTCCCTCCTTGTCTTTGGAGAAGATGGCGTTGTCCCAACGATGAACGGGGTTCAAGCCGAATGCACGGATAAAGCAGGCTCGACAGTGGTCCCATGGTTTGTCAGCGTTGCCTGCTATCGGCAATTAATACAATTTTTTCGCGTTTTCCTAAAGGCATACTCGCCTGTTATTTATCCGATCAGACGGTTATCCAGTTATTGTGGCAGCACGCAAATTCATACAACTAAATACGTGCCCATAGGCTTGGCGTGGTGCCATCAAAACAATCACGATTAACTTCTTGCCTGTACCGGGACGGATCACGACTCGATTCCATAAAAGACATAAATTGCTTCTGCTGCTAAAATTGTTTTTCTGGCCAGCGCAAAATATGTTTTATGATAAGCGTGAGTCCCTACTGATGATCTGACCTGGCTTTCGATGATTGGCTTGGCTTAAGCAACCACGCTTGAAAATCAACTGCAGGCATGTTTACTTTGATGGCGCTCTTCAACGCTAACTCGTGGAGCGTCCCTTCAGCTTTCGTGGCAAGGAAAGATATAAAGTCAGGTGGCCTGATCGCGTTTTCTGAGAGAATGACCGCCGCATCACCACCGTCCTCTGGATAATAGTCGGCCACCCGACGACCATCTTCACGCCGATTCATTATGAACGACACCCACATTGTCTCGAATTGCTGCGCCAAATCTAAGATACCCCTTTATTGCGCTGATTTCACACGAAGTGAAAGCAACACTCCATGACGATGATGATGGTGATGATGGTGCCCTGAAAGTTCTTCGCACGTACCCACAAGGGTGATTGGCCAGGGTTACACCCCTTATTGAAATTCTTGAGGACTTCAAAATAGAACTTATTTCCGAAAAGAAACCGCGAAATGAAAGTTCGCACTTACCCCAACTTCTTCTTCCTCCTCGCGCCCACACCTCGGTCGAACTCTTCGTTGTCGTGTTACGTATCACTCGTTACAGCGACAGCTTTCTGTCTCTGCATACCACGTGACCGAAAATAAATGGTTATGGTTTTACTTAGCAACAGTGTTGATGCAAGCCGCAGTTTTCTCTCCTCGGTGAACGGTAGGCGCCGTTTGCCACTTCATGTTGCATGGAGCTGAGGGTCGAATAAAACAACGGGGCGCGTCACTCTATGGCGGCATTCGCTAATATGGCGTCAAAACTACGATGTACGGAGGTTGGCCTCCGTGGGAGCCTCGACAGCACGGTGTATAGCGATGGTGAGTTCCCCTGCCGGTTCGTTCAGTCACATGGCTGCGTTCTTCAGCTCCCTTACTTCATATGCTGTGTACGGCCGTGGCGTTCACCTATCGGAACTGCGTAGTTTAACCTCACGCTATGGGTCGCCTCGCGCTATGGGGCGCTTCCCAGGCACGCGGGTTAATAGCCGTAGGCTCCAATGCTAACGTGTACGCCTAGGCCGGCTTTTCCCTCAATGCGGTATTTATTCCTCTCCCATTAAAACGGCGTCCAGGAGAGGAGAGGTGAAGCCATACCAAAATTAAAAGATGAACAAATCGCAATGTTACCGCATTATATGGTAACTCCCGGATAAAAAATGTTCTCACACAATTATGTTTCTTCCGTTATCTCTAATACTGTGTTTTTTACTCTTCCCAGATACATGGAGCGGCTGTTATAGTCCTTTATTAACAGCTTCTTGGCCAATCCGCCGCGTGCTATCGGCGTATTACAACGAACCAACCAACCCGGTGCGCTCGTGACTCGCGTGGCGTGGCAGCCCCTGAATCGTGCAGCTGGCGAGTCGAACGACACATCCCCGCAGACCGTTGCCGCAGCTCTTCTACCGTTTTGAAACCCCTCAGATGAGACATGAGCCGAGTTCCATTGCGGATCTGTGGACTCTCTTGCGGAAGGACTGGCTCAATGCCACTTTGGGAACCAGTGGCCAGTTCAAGGTAAGTGACGCATCGAAGGAATTATGGAAGTGATTATAGGTTACTCTAATCGTGAAGACGTAGATCGCTAAAGCGATTTTCCCTTTAACGAAGCAAATTGAACAGGTCAAATACTGAAAGGGGTCCTGAAAGACATTGCGAACAAACTGAAGGAACTAGCGTAATTGACTGATTAATTGGGGGCGTTTGACGCGCGGACGCTACACGCGCGAGGACGCGCGCGGTAGTGGAGGGCTCCAGATTAATTTTCACCACCTGGGGTAATTTAACGCGCGCCACAATTTCGAACACACGGACGCTTGATTTTCGCTTAAATCAGAAAAGCGACCGCCGCGGCCGGGAAAAGAACCCGCGTCCTTGCGCTCAGCAGAACGTCTTAGCCACTGAGCCACCGCGAAGGGTACGAACTAGCAAATTCGTTAGGTTGGGTGGCCAACGTCATCTGTGCCAACTATAGCATTTTTAGCTGAAGCGGAAAGATCACACTTTGGTTGCAAAGTTTGGTTGCCGCGTCCCCGCCATTTCTGGCGGGTTTTTGGGCTCCGGCATTTTCCTGCATGTACGTCATAGATTCTACCATGCAAGTCCCGAGCCAGATATCTTGCCATTGGACGGCTGTTTCTCGCACTTCCGGCGAAGAGAAGTGTCGTCTGCTCAGCTTTGACGGGTCACGGCGGCGCCTTTGGTTAATTTGCGCTCCATGCAGCACGCGTAATGCTATCGTGTTCGTCCATGTTTATTTTTTTTTACTGTGTTACCACGCTGGTCGTTAACGAGCGTTGGTTAGTCCGCACGACGACGACGTGACGGCGATGCCGACTTCCGAGTTGGTAGACCGTCTTGTCACACCAATGAAAAGTCCGCGTGGTGTTTCTGCCTCGCTGACCAAAGAGGCCGACAATACCGATCGGCCGAACGGTCGTCGGGCATCGATCTAGAAACGACACCTGCTCCCGACAACGTTCGGGCCGTATACAATGCGGCTAAGTTGTGCTAGTTCCTGGAGTGTAATAACCACAGTAAGGTCCATGAAGTTTATGAAGCTCAGCACATCCGATCCGTATTTCGGCTTACGACTCTTCAGCCGTTTGCTTTGGGGACGATTCACTTCCCGGCGTTGAAAACTGCGTATTCGTGTGTATCAGAAACGCCTGCAGACAATATAAGCTCAGTTAAGAGCAGAAGAGGAGTAACAGAAGGTGTTTTTGGTAATAAGGAGTCAATACCGACCAAAGATTTTAGCGTCCAGCGTAAAACTAAAGCACAGCGAGCACTATTCGCGCAGGGCGAAATCGCAGTCGCAGCCGAAGCGGTGCTTTTGCTGGGGGTCAGCCATGCTGGGGGCTTTATAGAACCTTACTGCGCAACTTTTATTCAAGAAATGTTCAGTTAACCAGCCAGGAGTCCTTGAAATCGGGCCTAAATCCTTGATGTGGCACCCTTTGTGTCACATCAAGGACCGGAAGGTGTTTAAATGATAGGTTGAGGAATCATGCCTACACAGTTAATAACGCACTCGAAAGAAACGTACGCGATGGGTCCCTAGCACAGCACTGCACCACGTGCGGATGTGTGCCTTTCTTTCTTCGATAAAACAGTTGTGGTTTAAAGATGCTCTGAGCATATCGCACGAGAGAATATCGAGGCAGAACTCATTCACAGGTTGGGACTGGCATGTGCCAGCGTACCGCCCCTAGCACTGTCTAAAAAGAAATTAAAGTTTCCATGCATGCGCCGCGGATGAACAAGCAGGGTGGTGTGGCTACTGCGCATACATATGTTTCAGTAAACTGTTGGTCCCAGCTCTCATGTATGTCTTATTCTCTTATTTCTTTTCTTGTGCCAGCTTTGCTGTCATTCCCCGTTCATGTAAACCTACGTCGGTTCGGAAAGCATGTACAGGTTCAGTCAAAAGTAATTGGAACACAGTCTCGTAAATTTACAGGAATTTCTCCTTCCGGAAACTCCCTGGCTGCATTGGTGTGTGTTTAAAAATATCCGTCCTAATACAAAAAGCTTCGTGTAAACCTGTAATGGCTGTCAGAAAGCCAGTAAGACAAATATTTTGTGATATTCACAAATCCTTGTTCCAATTACTTGATTGATTGTAGGGCTTAACGCCCCGACGCAACGCAGGTGATGAGGCGCGCCGTAGTGGAGGGTTCCAGATTAATTTTGACCACCTAGGGATCTTTAATGTGCGCCGAAATCTCGTACAAACGGGCATTTTTGCTTGTTGCCTCCATCAGAGAAGCGGCCGCCGTGACCGGGGATAGAGCCCGCGTCCTTGTGCTAAGCAGCACAACGCCTGAGCCACAGACCCACCGCGGCGGGTATGAACTAGCGTAATTGTTAGGTTGGGTTGGGTAGGTTGGAGCCACCGCGCCGGGTGTTTATTTTATTTTTTATTTACAAAATACTGCAGGCCTTTTTGAGGCCCAAGCAGGAGTGGGGTACAGATACAATATTCTGATACACATTAACACTGCAAGCAAAAAGTAAAGAATAAGTAATAAAAGCAGCGCAAGGGAAAAAAGCAAGGGTATAGTAAAGCCGAGGTTTGGCATACAAGGCATGCATGAAAAACATGAAGAACTGGGGGAAAAAAAGAAGACAATTCATAACGCCATACAACAAGCAACTGAAATGGGGAGAACACAAGACAGCTGAAGTTTTACATGTTAAGAAAATTTTCAATTGACCGAGGTACATCATTTGAAAAAAATATGTGGCCGGGGAGGGCATTCCAATCTATTATGGTTCTTGGAAAGAAGGAATGCTTAAACTTCTCTGTACGTGCAAAAATGGGAGTTAACCTACAAGAATGGTGATGTCGTGTGAGTCTAGTGGTTGAAGGTTGAAGGTAGGTAGAGGAGTCGAGCTTTAAGTCCTGATGCCAGAGATGAAAAAGAAATTTTAGCCTAGCAAGCTTTCTCCGTGATTCTAAGGAGCTAATTCCATTTGCGTTCATTAGTTCGGTGGGAGAATCAGACCTTTTATAACGACTATACGTAAAACGAACTGCAAGTCTGTTAATCTGTTCAAGTTTGTTAATATCTTTCTTATAGAAGGGGTCCCAAACAATACATGCGTATTCTAGTCTAGACCTAATTAACGAGTTGTAAGCCAACAGTTTAACATGCGGGGGCGAGTATTTAAGCCTGTGTCTGACGAGACCAAGTTTGCGACGAGCAGATGCGCAGACAGCATGGATATGTTTGGACCATGTTAGGTGACTAGTGAGTGTTACGCCCAGGTACTTAAAGTTTTCAGTTTGAGCAATTGCAACGTCAATAATGCGTATTGGAATTCAGCGGGACATTTTTTGTTGGTAATGCGCATGAACACTGTTTTCTCGAGATTAAGTTTCATGTGCCACTTATCGCACCAGTCAGAAATAGCCCTTATACTACCATTTAAAACAACCTGGTCATTGTTCTTTTTAATTTCCTTGTAAACTAAGCAATCGTCGGCAAATAATCTAATAGTAACGCTCTCATCAATACAGGCTGTTAGATCATTTATGTAAATTAAAAAAAGCAACGGGCCTAGGACGCTTCCTTGCGGGACGCCAGAATTAACGGGAAGGGAGTCAGAGTAGTGGCTATCTACATCGACGAACTGACGGTGCGTGTTCAAGTAGGACGATATCCATTTAACTAGGTTGGAAGGGAAGTGTAATCGGTTAAGTTTTAATATCAGACCAGAATGAGAAAACCCATTCCCATTACTTATGCCGGCACCCGCACGTACTCACTCTAACAAACTTTGAGGCGATTTAGACATTCACTCACATATTTTAGACTCCCATGTCTACCAAGATATTTCATTGCCGCGAAAGCACGGTGACAGGATCGTTCTCTTTTCGCGTGATCTTTTGGCGTGGTGTGCAAGTGCAAGCGTAAACGTCCCGCCTCATCCCTTCCGTCAGATTTTACAGCCGTGCGCGGAGCGCAGGATTTGTGAGAAAAATTATTAAAAAACGGCCAGGATTTCCAGGAAAAAAGGCAGAAATTCAGATGCAATAACACCACTAATATTCATCGCTTGAACAAAATTCTTGAAGGAAGTGATTACTAGGGCATTTCTTTACATGAAAATGCGAGCACCCTCTTGCAGGGCCCCTTGAAGATAAACGTAATCAGTTAGGCTGAGCGTGACTCCAGCCTCCGTCCAAGTTAGTGTGCAAATATCTTTGCTTGTATACATAGGCAGCGCTGGCTGAAGCTTGACTAATCACAGCGTGTGCTTTCGAAAGGCCTTTTTAGTTAAAGTAATGACAGTACATGGACGGATCCTGTTGTTTCATGTACATTCAGATGATATAAACCGAGGCATTTTGGCAACCGGCACTATGACGAGTGGACTTGTTTTTAAGGCGAAGGCCTCAAAAGAGTACTGACACCAAATAGAAAATCCTACAGAATGATATAACTGGCTTTAGTAGTCTGTGAAGATGCCTTCCAGCAGTTTTTGCTGCAAGGCACGTTGGGAAAGACATCGAAAAGCAATTTTAATTGGCCTGGCCGCGAGCAACCTCAAATGGCCACCGCAAGTGAAATCGCCATGAGCGTGACGATAAACAGTCGGCGCACTGGGAACTGGAAGGTTCTGAGTGAAGTCGGGTAGCCCTTTGCGGAAGTGGAAAAACTCTTCTACGCTGCTGTTTGTGGCCTCGTTTCGCCAGCCCGAGCGTCTCAACGGCATAATCAACTTTGTCAAAGTGGGAAAAATCAGCGCTGTGTTCTGAAAAACTTGGAATGCCAAGATTGTGAACAGGAACAAACTAAAATGTTGTCCGATTAAATATTGAACCCTGTAAATAACGTCTAATTACTTCAATTTTCAAAGTAATTTTCAAATTTCCCGCGTCCCTATTGCCGCCGGAAGCTCGGGCGGGCCAATGCAGACCGCGTGAGACCACCGCCTACGGTGGGGAAAGCGCATGCGACGGCACGGGTTTTTGATTGACGTGACAACTTTAGGTTTTGTGGCCAGAAAACCATGACGTAATACCTACCGGCATCACCCAAAACTGCTATCTGTGCTGCCTGTTACTGAAACCGAAACTGATTGAAATTCATTGTAACTATTTATCTGCCGACTCCTGACCAGTTGTTACTCGGTTTTTGTATTAATGACCAAAGAGGTATTGTTTGAATCATAAAAGCCAAAAAGTTAAAATTTGGTGTCAGTGCTAGTTTAAGTGACCCATCCTGGGAAGAACCATTGTTATTGTTGTCCGGTCAACAAAATGACCACCGATAAAAAAAAAGCGTGTCATCTGATGAGATTTCAATCCGGACCTTCACAGAAGCAAAGACGGTAACTGTGCCACTTCTCTACAATGTGCTGTCACTCCTATCTTCGTGGCACATAACCCCATTTCGGATTGGCCAGGAAGTGGGTGCTTTGAAGGGATAGTGTCCCCGCTTCACAACATTCGCAAAACTATCAATTGGAAACACAAGCCTGAGAATAGTGCCTGCAGCTTTACGTCTGAGGGTGATAGCACGTGAGTAGAGCCTGGGCTCAGGAGCCACCCAGAACCCTGATTCCGGTGAAGCTGTGGCGCGTGCCAGTATGCTTGATGACGTACTTCGCGCCGTAAGATGAAGAAACGAAAGCGAAGAGAGAGACAACGGAAAAATAACCGTTCGAAGCAATTCGCGCCAGAAGACAAAAAAAAAAGAATTAAAAGAGGCGAAGTGTAATGTGTCTCTAAAAACTTGCAAATAAGTATGGCCAGGCTTTCGTTCTGAATGCACGTGAGCGTAGTTAGGTGCGCAAGGGAGTTTTTCAGTAGGCTCCCTCCCCTTGTGTCTACCCCTAGTCAATCCTTACTTCCATGCAGAGCTGACCCTGGTGGACCAACAGACTCTTGTCACGGCAATGCTCTGCGCGTTCGAATAAAGGCATTTGCTCGGCGGTGTCGATATCTACTGCCATGACCCCGATTCCGGTTCTACGTGGTCACGTCCACTCCCCCGCCACCAGCCGCTCGGGATCCCCCCCACCCCCCTACATCATCCCAGCTTTTTAAAAACTAAGGGCGCAATGTGACATTCACTCAGATATTTTCAGTATGTTGAACCGGAACCGAACCGAACCGAAAACCGGCACCGATCCTATATTTTTTTCCCGAGCCGTAATTTTTTAAGCCGCGGAACCCGAACCGGAACTGAATCGAGAAGTAAATAACGGTTACCGGTTCAGGATAAACCGGCTCGACCATCCTCTTTCCGTACCATCAGCTTAGTGATCTTCCGCAGACTTATACCTTTTTTTAGATCAATCGCAGCATTATCAACCCCATCCCTATTCGTTGTTGCAACTCGAGGAAGGAAAAGCGCACCAATATTGAAATAGTATGTTTCGGCTGGCCGCCCGCAGAATATCTCACTATTGTGTCTGTGCGTGTGATATAAAACATATGCTTTGCTCGTACATGTACAGGTCTCCTTCCGTACAAGTACAGGTCTCGTTCCGTCTATCCGAGCATTGTACATCAACAAAAAACGAACGCTGAAACAACGAAAGAATACGTTTTTAATATTTACCTTGCTCAATATTCTAACTTTTACGTACGCTACAATAAAAACAAAATTTTAGCATTCAAATTTTCTTAACCTGTTATACTTCGTTGGCCGGGCATTATTGTCTTGTATATTAGCCCGCGTAATGGATTGATAAATAAGACTAATTTCATCAAAATAGGGGCAAGGAATATTGGGTCGCGGGGGTGGCGAACAGACCATGCCCTCCAGCAACCGACAGCGCTCCTGTCAAGTCCCAAACTTGCATCGACGGGTGGGTGCTAAGCATCGCGTCCTACATCTGCTCTTAAGTATGCCATTGCAGACCGATAGGCGGTGGGTGAACAGAATCGCATCTTTCGGCTTTACATAAAGAGCATTAGTGTCGGTAAGCTCCAGGATCAATAGCAATTTTCAGGGCGGCTTAGATTTTGTTAGTTTAGAGCTGCCTCCAGGTGGCTTGCTGCATATTGTTGAGGATTTATGAGCAGGAGGAAGATATTTATTTGCGTTTACGTGGTAGTGCCTAAATATCTGATGGTACGTTTTCATTCGTTTCCTGGCCCATGCGAGGGACAACTCATCCACATCCCGGTTGACAGAAAAGCCCTCGAATTTAAAAATGTGCGGGGGCAGTGAGACCTTCAGACTCTGCACCGCGAAACAGCGACCCACGCCCTAAAAGTGCCTACTTGTAGCATTTCAAAATTCCTGGGGATGGAAAGGGGCACATGCTGCTTTCATACTGCCATATAAAACCGCTTACATTACTCTTCGCAAAGTGTCACCCCATCAAGTCACTTCAGCGTAGAGGTGAAGCCGACTCTACAGAGGCTCGCTATATAAAATAGCGGCTGTAAAGGATGTTTGCCCATTAGTAGACAACTGTCAGAATTCCTGTACCGTTTCTTGTACATTGTTAGTGGTATAAAAGGGCAGTTAGAATTTGCTTTTCCTGAGTGTGAAAGGAAGCTCCATAACGAAGTCGTCTAAGTTCGTGGTCGGTGCGATTCCCCTGCGGCGTTACACTTACACGCTCTGCATGGGAGTTCAAAGCAACCATGAACGCAAAATAAACCGTGACCTTATTTTATTTGAAAGTAATAGCATTTGGTAATGCGCCCTACTGTATACCGACCCCACCGGCCGTTTAATTCCCCAAAACGATAATATATATTCAAAAGCCTTCAACTCTGCCTTTAATAGTTAACCGGCGTCGGCGGAGACGTAATGTGGGAAAACAGATTTATCAGGCATTATTTCATATTAGTAATAAAGAGGTACAATAAAACAAGGCTAGAGGCACCACTAAACCTCACAAACCCGATTTTTACCTGTGGCTTTGGTCGACGGCTGCCATCACATAAATATGACATCACAAAGGCTTTGCAATAAAGTGGTTCTTAAACGGCAACAACTTCCTTTATTTTCCCGATTATTTAGCCCAATTGTTCAAAGTTGCCTTTATAACCGACGTCGTTGTTATAGAGGCAAAGGCATCCTTTCTATGAACGAAACATGTATTTTTTGGCCACGGTCCCACAAACTGCAAACTTTTTCGCACTTATCAATAATTAATCGTTACGAACCGGTTCGCGAACCGCTTCGGCGTGTAATTAAGTATAACTGAAACTAAACCGGAACGAAATTATTTCACCCCAACCGGAACCGGAACTGAACCGGTGCTCTTTCGGTTCGGCACACTGGATATTTTAGTGTCTGTAATGATATCCGGTTGGTGGCGCAGGTATCGTTTCGTGCCTCCTGGTCAGGCGAGTGCCACCCGCCCGCCTGCCGCACGTCGTACCAGGCATCATGCAGGGAGCTTTCCTGCAAGCAAAGGACGCCCAGAGCACAGGGATTTCCCGAAGGCCACTTCAAGGCGCCGCACCAATCACTCTTGGACGACAAGCCCCTCCGGCTTGGCAGGTATGGTACAGAATGCACCTCAAGAGATTAGAACAGACTTCACCGAAATGAAAACGTCCCTAATTGAACCACAGCCTCACGACTAATGCGTAGGTTTGTTACATTCACGGTTCAACACGGCTAGCAGTATCCATTGTTTGTGCTCCGGAAGGCTAAGAACACGCATTTTTTAAAGCTATGTTTGGTAATTCATTGTCCATTCGAAGTCGTGTGCACGAAACCAGCATTTGTATAACAGCAGTGGTTCTCATTGACTATTCCTGGCCACAATGAACAGTTGCCGCATGTTTATGTAAACAATTTTAGCTCAGACTTCGCTTTCCGGTTTTTAAGTTTAGTTGACGACCACCAAGGCGGGATAAGTCCGCATCATAATACGTTGTGGGACGGGGCTTGTTCCTAATCTTAGTCCCGAGT
This sequence comes from Haemaphysalis longicornis, assembly GCF_048455015.1. Classification (NCBI taxonomy): domain Eukaryota; kingdom Metazoa; phylum Arthropoda; class Arachnida; order Ixodida; family Ixodidae; genus Haemaphysalis; species Haemaphysalis longicornis. Next base: position 186,294,266 of record NW_027526203.1, read on the forward strand.
GCCCTTTACCTCAAACGTATTTCTGACGCGCCAATTCCAAATATGTGTTGGTGTATGTCTCTTACCCAAACACATTTTGTTCCAAGAATAACAATACGTTGAGCGTGTCAGTGCAGAAGAAAGGCAAAGTAATAGATGCTATCCGGCTATGAAGGATCCTAGTACGCAGGTTATCCTGTGCGCAGAATATTTTTATGCCAGATCGGTGACACTAAGCAAAGCGTGCCTACTTCCACGCTGCGAAGGCGCATCTTGTTTGGTCGGGGAGCTTGGTCCCAGTGTAAGTACTCCAATGTGAACTCAACGTATAGAGCATTTAGTTTCCGTGCTTTTTCTGGTTTCAGTAAATGGTACATGTCCCACCTACATAGTTAAATGTTGTTCCCTTGACATAAATTTTATGTTGCCGCTTAAGAAAAGAACATCCTTCAAGTTTTGCGAAACAAACTTTACTGGGGATGCAATAAACCCTGCATACATCGAGTGCAAACTTGCCTAGAAATTACTCCAAGACCAAGGGAAGCTTTCACATGCATTGTCTAAGCAAATATTGCTTGCATATTACATGTCGACGTTGTACCTTCAATTTGTGCAAACACTCATCGTCATACGAAACTCAATTGTGCACGTCAAAGTACTGCAGGCTACGCCAGCACTTGAGCTCTTGCGGAGATCGCGTGCTTTCGGAACGAAGAACTTTAAATTCCAACTTTAAGCATTCCTACAATTTGTACTATGGCACATTGGTTTTGAGAAACAGTTTCGTTGCTAATAAAACTTTTATAAGGATAGGAACGCGACGGACGTTTACGATGCCAGATACACAATTTCAGAGCTTTGATCTCAGTTTCAAGAACGCGCGTTGCGAGGTACAAGAAATGATAATGAAAAAAATTTTGGCGCGGTTACACACGGTTGAACCAAGTTTGCCAGCGATAGCTCGGTTATCGCTCCGAAAGCGTGCAGTGAACTCACAGACAACTGAACAACAAAACAACAGAAGGAGGCTGCGCGGCGCAGTCGCTGCTGTAGGAGCGAACACACACACAACTTCAATGCAGGAAGCGCCTCATTGTTTCATTTTATATGGCACACGCCCTTACTCCTCTTTGCATATACATCCCTCTCCGCAACTCTCCCAAGAAACCAACGAGCGGTGAGACGCCTTCACTCCAGAAACGCACGAGGCGCTGGCGTGACCTTGACTGAGCTTGAAAGTCACATTCACGGTACAAAGCGTTTTCTTTATAGCTGGACAGCTCTTGCTATAAAAAAGTTTAAGCTGTCATTGGAGCGAGTAAGGGCATGGGATTGCGGTGCAAAAGGAACTGCACTGAAAAAGGACGGTCGGAGGGTGGCTCTGAGAAATGTCAATGGAGCGCAACTCTTGGGGAGAGTAGGTCGCTTCCACACGGGCAATTGGAGTAATCTACGCAGGCGAACAGGGGGTTCCTGGCGATGGCGATGGCGATGGCGAGCGAGCTTAAGAGTGGGCTGCAAAGAGGTACTGGTCAAATGGGGATGGGCGTGGTCGCGAAATTCCGCGAAAAGTTTAAAATCAGATCAGCAGAATATTTGGAGTCTGAAGTTTGCTTTATTTGACCACAAAGCAGTGCGGCCGCATACGAGGAATTACAAACATAACGGCAACACCACAATGTGCAGTTGAAAGAAAGCTGCGCAGACGCAGCTTGACTAAGCCCCACCTTCCAAAAAAAAGTATCGATCTATTCTTTCGCCTTCACATTCTTAGAAATTTCTTAGCATCCCGTAATTTTCGTACAGTAACACACCGAGGAATTATGAACAGTGTACTTCCTAGTTTTTACGATCACTGAATGTTTTTCATGGTGAGATAGTTACCTTCAACTGCATGGTCTGGACAGTTGCTGATGGACAGAAGCCGCTGTGTCTGGGTAGCTAAGTTGAAAACCTACGTGTCAAATTACCGGACACACGGTGGTAGGTGGATATTTCTTGGCTCTGGGTCTATAATGGGGTTTGAGTGCAGGTATAATACGTTTTTCACGTGTATCTGTGTTCACGCTCAATTATTTCGCAATTTCACAGCTTATGTATTGTTGCACTGCTCTTAGTTTTGGTCGAGTGGGTTACCTCGGGATACCTCATCACTAACTTGTATCCGTTAAGAATTAAGCATGTTTACTAAATATAACATACTATATAATAACAAATAATATATAATATCAATAATAACCCCAAAGATTTAAAGGTACCCTAAAGGCTGAATGAAATTTTGTCTTAACTGAAAGATGATACTTTTCATAGAACTCTTATCTTTTGTTCAGAGAAGAACGATGCGTTATTTCCTTAGATAAAAGTGAATAAAGAATCTTTTCCCCTCGGACGAACAGCGTTTAAACCGCTTCCTAAGAGCACACACCTGTGAGGCGATACGTGAAACTGGTAAGATGCGTGAGCTTTCTACGACGCCGCTCAAGCGAGCTCCTCCTCGCTGGCGGCTTCCCGGCGCGATAAACAGTGTACCAGTAAAATACGATCACTTGCGTCCGGGCTCTCCGCATCGAGCCTCGAAATCGATAAGGTGACAGTGGAGATGTCTATTTGTGCGCTCCTGGAATAAACTGCACACCACATATTTGGTCCCGTGAACATTACAAGTGAGTTGTCCTGCCCAGCTCCTCAGGGACCAAGCGTACAGCTACGCGACGCTTACGGATTAGGAGCAACGCCTTGCAGCGAACGGAGAAGCACAAGGTAGTTATCAATTTAGCTTCCACGGGCGATGAGGTTCGAACCGGGCGAGGGCACACTTTACCGTCAGCAACATCCACACGCGGAAAACGAAAAATTGCAAGCTGAGGCGGGTCGCTGAAGAATCTTGTTCCTTTTGCCGTTTTCTGCTAGCGTTATTGCTTCCAAAAGCTCGGGCGTTCACCATCGTAAATTATTGGCTTCGCTAATTGCACAGCAATTAGGGAACGTATTTTCAAAACGAAACCGAAAACATGATGGCCGAGTCTGAACCGTGAGGGAAGCTGGCTCTCTCACAATGTGTAAAAGCTGCAGTCTGTGTTTTCGAAATAAGATTAGATGACGTAAAGTTTTGATTTAGCGCCGAATGACTATTTTTGCCCGGAAAACATTTATAGATGCTTCACCAATAAGCTCTCGCCGCTCAAAACTCTTGTGACATCACAAACCGTAGTACCCTAAAGCGTTCGGGACGTCGACACTCGTTTTTACGTTGCCGGTATTTTCTGCTTTATTAAACAACTGCTAGTCGCGACAATAGAGTATTTATGTTCTTAGCGCTGCAAACTATCGATGCAGGCTAACTTGTTTTAACACTTTAGTGTCCCTTTAAATGACAAATTTCAACTGGGCAAGCGAGGAAGAGATCGCCCTGTAATTTCGGTGACGACTCCTTGTATTAGGAGACGTTTTCTATACAATTCAGATAGAGCACCTCATCCACCAAACCGAAGTTATTGGGCTTCCTTCCCAGTTGCCGTGAATAAAGTCCCTGCAGCCAGGGACTCCTGGACTTAGGAATCTCCCCGCTGGTCTGCATCCACATGCTAAGTCGGGGGCTTCAATAAAAGTTTTATTCTCTCTACACTCACATAGCTTTGGAACTTGACCAGCACGGAAGCTTCACTTTCGGCCTCAAATGTTGCCTCTATATTACTCTCCCCTCGTGGCAACATCTGTTTGCAACCTAGCAAAATGGCAGCAGAAGAATGAGATTTTCACTGAAGTTTCGTTTTTTTGAGTGCGGGGATGGGGGGGTGGGGAAGGTGTTCCCGGCTGTTTATGTACATTTCCCTGTGCGAACGAGATAGGACTGTAGTTCCAGAATAGGTCGCTTTACCACCGCAATGATCAATAGTCTCGGTAATGCTCATAAAGTAGTACTCAATAGTAATGCTCGATAGCCTCGGGAGAGCACAGTGGTTTGAGATAGGTGGCGAGGCAGTGGAAATGGTAAGCGAATATATCTACTTAGGCCACGTTGTGACTCCGCATCCCAATAGATGAGGCAAAGATAATTAGAAGGATAAGGAAGGGGTGGAGTGCATACGGCAGGCATTCTGAGATAATGAATGGCAGCATACTATTGTCCCTGAAGAGGGAAGTGTATAACAGCTGCATCTTACCGCTACTCATATACCGGGCAGAAAGTTGGAGGCTGACTAAAAGGGAATGAGGATGACTCAGCAAGCAATGGAATGGAAGATGATAGGTGCAAGGGCGGAGTGGGTCAAGAACAAACGCATTTAGGGACTTATTAGTCAAAATTACGAAGAAGACATGGGCATGGCAAGGGCATGTAACGTGAAGGCAAGATAACTGTTGGTTATTAAGGGTAACAGAGTGGTACGTAGAGAAGGCACGCGTGGGAGGGGGTGGCAGAAAGTTTGGTACGCAACCCGCCGCGGTGGCGTAGTGTCTAAGGCGTTGGGCTGCGGAGCACGACGACGCGGTTTCGATACCCGGACGCGGCGGTAGCTTTTCTGATGAAGGCGAAAATCAGAAATGCCCGTGCCTACGAGATTTGGGGGCACGTTAAGGTTCCCCAGGTGGTCAAAATTAATCCGGAGCCCTCCGCTATGGCACGCCTCATCGCCTGGGTTGCGTCGGAACGTTGAAACCCTACAAGCAATCAATCAAGTTGAGCAGGTGAGATCAAAATGTTTGCGGGCATAAATTGGTCGCACCTAACACAGGACCGGGATAAGTTGACATCTATGGGAGAGGCTCCTGGCCTGCAGTGGGCGTAGATAGGCTGATGATGACGAATATCTCCGGAAATAGCCAACTTTTTCTAAGGTTTGCAGTAGGTTCCAGTTTAAAACAATTATCTGTCATTCTATTTCCCAGAAGTTGGAAATTTTCCACGTAAAAGCATCCTCCCTCTACTGCAGGAGGCCCCGCACACCATCCTCACGCTGTGCAAGCTCCCCAAGGGCCACGGCGCCACTACAGCGAAGGAGCCCAGGTGGCCGTGAGCTCGGACCAGTGGCTCCAGTGGCCTGCTTTGTCCCCGCTGGCTTGTCCCTTCGAGTTGCGGGGCACGCCTGAGGCACCCACAGGCCTTGCAGCCCTTCCCCTCTTTCTTCGAGCTCATAGGGAGGCCATGTTGGCTAAGGACTCCCACTTTGGTCGAGGTGCGTCCAGTTCAGCTTTTGTTCTTGGAATACCACGCTCTGTTTAACTGTGCTGGAGTCGGTGGTGGCAGAAGGAAATTGCCTAGGAATCCTCACCTTTTATTCGGCTCATGTAATCGGCTCTGAAATAGACGTTGAGGGAGCCCTGACTGTTCTGATCGCCTTTGAAGTGACCTTTGATACTGGTGCCACAGACGCACACCTTCCTATTGGCGATGTAGGCACCTCCACTTACGGGAGTGCCTACTGGAGCTGGAACACTCTTCCCGATGACCCATGTCGTGGACACAACTCAAGACGTCATTTGCTTGTGTGCTAATCTATCAAGAACACGTTACAAAGGTGCCAATGCAGAGAGAAACTCCGCTCCCGGCTTTCAGCGGCACGACAAAATTAAATCGGTTTAAAATTCGTTACCGGAAATGCTTATAGTTCAAGTTATTGAGAAGATTTCTCCATATATACGGGAGCTGTTCAAATACCTATCTTAGCTTCGAACTTTATCCTCAGTAAATTTTTAGTATGCTCGAGGGGTTATCATAAAGATATCAGAACTTAAATTCCACGATTCTTTACGTCATGCGGATCTGGCGTCCTCTGGAGAACAACCCTCAGCTGCGCATAATAATAGGAAAACCATGCGCTCATTTATCGTATAACGTTCTAGTAATCTTTAAACCTCCCCAGTTAGGTTGAGGCTTTGCTTTTAGAAACACGTGCCACCTTTCCCTGCTAGAGTACCAAAATTCAGGTCGAAAAAGCAGTGAACTTCAGGCCTCTTCTCAGGAGAACCTAGTCATGACTACAGGCATCTGCCCGCCGTAATCTTTGTGTTGCCACGCGTGAACCGCAAACGTCCCCATCCGGAGCGAGTGACCCTGAAAGTATCGGTGACGGCGCTTTTTTTTTTTAATTCTTCAAGTTTGTGTTTTTTCTCAGTTGCTTTGCACTAATATGCCTTGTTTCTACGAAAGTTTCCTCTAGTGTATTGCTGTTTTCGGATAAACTATAACGCACAAATTAACAGTGGCCAATGCGCTAACGGTAAGGAAAATACCGCCATTTATATGAGCACAGCGTTCCAATGCGAAAATGTCCTTTCGCAAGTGCAGTCATGGACAATTCAAATACGAACCGCGGAGCGCACGGTCGAAGATACCGGTGCCGTCACCTGGCAGCGGCCGCGGAAAACGCGCGGACATGCGCAGTTTAGATGGTGGGAGCTAGGCTGCGTGTCCCACTGCGCGTGCTTGCCTTGTCGCCATGCCGCACGAGCGCTGCAAGCACTGCAAGTTTTACCGCCGCTGACGCTGAAGGTGTTGGTAGCGTTTAGATCAATCAGGCGAGTAATTGCTTGCAGCTGCGGCCAGTGCTCGCGTGCGAAACGCGTGCACGTTATCGTTAAGCTCATCATCATTTCTTGAAGAAAACCAACGCGCAGCAATTGTGAAACATAAATGCATGCCACCTAACTTCTGCTGGCAATACATGGGGTCATTGGCTTCGCCCGACGCCGTACTGCTACAGTATAAACGACTAATTGATGAAATTAAGGTAGCAATTCTTAGAATTATTCAGATGTAGATAATTGGTGCTTTCGCAAGTGATAAAACAAAGATGAATTCAAAACAAAAAGGACTGTATCGTAGTTGGTTGATGCGCTGGAAATGTCGTCAAAAGACGATAGTCTTTGCCGCTCATCCCCCTAACACAATTTCTTGTCTCCGCGCCCGTAATGATAAATTCAATGGAATTTTCATCAATTCTATTCGGTTTTCCTCTTTCCACCGCTCGCACTCCATTTGTTGGGACCCTTTGTTTGTGGTTTCGGAGCTGATCGAGAAATCTTTTTCTAGTGTTTGCTTTTAACTTGCCCCCTTGGCACCTCTTATAAGCCTGTTATAGGTTCTTTTTTTGGGCCGTCGGAAATTACGATTCAACGTGTATTCATAATTATCAGAGCTTTTCGGTTATGTACGTATACACCTTGACCCAAATACTCCTGGTGTTGCAATTGCGATGAATAATGTCTCATTTATAATCTGTGCCAGACGTATTCTCAGTTTCTAAAGACATTTCCTGTGTAGTCTTCGTGCTCAAGAATTCATTCTCCTATGTTTTTCGCGGAGGCGGGGCGGGGAGGCAGGGCGGTTGATTGGAATTATAGAAAGACCCACAAAAATTGCCCGCGTATCTGCTCACTTAGCTGCAAATGTCGTCACTAGACGGTATTTTTCTGCCTCCTCTGCCACGTAAATACCACTGCTTTCCCCAGCCCACCTCTCATGCTCCTCCCCTCACTTCCGCCCATCTGACGATAGACAAGGAAAAGGTTTGCTATAATAAATTTATTTTCCCGCGTTCGACTGCCCGAGCAATCTACCGAAATGTTTTGTTATTGTTATTCTTGGAACACTCTCACGAAGGCCAGGCTCGTGAGAGCCCTTTTTGTATTTGTGGGTCAAGATATTCTTTTCAATGCGTGTTTCTTGTTTGGTTACGCAAATACCAATAGCACATATTTTTTTCATTCAAATGAGCACCGTGAATACTCGTTGGGCATGGACGTTTTGCCGCACATACGCCTAATGTTTCGTTTTTGCTCAACGATGTTGCCAAAAATGATGTATGTGTTCAGATTTAGTGGTTCGAGGGTTTTGGCTATATTAACTTCTGGATTAATACTTTTTTTAACTTTTGGACGCATGAATGAACAGAGGGACGGACGGACGATTAGACGGTCGGACGGTCGGACAGACAGACAGAGAGACAGGCAGACAGACAGACAGACAGACAGACAGACAGACAGACAAATATGCCCGAAATGCGTTTTGCAGAGTGGTGAAGCCGACCTTAGCGGACTCGGTGTACTATATAGCCCTTCTTTGGTATGGAAGGGGGCCTCGTACTTTGAGCAATACTACTTACATTTTACGATGCCATTTTTAAAGGCAATCGTCTTTCTGGGCTACTAAAACGCGAACATGTTGGTATGTTTCTCGGTGTCTGTTTGTCTATTGATTCCTCGATTCAGCAACGCGGCGAAATGTTAAATGAATGCTTGAGCGATGCGATTATATAGCAAAGACATTTTGAACCTAATAAATCCAGAAATATGCTACATATTTGTTAGCATTGTCCAAAAAATTGATAATATTAGGCTTATTTGATAACGAACGCTAATGCATCACTGGCATTTGCAGTGCTCTCTGCTACAGCAAATTTAAAATAAACGCTTTAAAAACCATGTTGTGACCACGAAATACCAACAAGGATGGTGCCCTAGCTTCGTGTTGCGCGCTGAGCCCCAACGATTCGAACAGATGGCGCAGAGCAGCAGTGCGAACGCGCCAAACTTTACCTCCACAGAACTCCAAAGGATGAACCGAGACAGAAGGGGAACAACGGGAAAGGTGGGCGGCTGAAAGAAAAGAGGCAGTTATTTAGGAGGGCCAACAGAAAAAGTTCCAACGACCTCTGCAGCGACGCAAGAAGATGCGCGAAAACTTTTTCTAGCAGTTGATTTGCGTAAAATAGTGCAGTTCACGTCAAAGTATGTTGACGGAAGCCAGAATGGCTAGACAGGTTAGCATTAGTAGGCAGGTTCCAGAATTTCTGTACTGTTCCTTTTTATCCAAGGCTGCACCCTTGTCCTTTATATCAAAAGCTTCCACTGGCTTTTTTCAGGCTTACCTATACCGAGCTGTCGCCTTAGCTCAAACAACACTTCCACCTCATTCAACAAGTGTACAAGTGTGTGACTGTCTAGGGGTGGTTGGCGGTAGGGCGAGAAGAGATGCCGCAAGCCCTACAACCACAATGTTTACGTTGTGTCACGCTAGTTTGTTGCCATGGACGGAAATACCGGTTTTGTTTTTCCACTAATACGAATGTCGCCAAGAACAAAAACGCAGGCCACCAAGAGTTTGACCACCTGGAAAATTTGTCACGCACCGCCCACACACACACTCCATTGTGACGTCATAGAGCTGGTGAGCACTGTTTCCCGCCCTCTAAAACTGGCGCAGTAAAATTCGGTTCCGACAAAAATTTGACGGCCGTAATCAGAGGACTTAGCTCCTTGAAGCATTTCAATGTTTCGAGTTAAGGTTCCGCAAGCACCATGTACATGTGTTTAAGACTTTGTATATCACTGAAAGGCGGGCGTGGCTTGATCCCCCACTCCTCCAACTTAGTAGTGGGGAATAAAATGAATCGGTTTATTCATTTTGGTTCTCGTAGTTGAATGGACAGCGTAGAGCAGGAATTATTAATATAATACATTCCAACCTCCTCCCACATCACCAAATCTCCTGCAATTTTAACAGGATATGCGTATACTGCAGGATTGGCGGGTAGAGTTTTCGACACAGGATTTTCCGTGGCTGAGGAGAAATGTGGCCCCGGGCGAAGTTCGGACTGGCCGTTTTCAAGTCAGAAATTAGAATCGAGGGGTTTGTCTGTGTTAGAGCATGAGGAATATGGCCACCTCTTCCGCTGTGGATTGTTGGAGTACTTTAAAGGGGAGGGATGACATCGTTAATGTATTGGGGGCGTGAATGACAGGCAGGGCAAACGCATCACGATGCTGGTAGTCCGCTTCATGGCCTGAAAGAACGAGACCGAGTAAATTGTGCAAGATTGCTTCACCAGCAGAATTGCATAATGGGCAGGAGGCCTATCTAGCTATTCTGCTGTAGCTTCTTTTTCCGGTCCAGGCATTTTTCTGCTTTGTAGTATGAGGGGAAAATGTGAAGTAAAGTTGACAGTTGAAAGTGCTAATGTTCTCCGATATCCTATTCTAAGGAGGAGCTGGGCAAACTCGATCGACAAAACCAAACTTTTATCTCAGGACTGCGTTGCAACTTCAGCCATGCACGCTCACTGCCAGCCTAGGAAACACAGGGTGGATTACTTCACCTCACTGCAGCGAAAGAAAAAAATCGACGGTTAGTAGGGGGCCACCCGTAAGGCAGCAGTGCCCAACTGATTGAACATTGATACTTTCCTGCCCTGGTGTTAAACGCGTCCGACATTACTGTAGCCTGTCGCACCCCGGTTCCAGCTATTGAATAAAGGCATAGATGTGGAGCTAAGAAACGTGAAAGCTTCGTATAAATTCTGCTGGAGCTCCTGCACAGAATCCTCACACTTAGTAACCTCCCAGTGTCCAGGCTACAGCGCTCCGGAGGAGCTCAGGTTGGCTGGGGCACGTGGGGGTGGCTCCGAGGCCGGCTTGGTGCCTGCTTGATGGGGCCGTTCCACTGGCTCGGCAATTGGGAGGCCCTGGAATGGGTGGCTTCTCTGCATTTTGCTGAAGCTGGACGGGAAACGCAGCCAGTACCACTTCCATCCTTCGTCGAGGTAAGCCCCATAACCACCCTCTCACACTTGCCTTACCGCCCACCAAAAATCGGTTAGGTTACTACGTACCTCACTAGAATATTTGAAAGAGGGCGGCTAGAGCAGCAAATAGGGGAGCGTGGTGAGTGGATTTGGGCCAGCTTGTTTAGATCCAGACTAGCACGCTTCAAATAACGGTGTGGCATTGAATTAAAACAGAACTCATACTAAGACAAACCCTCCTATGCGAGCAGAACCTCTCGCGGCTTTATAACTTCAAGAAAAAGAGAACGGGAAAACAGTGCTCATGAGGGCATGCGGGCCAAGAACATAAAGGTCATTTCGACGGCTATTACTCAATCACTCTCCTAAGAAATCACTATCAAATACTGCCTTTTTCACTTTGTGAAAATTACAACGTCACCAAGCCGTACTCCTCACGATGCACTCAATGCGAAACCATCACACTCCGATGGCAGAACGTGCCCTCCATGGAACATTATCACCCCTTTCCCTTTGTGCCCTTTTCTTCTCTATGTTGCTAAGAGTGAGAGACTTGGCTAATCGCCTCTTTATCCCCACACATCAACTATGAGGATAAACGTACTTCAGTATTGGCATAATTGGCACTTGTGTAATTGGCATGCTCTAGTGACGGATAAAGGCCCTAGTTTGTGTCTCGAAACAAAGTTTCTAGTACTAAGGCGACGACACTTTTTCTAGTACTAAGGCGACGACACCTTCATTCAGCTAAATTGAGAGTTGCCAGAGCTGGGAATTCATGGATATCTGATATTCGGGAAACTCGAGTTAAAATGCTGCTTCGACCCAAGCGTGTCGCTTTTTTAGAAGGTAGTAACTCCACTCCGTATACAGGAACGGCCCTCGAAAGTTTTGGCGTCATGTTAAGAATTATTTGCCTAATTAAGTGATTGCTCTGTCTGCCATTTTTGTGAGCATCCTTTTGGCAACGGAGATGCTAAATTTTTTACCTGCTCAGTTCAATGATGCATTGCAACTAAAATGTGCGGATGGTTGGAGTTCGTACATAAGAATGCAGGTGGAGAGAAAGACAAATCGGTGTCATCGTATGGTGTGGTTTGAAACAAGCGGTCAGGTAGAATCATTTTAGGTAGTGCGAAACCACTTCAGGCAACTAGTGTGACCCTCGTTGACGTCCAGAATGACCGACTGCATTCCTCATTGTATACATTCATAAAAGCACACATCTCAGCTGGGCTCAGTAATTAGAAAAATGAATCAGCAAATTTATGCGCTTTCAGTATATTGAATTTTTAACATGGCTGGGTTTATTAATGCGCAAACTTCCAGTTTAGTATGCATGATACGTTCCTTGGCTGCTTCTTGCATTTACACCGGAAAACGTAGGGGAGTTAGCTGCCAGATCCGACCATCTATCATCGTTGTTTCATGAAAGCATTTTAGAGTAAGCATTTTTTGCACTTTTTTAGCGAAAAGCTTGCCATCCTAATTTCACCAAGCATAAAAACGAACTCGTTACAGGACGCCTCCTTCATGGCTTTTACAAGAACAGCCACAACAACAACAAAGACATTTGATACAGAAGGATGTCCCAAAGTTACAAAACTGTCAGAGGGACCCTCTACCAATACATAAAACAGATGAAAGTGCAATTCTATATGCAGTAGAATTAAAGCGTAAATAAATCAGAATATATTGAAATCGGTAAGCATATATATATACCGAATGAATGAGAACATAAGGCGAAAACAAAGAAAACGACAAAATATATACTTCAATAAGAACTATACAGCACAAAGGATCATCAAAACATACTGATAACGTTTGAATCATTAAAACAGAGGGACAACCAAAAACAACACGTATCCATTTAAACAGCGTTCATGACAGTGATAAATAAAGTGCGGTAACGACACGGTGTTTGACACGTTTTGTAAACGAATTAGACGAAATAAAAATTTTGATGTCATTAGGTATTTGATTCCTGAATGTAATTCACATGAAATACGCCGTAAATTTTCCATACTTAGTTTTAACCTTGGGCAATATCAGATTGTTATTTTCCGAGAATATCGGGTTAAGCAGGTTTGATTGTGCGAGGGTACCAAGGGACGTTTCGTTCTTAACTCCGCGGTAGTAATTGATGTAAGCTTCTATTGTTACAGGTTGTGTAATGGTACTACACTTAGAGTCTTGAAAATGGCATTTGCTTGTGAAAGATGACTGTTACAGGTAATTAGTGTTACTGCTTGTCTCTGTGGGTGCCGTAAATGGGACATGCATGATGAAAGACAGTCTTGTAGGTAGCTATGTATGCATGAGTATTATGAGGACAATATGATGAGGCGTGGAAAGTTCGTTCGTGTTTTTATTATTACTCGTTATCCAAAACCAATTTTTTTCGATACTGTAGTAATATCTTGATGAAATTTCAGATGAGTGTTCATCAGTACACCCAGGAACATTACGGAAGGTGATGTGTGAATGACATTGTTTTGCAACGTTATTGATGGCGTGGGTTCCACATTGTGCATTGGACTATGAAAAACCATGAAGTTTGTTTTCGAAGTGTTAATAAAGATTCGGAAGAAAGAATAGACACCGACCAGTCCAAACAAAACGTATTGACGTTTCGGCTTCCAGCGCGGAAGCCTTGTTCACAATGAATATATCACCAGAAGTCGGTCGTTTAAACGGGCTTGAGTAATCGCTGCAAAGAGCGCGCGTAGATCGGGTTTAGATATCCGTCGTTATGATTGACTCTGTTAGGTGTGGTCTGAATGATTAGTGATTCCAGATGAAGCCGGGATGCTGTCATTTTTTTATTATGTTTGCTCCATGATATCAGATTATTCAGGTCTGAATTGAAGAATAATAATACTTCAATTCGAGATTTTGTGTGAGCAAATATAGTAGTGGCATCCGCATGTAATACGGTATTAGTAAACTAAAGACAATTTGGACGATCATGAACATGTACTAAAAATAATAGTGGCCCTAGAATAGAAACTTGTAGAACATTTTTATTAGTAGTTTGGGTTGTGAAAGTCAACAGTTAATTTCCACGGCCTGTGAACTATTTGTTAAGTAACCGCGCATTAAAGGCAGAGAAGTATCCAGAATTCCAAGAGTATCAAGCTTCTTAATAAAAGTGATATGATTTATCGTATCAAATGTTTTAGTAATATTTACAAGGACAACCCCCACGATGTGACCCATATCTATAGCACGTTTTATGGTGTCCGTAAAAGAATTCAATGCAAGTTCTGCCAAAAGTACTGGACGAAAATAAAACTGATGAGGGGAGAGAAGAATGAATTTGCCGAAATGTTTTATTAGGCGTGTTACAATTAGCTTTTCAGCAATTTTACTGAAACATGGCAAAGTACAAATTGGTCTATAGTTTGGAACCGCTTCCGCTTCACCTTTTTTTAATACCGGGGTAATTTTACCTGTTTTTAACTGGTAAGGAAATGTACCTTCTTTACACATGCAGTTTATAATATGACTTAGACGAGCGGAGACTTGGTTCCTAACTGTTTTGATTGAGGACGTGAGCACTCCATCAAGCCTGGGGCCAGTGGATTTTAGAATAAATATTATATCGCTGATGTGGGAGGGATTTGTGTGGTAACGATAAAATGACTTCGACGACTGCACATTGTAATTTTTCATTAGCCGCCTCTTTCAATCGTGATTGTGCATGTGTTTTTTATAGTTAGTCGTTGGGCTCCCAAACCGGCCCTAAGGGCCATTCCCAACGGTTTCACCACCGTTGTTCAAAGGAAGACGAATCTATCGTCTTTGAAACTTCTTCGCCTATAACCGCCACGCTATTCTTTCATCATTTCTAAGAAAACCACCTTTTTGCACTCATCAGGCGCTATGTTACGTGTGCCATTCCCCTGTTATCCAACCTACACAGTACATCGAAAGCACATCAAACTTTAGCTTCGTAATTTACGAGTCAGTGTCTTTCACCCTTTTTATTCTTGTGTCACGAATACGTACCTGATATACAGGGTGATCCAAATTAGGCCAACGTTTTTTTTATTAAACGCTTAGATTTACGAGAAGGCCACCTCTGCATTGGGGTTTTGCGCAAAGGGGGACACGGAAATAGGCGGAAATTATTGACGTCGGTGGCTTAATTAACTGAAATTGAATAATTCACTTTTAGTGGCTGCAGTAAGCAGGTATGTTTGTATTGAAACGTTAGACGCAGTCGTGTTTCCAAGCACTTTCTTTTGGCAGAATACTTCTAGAGCATCCGTATTCCACGATATCGAACTGCGAAGTTTAATTGCCGTTCGCGTGATTACGCATGCTAGACACTGAAGACCCGCGCAAAGCTCCTCTCCTCCTTTTTGTTCTCTGTTTCGATAGCGGTTCCGAGTACTGCAGATTGCAATAACGCCAACCATGACTGAAAGGGTGCCAGTTACCACTTTTTTCTATGCCCCCAACCCCATGCACAGCGGGCACGTCACAAAACGGAGGAGCTTTGCGCCGGTCTTCACTGTATCGCATGCGTAATCATGCGAATGGCAATTAAACTTCGCAGTTCGATATCTCGGAATACGCATGCGCTAGAAGAATTTTTCTAAATGAAACTGCGTTGAAACATGACTGCATCCAACTTTTAAATACAAACATGCCTGCTCACTGCAGCCACTAAAAAGTTGATTATTCAATTTTAGTTGGTTAAGCCACGAACATCAATAGTTACTGCGTCATTATATATCCCCTTAGGCGCATAAACGCACTGTGGAGGTGGTATTCATGGAGCTCTAAGAACCTAATTTTAAAAACCTGTCGACTTAACTTTGATCACCCTGTATATTCTAACGTGAGATCAGGAACTTTTCACAATTTTTCTTGTCATGAAAGTTTTGTTATGTAGTCTGCGGGACAAAGCGCTTACTTGCTTATGCGCACCCAAACAAAGCACAGAACCAGTGCATCGTTTTGCGTACAGAAACCAAACACTGGGTTAAAGAAAAAGTAACTCAGGCAGTCTGGTGTAAGCGTACACTAGAGGTCGGTAGTGGTGTTAATATTTCAACATTCCCCGTGAAGTGTTAGCCAACCTGTTTGTTGGGAAACAGTGTGGAATGGGTGATGTGCGGAGTATAAAGGGAAAAAAAACTGTACTAATCGACATAGGACGGATTCCCAAGGTCGGATGACCAAATTGTGCTGCAAATATCTTGAATTTCTACCGTACCGGTGGTTTTGAGGCTTAGCCACTACTACAGCATCCGTGGCACCCACGAAAGCTATGACCCTAAACAAACCCTAAAACAACAGCCCATCCTCGCCCTCAAAGTAATGCAAATGATGGAAAGGGCGCAGAGAAAATGAAGAGCGAAAACTGACCGTTTGGTTGAGAAACGAAGTGTGGAGACATTTGTATAACGCGTTGTGTGCGGCCAGTGAAAGCCGGCAGAACAGTAAAACGGAGTAATACGGGCTCATCGGGCCGAGCTTCAAATTCACGAGGGAATTTCATTGATTGATTTACGGTTTAACGCGCCGACGCAACGCAGGCGATGAGGCACGCCGTAGTGGAAGGCTCCGGATTAATTTTCACCACCTGGGGATCTTTAACGTGCTCCAAAATCTCGTACACACGGGCTTTTTTGCTTTTCGCCTCCATCAGAAAAGCGGCCGCCGCGGCCGGTAATCGAACCCGCGACCTCGTGCTCAGCAGCGCAACGCCTTAGCCACTGAGCCACCGTGGCGGGTTTCGCGAGGGAAGGGGTAGATGTGTTCACGCATTAAGAAAAATTCATATCTGCAATTATTTTTTTTAACTTGTTCCTATTGTAGGAGCCGACTCACAGTGGAGGCCAGCCGTAAGCTCGACCCTCAAGTTCACGTGGGTCGTACTCCGTACAACACCGCTGAGGAGCCTCCAACGATCACCTGAACCGCTGTGCGAATCGGCAGGCCTTCTTTACCTGAAGTCTGCGCGACCGGCGCGGTCCTTGATGCCGCTGATATGGCTTTTATCGAATATTACGTGACTGTAAATATAGTATTATCAATGGGAAAGTTGCCTTGAGGTGCTTTTTCTATTCTCAAACAGAGCTTCCTAACGTGAATATAAATACTTACGCCTAAAACTGATATAATTTGCTGCATTTCGAATCCTACACAACACACTGTCGAACTCACTATGCCGGCGCGCCCCAAGGTTTGTCGGGCAGCAATGAATGCTTGCCTCATCGCTTCGGTGGTTCCTGACCCTAGTGCTCGGAGCATATCCCTGACAGTTATCAAAACTGAATGCTTGTATTCGCGTCTACGCCCTGAGTGACTATACGACGAAAATGTCAGTGTTTCTCACTTGGACCTCGGTGGGGACAATTTACTAGGGGTGTCAGCAGTGTGTCGTGTTACTCCCTCTTCCTTTTGTGTTCGTTTTATTCAAGCTGATTCCCACCGAAGATGTACCAACTAGCACAGACCAGAGCCATTTTACTAGGGGAGGCCGATCGCCTCAACGAAGGTATTCCTCATCCTGGTAACTGGGAGCATGGTACTAAGTTAAAATTGAGTACAGTATGAATTCATGGCGTAGCCAAGAGAATGACAGATTGAAAAGTAACACTAAGAAACCAACGATAGAAAATTAAGAAAATTCCGTTTTGGCAAGCTTAGATAACTTTAAGATAGCTTCGCGAAACCAAGGTGCTTTTAGACTGGATTACAGAAAATGGCATGCATACTGGGGGACCCGTTCGTATATCATCATGTAGTAAAGCGGCAAGGACAAAGGCCAAAGGAAAAACGGAATAAATCACGTGGAATAAATAATTGCGCCCTCCTTATCATCGTGATACATGGCTAGTCACAGATAGGGTTAAAATTCAAAGTGATTCTGATTGGGCCTGCAGGTTATCAAAATATTTCTCTCGGTGACGGAAAGTGGATCGGATGCAAACATTGGAAATAATGGCACTGAATAAAACCAGTTGAGCAAAGACGTCTTATCCAGTGCCCCACAGATATAATTTTGCTCGTGAATTGTTGGCACGCCATCTGAAGCGTCGTTGGTTCGACGCATTGCAGCAATCAACATCCGTCAACAAGGGTGCGTTCCTATGAAACAGCTTATAAACTAATGGGCTAATATATTTCAGTTCATAAAGCTTGAGTTACGCCTATGAATAGCTGTCTTGATGACGCATTGGTTCAAATTTGACGCTGTGTGCCCCGTGCCGCAGCAGTGTGTGCCGCTAATGTTGCACCCTATATTCCCCACTGATCTGTCGCCCACAAATGCTTTTCTACTGCGTTACGCAAAAGTAATTCAAATGGCCCCACTTCACGGAATGTGCATCAGCTGCGGAATAAAAACAAACTTACCTGGATAAGAAAAATAAGCGCGTATGTCCCACTCAAGACACGTTGTGTGTTTCATCATGTTTTAATAGCGTAGCTGTTTAACAAACCTTAAGTTCACCATAGCAGGAAAAAAATACAAAGAAAAGGCCGAGTGCTCGTTAGCTCGTGCCTTATGGCGACCGCCGAGCTTCCTCGGCACGCGCAGTGGCTTCAGAAAAAAAAAAGCTGGCAAATACTCCGAAGAATGAGCAAATGGCTAGCCGTCGTGAGTGTTCCTCGCGGGGACAGCCGACACCCCGGCTCGCGCCGTGGCTCTAGCAAAAAAAAAAATAGGAACACGCCAGTGCTGTCGTCAAGCGATACACGCACGTAAAGAAGAAAAACGGCAGCATGTCAACTCCGTGGATGATGGCGAGGGTGCGGAGTACGGGGACTCGAAATGACAACAAGTTGCGCCCCGAGTGATATCCGATTTGCGCCCCCACTATCATGCGATTTGAGCCGTGAGTTTCACCTTAATTATTCCCTGTATGAGAGTGCAACTCATGGCGCAAATCGAATTTCACTTGATTTTCGCTTGATGGTGGTGTGCGCACGTATGTATGCGGACGGACATTGGGAGGTCCTATGGTACTCCGCAACGTTACAGGCGAGGGAGTAAGCCGTTTGACTCTCGGGTACTAACTCACGGTCGTAGCCCAATGTGTAACACGACTGACACGAACTCTGTCTGGTCTACCAGACACAGGCTCGAATCCTGCCGGTGCCTGTGTGATTTTTCTTACGATTGCAAATGCTGTGCACATGGACGCGGACGGACATTGTGCGGTCCTAAGGTACTCCACACCTGAAACAAACCCCCCGCGCTAATGCTAAAGATGAAAAGACACCCTGCTTGGGAGAGCTGACCGCAGCAGGCGCATTCCCTAGAAGCCATTATGGATGATTTGAGACATGGCTACGAGTGTGTCACTTTTTCCCGAGACGACTTTCCGATCCCACCTCGGCTTCCTCGAGTCGATGACGAAGAGCTGGTGGAGGTCTACAACGCTGAGGATGACGTGGCATCTACCACTCGCCCAAAACAAGACGGCGACCTCTTCGATGCACATGACGACGATTACTAGCACCGCAACTATGCAAATAAACAATTATACTGAAGCTTTAATATGTGTCCGGCAACGCTCACCTACAACAACTTCGCCATTCAGGTCTTGCGCGGAGTGCTAGCTTCCAAGATTTTTTCATCCGCTTTCGGATAGTCTGTCGTCGGCTGTTCCAGCTTTCCAAATCAAACTTGCGATTCCTCCCTTACAGTTGTTGGTTTGTTGGTGTTTTACTTTTTTTCTTTAGGAATAGATGCATATGTTTTTGTTCCCAGCCGCCTCTAACCCCTTGCCTCTCGGGCCTTTGGGGTGGCCCATTAGTAAAGTTGCCGTCCTCACGGCGTACAGGTACCGGGAGCGATTTCCGGGGCTTCCTTAACGAATTTTTTTTTCTTATAGCTTGGAGGTTTTTTTGTGCGATGGACGTACAAAGCTCGGCCGAAACAGCTGTGCTCCTAAAGATGCAAAGGGAAAATGATAACTGAGTGCCTAGTGAATGGGTTGGGGCCTTTGACTTGTTACAGGAGCATAAATAAGAAACTCTTTAATAAACCGGTGAGGTCAGCCCGACCAGCCCCCTACTTGCTACGCCAAATGGAGGTGAAAGTGACAATAAAATTACGCCCACCTCCACTCGCGGGAACCCTGGTGTGATGCGACGCTGAAGGGGGTTCCATTGGGCGTTTCCGTTGGGTCGATTACTCGAATTGTGTGAGCAATCGTCGGGTAATACGAGAGAGAGAGAGAGAGAGAGAGAGAGAGAGAGAGAGAGAGAGAGAGAGAGAGAGAGAGAGAGAGAGAGAGAGAGAGAGCGTAGTGCGGACGACCGTCGACTGAGCGCAGCGTGCCCGAGGGAAAGGAGACCGCGGAGAGAGAGAGCGCTGCACATGCGCACAGCGCGCTTTCACCGCTCGCAGCGCCGCCCAGCGGCGGAGTGAGAGAGCGCGCCGCAACGCGTGCCACAGATGTTGGGGGAGAGGGCGCGCTATCACGGCGAGAGGAGAGGGGGTGAGCGGAGGAGAGACGCAGCCGTGCGGACGCGGACAATGACGACGCAGGAAGGACAGGGCCGCCGGCAAGAGATGCTCCTCTCAGCGTCGCATCTAAAAAGATCCTTTACAGATTCACATAAATACAGGAACAGTCGACACTCGACATGCACAAACACATTCACGCGAAGAACTCATACAATGAATAATTTACAACGTTCTGTAGAGTCTAGCGTCACGAAGAAATGTTAACACTGCTTCTGCTGTGCTACTTGTGGTTTCTAAAGTTCACCAGGGGCCATGAAGGTTCCGCCTGAGGCCGGTAGAAATGTTCGCCCCTGTTAAACGCCCTCCTTGCTTGGTGGTGCGAAAGCGGCTATGTGCCCAGCCATGCTGGCTTCGAGAAGAAGAAAAAGATAGAATAGGCAACGGCTGACGATATTCATGAGAGAACGTGAGACGACCGGGTATTGGACACTAATCCTTTCGCAATCCCTACTTCAAAACCAGTGCCTAGGTGTGCCCGTAATTTTCTTTTTGTTTTATGGCTTTCTCGGTTTGGGGTCAATCCCACGTCCTTTCTGCACATGGACAAGACAAATTTTAACAGCTTAAAATGAAGGGGAAGGGCGAGTTTACTTCCAACATTTAATATGAGTTTAGGGACAACCATTCATGTGCATGGGCAACCAAGACCAACCAAACATTACTGTGCACTCGCCCTCGTGTGGCGTTCCAACCCATGCATTCTGAGGCCTGTGAGCCGAACGGAATCCTTGCAAAACCTCATCGCAGCCCTTGACCTGTTCTGCAAAGCTTCGGAAAGTAGAAGTGAGAACAGCGCCTCGGCGCGTCTGTCAATTATGGTATGTCAGAACAGGCTGCTCGACCCTGCGGGAACCAGCAGCCACGTACAGGTAAGGCAGACAGAAGTAATTAATAAAATCAATATATAGGATGTCCTAATGGCGCAGAAACAGAACACGCTATGGATTTAAAAAATTAGGAAGCAATATGAACTGTGTAAATACCCGTGAAAATGGCGGAATACATGGGGCTAAGCGTAATACCAGCCTCCGTGAAAGTTCGTGTGGGGTTTTCCTTGCCTGTGAGTGAAATATGGCGAATAAGGAGACGAGAACACGAGAAAGCACACCAACAGAGCGACGAGTCTGCGCGCGGTATTCTGATGTCTCGTGTATTTTTTTTAGGTTTCACGCTCGGACATGCATCAGCTGATTCACATACAATGAGTGTTGCAGTTTTCTTTGCGAGTGAACCTACAAGGTGTAGGCTGAATCTTGACTCCGTGTGTATTTTCCCCAAGGGTTTAACTGGGTCATTTATGGCAAAAAAAAAAAGAAAAAATGCGTGGACTTAGCAAGTGCTCATAAGTTTATTATTGACTACTACTATGTGGTGAAACAGCACTGCGAGCAGCGTGCGTAAGAAATACTACCCCGTCTCTCTTGTTGTGCCACCTTTCATTCCTTACTATAAACCCCGGAGGATTGCTGTGGGCCGCCGAGTAGACGTCGCGCACGCTGGCCGCGCCTTTGTAAAATATATTGGTTAATGTTAGCGCTGCCCGTGGTCGAGCTCTACTGACGCCACGTAATGCCTACCCGTCCTATTCTCTGACATACTTTAAGCCACCAGGTGTTCCTGATTTAACTGCCCTAAATCACCCCAGCTTTCATCATGCATACCAGGTGATGGTTTCTAGCATGCGTTTGCTGGTGCAGGCATCCTTGCATATTTTCGCGACCAGCGGACGTAACCCCGTCTGTGGGCCGCATGTCGTATCCTTCTGCGCGCTGCCAGCTGTCTGCCAGCAGAGGACGCTCATCCCGAGGATATTCCTACGGCTACCCTTCAAGGCATCGCACCAAGCACTGTCGAAGGACAAACATCTACTGTCTCGTAGGTATGCTAGTGAATGCTCTCGGAGCACCTGGAAAGAACTGTACCTAAACTAAAATGACCCTCGCGAACCACGTACAAGTAATGTACAGGTTTGTTTATTTAAAGTTGAGCAGGCATAGCAGTATCTTGTCTTTCTGCTTCTGCACAGTGTGGACGGGTATTTTAAATTAGCTGGCGTTCTTCATAGTGCATGTAATGTCACGTGCATGAAACCAGCATCTGCGTACCAGCAGTTTATTCTACTGAATATGCATGGCCGGACAGCGAAATCACCCCTTATTTATGCAAAATAATTTTAAGTGAAACTTGGCATTCCGACTTTGAAGGTATGTCTTGAGAGTGGCGTATGAAATGCCACTTGACGATCACTGGGCAAGTGGGGTCTGTGTATTGTTTTCTCAGCCTATACAGTACATAGATTCCCCGGGTCTATATTTTATGTTTATGCCACCCAGCATTCATTAGGAGCAATGCGTTTGCCGTTCGTTGTATATACAGCCTACGATGCTACCCACGCAATTGTATTTGGATGGTATTTGCCACTTTTGCTATCAAAACTGCGTTGCAGGGTGCTCTTCGTTTATTTATTATTATGTTTTTCGATGTATAAATAACTCTTTAATCGTGTTCCAATGCAAATTTGCAAAATGCATTTGTAAATCTTAAGCTTTTCCTGGAGTGGGCCGCCAGTTCATGGAAGCGTGTGCAAATTAATAAATTCCTTCTCATTTTCAAACAATTAAACACGCCACGCAATGCGAAATTAGTGCTCTCCTTTACCTGAACATGAACAGAAGGGAAACTAAATCGAACATAAAAAAAGGAGACTACCTTACATCCTTCGCGGGAGCTAGTGAGACGTGATCCCCAACCATTTATTGGTAGAGTAGTGCGGCTGCCCATGATGGTGAGAACGCTGGCGGAACGTGCGAATAGGCACGGATTTTAATGGGGGAAGAGTCTTGTATCTCTTTCCCGGAGTGCGTCCGGTACAAAAAATTGCTTAGAAAATCGCAGCGCGCCCAGAGAAGAGGATACAGCAAAAATACGCGTACTCACTCGTGGGTACGCTTATTTGTACTCAAACTCACGAGTGAGTACAATGATGAGTGAGTACAGACCTAGACAAACAAAATGACTAGGATTATGTCTGAGTACAGGACCTAAGGAAGAATGTGAGTACGATGACGAGGGAGTGCGGACGTGAGTACATGTGCTCGCAAATAGGCCACTCGCTATTACATGCCCTAGCGATTACATACACTTGCGAGTAGTACTCATGCGTGCTTTATTCGTGATTGCATTCACTCCTGAGTAGCACTCACGAGTGGTACTCATGAGTACTGTACTCGCGATTACCTGCAATCGCGGGGAGTGCTCACCAGTACTGTACACTTGAGTACAATACTCACGAGTGCAAACTTGAGAGTGTGATCGTGCACTAGAATCGCGACGTGCGTGCATGAGTGAGTCGCACTCATTTCTTGATGCCGCAAGGCCCTTTAAAAGAGGGTAAAATGAGGTGATGAAGGGGAAAACTGCCGTCCTTCCCATTTCCTCTTCGGCAACTTTTGGCACTCACTCGCCACAGGATTGCCATAGTAAAGCAGGGGCGTGCATGTAGGTTTCACTGGGCTTTCACTGTTGAAATCATAGGTCAATAGGCTGAGTTCAGCGCCTGGATAATGCACGCGGTTGATTGCGAGTACAAATAGTAGAAACACTTGGGGTTGTTTCTTGGAGTTGGGGGGGGGGGGGGCGAGTAAATGCGATTGAATATTGCGTAAAAGTGAGTGAGTATAGATTGAGTATGAGTGCGATTGGGTACAGATTGAGTATGAATACAAGTGAGTGCAGATGGGTTGCGTACAAGTAATCCTGAGGACTAACGAGTGAGTATAGGTGAGCACGATTGCAAATGTGCACGGTGAGTGAGTGGGAGCGATTTTGAGCACAGGATAGCTTTTTGAGTCTTAGTTTGAGTGAGTTCAGCGTGTAGGAAAAAAAATTGACTGAGTTTGAGTGAGTTCTTTCT
The DNA here is from genome assembly GCF_048455015.1 of Haemaphysalis longicornis. Classification (NCBI taxonomy): domain Eukaryota; kingdom Metazoa; phylum Arthropoda; class Arachnida; order Ixodida; family Ixodidae; genus Haemaphysalis; species Haemaphysalis longicornis. The sequence goes on from NW_027526203.1 coordinate 186,318,174, forward strand.
GTTTTGCCGACCTATAGGATATCAGTACCCGAGGATGGTTCTGAGACAAGGCGACGGAGAAACCCGGGAGCAATAGGCCGCTTCCGCGTGTGCAATACGAGCAGTCTTGAGAAGGGGAACGTGACGACGGGGGCGAACAGAAGGGGCCTGGCGATCGTGAGCGAGCAGGACGAGCTTCGGAAGGGGCTGTCTGGTCAAGTGGTAGAAGTTCAACAAGAAATTCCACAACACCTCAGCGGAAGGTATAATTGCAGGCTTTCGTCTTGAACTTGTTTGAAAGTTTAAGAATCCCGCGAATTTTTTTCCTGCAGGTTTGAATCCGCGTGATTCGACGGCGAGAATAGAAGCCATGTCCAGCGCCACTCCACCGGCTACCTGCGTAGTAAAGGAGTGCATGCGCCTTCGGTTCACATCTCGGAGAACGAACCCTGTGTCCCGAGGCCGAGTAAAGAGCGGCACAGTGGAGGCTGTTCCGAAACGGCAGCTGCTCGCCCTGGGAACACTAAAACTCCCGCCGTAGTTCTAGAGCCGGGCAACCGGTAAGTCTGGCTCTTTGCCGATTCCATGTAAGCAACAGAAGTGGTACCGGGAACTCAAGGTTTCAACGACGTTGCCTAATGACGATATATGAAGCGTGTAGCATGCAGCAGGAGCTAAGCTTCGTCCGACTGGGCGATGTCTTATGTACTCAGCGGCACATTACTTGAGGTTCTAGCATAATAAAACAACAAATGTGTATTGACCTAAAAAACGCGAGCCTAGCCGGTCTAGATTTATATGTAGCTTAAATCGGCACAGGTTTTACAATTGGCTGCATTTGAACAAATCATGCAGCCCTCAGTGAAACTACGACGATGATTGAACGCGAAGATTTCTCGTGACGGTTTTTTTGGTTGTAGTCGTAGTTTTCCATAGCGCTTCGAGCATGTCGAAAAGGTGCAATCGACAGACGCAGGCATCAAATCACGAGGGACCCAGGTTCTATTCTTGCCGCTGGAAGCGTTTTTTTTTTCACTTCGTTGTTTTCACGTTACACACGCCATCAGGTAGAACACTACAGCTTTGCTTTAAAAAAGAACACATTGCACCTCTAAAACCAGCATTTCCGCCTATATCTTTTTAAGCATGCGGAATCAGCTTGCCCCTGTTTAACTCTGGTTCGTCTTTCTCTCTGTACGTTTGATTCCGGCTCATAAGAAAACTAAAAAACTCATTTTTTTATTCCTTAACAAGGCGTTATCGTAATAGCGCGCACGCGTTTTAATGTACATGGACCCTCCAGAGGCCGTCCTATTTTCTAGAAACACCCAATGGTATAGTATTTTTTATATATCCGCTGTATTTCCCACGGAACAAATTATTTTCCGTAATTCCGGATGAAAACATGGACAAAATGCTGCAATCATTCAATTATTAACTGGTATTTTATTGATAGAATATATCGAGAGCTTTTTTTCAAAAAGAGTCACATTCGCCTGAACAGTATTTCAGGATAAATAAAAATTTGTTAACGAACCCCAATGCAACGTTGTCAAACCGATCATTCCCTAGCTGACATATAATACATTTCATATACAGTGAAATGTCTATCTAATGAAGTCACCGGGAACCACGAATTATTTCCTTAAATCGAGAACTTCGTAAAATCGGGTCTGTCACTTTACAAGCAATTCATTCCGTAAATTCGATGTCCGAAAGGAGGCGCGTCCTAGCAGCTACCAAGACATCGCAATTGCGGGGGCCGTGACGCTCCTCTGCCGGGAATTTATCAACCACTAAAAGTCCGGGGTGAAAGTAATTGCAATAAAACGCCAGGGGTTCTGGGGGAAACTAGTTTATTTCCTGGCGAAAAGCCTGTGATTTTGCCTCCTATGTTTCGGTCCCCTAAAGCCTTGCCAGGTATGTTTGGAACCTAGCAAGGACATTACACGTAAATTCATTTTTTACTGGGGGGTAATGTTTTCAGTTTTGTAGAAGGGGGTGTGGGGGGGCGGCGCCGTTATATAACTTTTTTAATGCGAGCAAAGGCAGGCCTCCGGTGCGAAAAATGTTCGCTTCATTTGCGCTGACTACCAACTTCATTAGGTGCGAAAACGTTCGACTTTTCAAGGGGCTACAACCGATTGTTTTGTTTCACTACCCGTTAGCTGAGAATTTTCCCTCTAAAAGCATCGTCCTACTTCCGCAGCAGCCTTTTCCCAGCATCCGCTCGCTGTTCAAGCTCCCCAAGGGTCCTGGCGACGCAGCAGGGAAGGGGTCCAGGTCAGCGGGAGCTCGTACAAGTGACGCCAAGGCTTGCTTTGACCCTCCTGGGTTGGTCTCGCGAGTGTCAGGGCAAGCCTCAGGCACCCACACGCCCTGCGGCCGTTCACGTCCTCGCAGCTTACGGGGAAGCCCTGCTGGCCAGCGTTCCCAATTTCGGTCGAGGTGAGCCCCACTCATCCTTCACTCTCGCAATAGCGCACACTGTATAGAGCTTTGCTGGCATCGTTGGCTCCAAGAAACGGTATTGCACTCAAATAAAATAAGCAACAAGACGTGCTTGCAGTCACAGTAAGGTAATCCGAAATGATATGGATAATTTTCTTGCGATGATGAGGTAGGACAAACTGGCCGTGTATCTGCTCACCGTTGAAAATGTCGTCGAAAGACGATAGTGTAGGTTTACTCAATACGGTGTAGGTTTACTCAAGCCAACCAACTCGCGTGCCACCTATTGGAACCTTTTGTTATTATTGGACTTAATATTCCGCCACAAAGCCAATGCTCGGCAGCTAGCTCTTTTGTTATTTTCAGGTCAAAATATTCGTCGAAAGACGATAGTGTAGGTTTACTCAATACGGTGTAGGTTTACTCAAGCCAACCAACTCGCGTGCCACCTATTGGAACCTTTTGTTATTATTGGACTTAATATTCCGCCACAAAGCCAATGCTCGGCAGCTAGCTCTTTTGTTATTTTCAGGTCAAAATATTTATTTGGAACTGGTATTTTTTTTAATTTACAATAAAAAATCAAACGCACGTTATTTTCAATTAAACGAACCCTGGCTAGTTTCAATTGTGTGTTGACGTTTTGCCTCAAATACGGTCTGTTTTGTTTTTGATAGACATTGTTGACAAGAATGAAGTGCGACAGGTGGATCCCTCCCTCCTGGCAGGTCGTTTCCAAGCAGAAATTCATGCGGCCGGCCTGATATCACCAATTTGGATGCCAAGCTTTAAATACGTCACTAGTGGGCTAATGTCGAAGAAACCGTTCTCGGCTTCCGATTTCAGCGGGGCAGAAGGGAAGTAACCGCGGGCCCGTCATTCTGAATGGAAGTATATGCGATTGTACCGTTCGACTTTGTTATGTCCTGTAGCCTGTAGCACCCTGCCCCGGGGTTTGAAATCAGACCGCACATTTTCGCTGCCTCACGAATTTATTATCTTCGTGCTACTCCTGCAGGAGTTCCCGCACACCATTCTTACGCTTTTCAAAGCCATCCAATGGTCCCGGCTACGCCACACGGAAGGAGCCGAGGTTGGCTGGGACATGTGTTGGGAGCTCCAAGGCCTGAGTGGTTCTTCCAGTGGCTGGGCAACTATAAGGCCCCAGGACGCCTGGCTGCTTTTCAGTTTCTTGGAGGTGACGGCGAAGTTTAGCGAGCCCCGTTTCCTGGCTTGGTCGAGGTAGGCTCCACCCTCCCTCTCATACTTGGGCTACCGTCCTCGAGACGTCGCGTTGTTTAGAGATTGAGCACTTCTCCGACCTATTTAGGTCTGGGCCGGTATGTTTGGGGAAAGTGTGTGCGAATAACTTAAAATAAAACTAATATATTGATGGCTCGCCTATGCGCACAGAACAGCGGCACAGAGCTGAACATTATAGAGCAACGCAAATACAGTAACTGCATGAGGAGCGCTAGCTGGAATGAAATATCGGGCTCTCGTTCGTCCGTTACTCCGGCAAGCCCACTCTGTTTTGGCTGTAAAATGGTCGTAACATTACGGCAACCAAGCGCTCTCGATGATGCTGTGAATGCGACACGATTAGTGTTCAATGGCGCATGTGTCCTCTCATCACTGCCATCATGGCATCAACCTCCTCCTTTGCCGCCTTTTTATCTATCCGTCAGTATAACTGAAAATTTCTGCCAATCGTTACGGTTAGTGCTATACATACGATATTAGCATAAGCGCCGAATTCTCTACTTGCGCAATTACTACTTTGTGTGTGACATGCTAGAATTGGTCACGTAGCCAATTAGCACAGGACTCGAGCATCTGCTTTTAAAGACGACAGTCTTTCTTCGGCTACGTAAACCCAGAAATTTTGGTCTGTCTGTATGTCTGTATGTCTATCTGTCTGCCTGTCCGTCTGTCTGTGACTCGATTCAGCCACCCGGCCAAAGCAAAATAATGCCTGCGCAATAGTCTTATATAGTCACAGCTAAATCTATCCGTCTATGTCCGGTGTAAGGTTCATACTTGTCAACATTGTTGAAGAAGAACAAGACATTACGCAAATATGAGACAACAAATCAATACAGAAGTGATATTTTCAGTGTTCCTTTATAAAAATATCAGACATGCTTGACTTTTGCGAAATTAAACACTTCATCAACTGCACAAAAAGAATTCACTCCGCCGTCGCCTGTTGTCACCCGCGCCACTATAGCTTCTGGCGCCATTTTAAGAAATCAACCGGCAACAGTTACGCAAGGTTCCACTAGATAGGTTCTACGTTCTGTTTGCAACGCACTTGGAGTAGGGAAACGCGGTTCTATAAACGTTGGAGTAGGGCGCCTCGATTAACGCGCGTCTTCGCCGTACGGCAGCGTTGTCATCGAGACACCCGGTTTGGAGCAGTGGAACACGGAAAATTTAAAATGATTTAAGCAAACTTTTGGCGTCTTTATCTTGGGAGGAGCGCGACGGAAGAGGAACAACATGAGAGGTGAGCGGGAAAGCGAAGGGAGGCATTTACTTCGCAAAAGCCGATAAAGACTATCGTCTTTTGACGACATTTCCAACGAAAGGAGCAGTACGCGGCCAATTTTTTAACTCTGAGTTTACAACAAATTCACTAGGTCCATATTTATTCAGCTAGAATAATGGCTCTCAAGTGTGGTTCAGCGTTCCCCAGGTGATCCGCAAAGCCCTTCCCGGTACTTCCCCCTCCCTCCTGTTGTCTCCGTTTTGCCAAACCTCACTTGATATGCATAAGGTGGCCCCACTGCATCATTTGTACGTTTAATTTCTCCGCGCAGCACACGTTTTACAATGGGTATTTACAGCGAAATTTCGCACGGCTTTTATCCAGCAGATATTCTTCGACTACATACCGACGTATTCAAGAATAGCACGCGAGCGTAGCACCACCACGCGGAGGCCACTAAAATCCCGCGGTTCTTAAAAAATGTGCACAACGATTTCAGCGTATAGAAAACATAAAAAATTAAAAGAAACCCCCTAGGGTGTTTATATTTTGATATGAGGGCTTATACTTGCACGAAAAAAAAAATGCCTTGCCACCAATGCATTCGTGTTTAGAAGTGAAGCCGACTTCAAACAAGATCGTTCTAAGCTTCGTTTTGTAACAGTTTTACAGCGAAGCATGCACATCTACGGAGGGGTAATAAACTTGTTTTATTAATACTATACCTTGACCAATTTAATGACAAGTAGCCGCTAAGACATCCCTGTTATTACTGAGAGCTTTATTTACTTATCAAAAAAACATTGTATTCTACGGGAGGGTAATGGACAGCTCCATGTTCCTGCGTTGGAATCAAAATTTAGTCCGTCCAAGTTTTAATGGGGCAAAACAAACGTATACTTCGGGCAGTCCTTGGACTGCGCTCCCTGTCAAAGCATATTGCGCTAACGTTGAGGCTCGGCACCACAGCTCACTGGAAGTTTAGATATGAAGGATCTCATGCTCAAGGCTGTGTCCCTCCCTCCCTTGTTGTCGTTGTTGTCCGCCGTCCACACTCTATTGCGCATGGGCGCCTCTTCAGCCCCGTCAGCGTTTGGCCTGACGTCAGCGCAGTACTCTGTAAAAAGAAATAGTTAGGCGGCGCACGGTTTCGATCCCACGACTATCTGGCCGCAACGGGAGGTACGTAGCGCTCTTCCCACTGCGCTACAAACCGAGGCGGGAGCATGTGCTACGAACGCGCCTTATGTCCTTCACTCATTCAAACTACGTCAAGAAGCTACTGGTACAACGAAGGCAATCGAAGCTGAACGTCAACGGAAACGACGAACTGAAAACTAATGGGAACTTCAGTCGACCCCATGGTTGCTTCGCACACTGCTCAGGGTTCCCCTACGAGAAGATGGTGTAATTTTTTGCACGAGACCCGCCGCGGTGGCTCAGTGGCTAAGGCGTTGCGCTGCTGAGCACGAGGTCGCGGGTTCGATTCCCGGCCGTGGCGGCCGCTTTTTTGATGGAGGCGAAAAGCAAAAATGCCCGTGTGTACGAGATTTCGGCGCACGTTAAAGATCCCCAGGTGGTCAAAATTAATCCGGAGCCCTCCACTACGGCGCGCCTCATCGCCTGCGTTGAGTCGGCGCGTTAAAACCCTACAATCAATCAATCAATCAATCAATTTTTTGCACGACATGCCAGCTATGCAGAAAAGCCAGCCACACAAAAGAGCGCATCTAGGTTTTGTGACTTTTACAGCTGCACGAGCAAATAATGACATGCGCATGACATGTGTCAGCATAAAAGTCAGACACAACAAGCGGGCATTGAATATATTATTTGTGTGAATTTAGCTGAAAGTGCAAATTGTTTCACATTCTAACACGAATCAACATTGTTTATTATGGCTTCTCTCATCGCTTTCGCAAGTCCGAAAGGGGTCACCGTCATATTCATAGTTGAAAACCACAAAGTTAGAAAATCGAGGGAAGGAGACACTCAGGATGCACGCAGGCCTCGTAGTAGCTGTATCGGTACACTGTAACGTGGTGACGTGTAACGGTGTACCGTGTAACGTGTCACGTGTAATGGTGTAACGGTAACGTGTAACCTCTAACGCGTGACGGTATGACGTGGTAGCTGTATCGGTATACTCATTTCACGATCCTTCCCGCTATGCAGCACTGCCCTCCTTTGTAGAGCAACTGTAACCTTCACAAACGCAATAATAGGCAAAACTGTCGCCTCATATATCGCACTGCCCTGTAGTAGCTCTGCCAACATCATTCGATGCGAGAAGCATCATTCGATGCGAGAAGCACCAGCACCCAACTGCCGATTGAGAAAAAAATCTCAAGCACACGTCCCTAGGGATAGGCTTCTGAAATACGGGCATCGGCTTTCTGACATCAATGGTTAGCTACAAGCGAGCCCATCCGGAGCAGGTTGCTCATAACGTGCACGAGGGTCTGTTTGTAATGTGCATATTATGGCTTGGCGTAGCTATCAAGGTGGTTGGAAGTTTTTGGGGGTATGGTGTTTTCAGAGATAAAAAAATCGATTTTTTGTAAATGATTCCTGGTTCTCGTTAGCGCCTGATACGAGCGATCACGACACCAGTCGTTCGATTTATCCTCCTCAGCATGCGTACCGCTCACGTGTGTAAGCAGCAAACGCTTTCAAAAAAAATTACGCCCACCTCCCCTCGCGGGAACCCTGGTGTGATGCCACGCTGAAGGGGGTTTCATTGTGCGTTTCCGTTGGGTCGATTACTTGAATTGCGTGAGCAATCTTCGGGTAATGAGAGAGAGCGAGAGAGAGAGAGAGAGAGAGAGAGAGAGAGAGAGAGAGAGAGAGAGAGAGAGAGAGAGAGAGAGAGAGAGAGAGAGAGAGAGAGAGAGAGAGAGAGAGAGAGAGAGAGAGAGAGAGAGAGAGAGAGAGAGCAACGTAGTGCGGACGACCGTCGACTGAGAGACCGGCCGGCGCACGGCACTCCGCTTAATGCGCAGCGCGCCCGAAGGAGAGGAGACCGCGGAGAGAGAGGGCGCTGCACATGCGCACAGCGCGCTTGCGCCGCACGCAGCACCGCCCCTCGGCGGTGTGAGAGCGCGCCGCCCTGCGCGCTCCACAGCTGTTGGGGGAGAGGACGCGCTATCACGGCGAGAATAGAGGGGCGAGCGGAGGAGAGATGCAGCTGTGCGGACGCGGACGAGGACGACGACGGACGCAGGACAGGGCCGCCGGCAAGAGATGCTCCTCTCAGCGTCGCATCTAAAAAGGAAAGGGTTATTTAAATCCTTGAACTTGGCAATAAATACGTGTCGCGACTCTACAGCTACTTCGCCAAATTCGGCCTCTGGTTTTCCGCAAGGAGAGGGCAGCACAATACGTTTCTACGCTAATTATCCACCATACATGTGCATCCAATGCTTATTACTTCTGTCGAAGGTGTCAGAAATTTGTGGTTTCCCTCCCACCAATACATCATTTAATTCCGTGTTAGTCTGTCTCTAAGCCACATCGGCCATTCTTCTAACTGATTTCAGTGATATCGTGCTACTAAAGCATCTATACCTCATCTCTACTACGTACCTTCCGCTTGTCACAAGTCTACGAACAAAAGCTTTGTTGTATACAGGCCCAGATTTGCAGGATGAAGACTATTACAATAGTTCTTGTAATAGTGAAATTGGGTGAATATTATATTTCGGGGATCACTAAGGCACCTCCCGGCTTTGAATGTGTAAAAGATAATGGCTACATATATACATAAGTGATAAAAAGAAAGAGAACAGCAAAGATCGTAAATAAAATCATATAAAAACCAGTGCGACGTTTTTATTTTTACAACAGCAAAGATCGTAAATAAAATCATATAAAAACTAGTGCGACGTTTTTTTTTATTTGCCGTAACTGTTTTGAGTGCTTGAAATAGACGAAGCTGAGAAAAACATGCGCCCCGTGTGAGTCATGAAACCGCCATCTCCGGAGTGCACCAGACCGTAGAAGGGATCCCGTGATGCATCGAACCTAAGCAAATACTTTTTGCACTTCCATTCAAACATTTCAAAGTTCCTATTCACGCGCAAAAAATAGACAGAATGCCTCCCTTATGTCATTTTTTTCTGTAGCCTCAATATGAACATCAGCAGCTATATCAGGGTATATATACAACATACAACGGCGGCGTCTTGTTTCTTATCGCCACACATTGACCACTGAATCCAGCGTCATAAGTGCTTGTATAATGAAAGAACCATCGGTTATTTTAAGCATCTGGGAGAACCTATTCCTTCTACTCTGCAAACATGAAATCGGCTCGATGCGCGCGTCTCTCTCCGGATTTAGAAGCCCCGTGCACGGCGTTGCTCGCACACCGCGATTAGTGTACTTGGCGTTCTAATCATTACAGCATGCACGTTCACTCGCTTTGCGAGCCGCATCGGCCGCCTGTCACTCCTTTTGTGTACGAATATCGGCATTACGTGGCTACCATTCACAATCAACACTGTGCTTCCGCAAACTCGGCTGTTCAGTCGCATCACACTCCATTTCAAATCACAACAAGTGTGACAGGAAGTGTAGAGAAGGCGGACAACGTGCGCGTCAGGCAGATGAAGTTCTGCGAGCGCAGCGCCAACGCCGCCAATGCGGCTTCCCGGGGCTCAGCTTAACGCCAAATCTCTATGCACGCTCTGTCGTTCCTTTTTCACCCGCTTTCTGTCTAAGAATCGACGGCGCAAATTTCTGACGACCTGCCCCGTCTATTGCTCTATTGCTCTATTGCCCCGTCCATGGAATATTGAAACGTCACGGTAGCTGTTTGACTGGACGCCTTTTGTTTGTACACATAAGAAGGCACTCCTGCACTCCCAAATGGACTTGTAGAGACCTCTTTTTGCATGCGCGTTAGACAAAGGACTAACGCAGCAATAGCAGCTACAAGGAGCGACGTTTCAAATACAGTAGCCGACCGTTTTTTTTTCGGACTCAGAAAATTTGGACTCACTGGATATTCCCGAGGAACCAACTGTCGTCCCATAGGAGTAATGACTCACAGAATTTTCGGACTGCTCTTTTATTCGGTCTATTTTTCGTTCCCCTCCAGGCCCGAAAAATTGGGAGGGCCGGATACTGTAATATCTTGGGAATTCTAAAATATTTGAGTAAGTAGGGCCTTATTAAAGAGCGCCTCGTGTCTTTATATTGGAGTAAATGTTTTTGCCTTCTTTTTGCAGCAGCCGACTTCCCGATGGGGCCAACAATGAGCTCGACACGAAGATTCTCAACTGTCCCACTCGTCAAAGCAGCGCTGTGGAACCTCCAGGATTGCCATTGATATCCTGAACCACTGAGTGAAGGTGGAACGCATTTTGGAGCTGTAGTCTGCGCGACGGCAACATTGCGTGACGTGGCTTGTATAGTTTATTAACGAAGATTCGCGACTGCAAGTATAAAAGAATTTGGCCCAAGTGCTGCTTTGAAGTGTCTTCCTTCCTGAAACACCGCATTTAATGGCGCACTTAACCATTTGCCCCTATATTTCGAGAGAAATTGTAAACGTTGCCGTAGAATCATCAATATGCTGTCGAGTTTGCTTCCTCAACGCGATGGAAATGCCTGTCTGGCTGCAGTGGATATCTGTGTTGCCGCCTGCATGGGTGGCTACAGACGCTAATGCAGGAACCAAAATTGTGCACTTATCAAAACTCAAAGCTTCAGTATGCGTGTACGCCAAGCTTTGAGTTTTATAAGGGATAGTCATCACATCAAGCAACCCTGCCCTCCTGCGGCTTAGAGTACAGATGCCAGAACCACATAGTACTGTATTTCTTAAATGAAGGGAAGTATATTGTATGCAGTAATGGCATAGCCTATATGAATAGACAACTAAAAATAACAGTATTTGAACAAAATATGAAAATGCATTAGTCATTTTGTTGTAAGAAGTCTAAATGGCTGAGCGAAAGCCAGCTTCGCTTCCCCTGAATGCGATGCGTGCTGCTGTGGCTGTGGTTTATGAGAAATCGCACTCCCATTTGTGGACCCGTTTGCAGATCCTTACGCATTAGCACTGGCATCCACGTGTCCACGCTGAGATTTTCCAATAGGTGCTACAGCGAAAACGAATGGGATGTAATCATACGGCTTATGTCTAGGTGGTGCAGAGTCGGAAGAGAACAGATTAACGCATCCTATGTGTTTACTTTGGTTAAATCCCCATTCCGCAATTGAAAATTTAAACCGCCGCTCCACCTGCAGTTAAAATTGGAAGTAACGAACCTCTAAGTCACGAATTCCTGGATTTAACGAAGTTTTTTTTTTTCAAATTTCCCCATTGCCACGCCCATTGAAGTCCACGTGTTCGCGACCTCTATGTAACGAAAGATTGCGGCGGTTAACCTTGATGTAACGAAGTCGCGAAGCTGACATGTGATGACATGTCATTGTTTTTCAGACGTTCGAAATTCGTCATGACGGTGATGACGAACGGAGCGGCTAGCGCCATCCCGTGGCTATAACGTAGCATCCCCTTCTAGTTTAACACCAGGTAGAAAGATTAAGAACAGTTCCCGATTTTTTTTAGCCCTTACCGCCAACACCGCGCGTTTCTATGTGGGAGTGCGGTTTTGGTTCGAGACAAGTTTGGAGGTGCTAGGTCGTCCTGTCGGCGTGTTGTCGCGTGACTCCACTGATACCTGTGGTATCGGTTTGACGATGATGAGTTCTACTGCCAGAAAACTAGAATTTTTAAGTGCGAATGCACTTCTTAAGCGACCCTGAATCACGCGTCCACCGCCGTCCGTCCATCCGCACCACATACCCACTTAGGGCGATTGGCCAAGAAGAGTTTTTAAGTGCGAAAGCGACCCCACCACATACCCACTTAGGGCGATTGGCCAAGAAGAGTTCCTTCGCTACCCATTCGGCATATCTTCGTGATACTTACCACTTCCTACGGGAAATTAACAACATAAAAATCCCTGATGGCGCCTTCCTTGTAACTATAGATGTAACTGGTACACAAATATACCTCACCGAGATGGGATTGAAGCCCTGGTTGAATCCTATAGCATACATTGGGATCACGAGGCGCCAAGCCCACAAGTCATTGAAACTTTGACCAGGCTAGTGTGAAATTAAATAGCTTTTAATTCCACAATCAGTATTATCTTAAGCGACCCTGAATCACGCGTCCACCGCCGTCCGTTCGTCCGCACCACATACCCACTTAGGGCGATTGGCCAAGAAGAGTTTTTAAGTGCGAAAGCGACCCCACCACATACCCACTTAGGGCGATTGGCCAAGAAGAGTTCCTTCGCATCACCCGTGCATTCGCACTTCCCCATGCTCCCCTTCGGGGAAATGCGGGTGAATTTTTTGTCATTTCAAGACAAGCGCACAATTCTGAATGTCGTCCCCGCCGCCGAGAAAAAGAATGTCACCGCCTAGTACAGTATCCCAACTAACACCTTCTCAACAATTTTTAATGTAGAAAAGAGAATCGACTTCGAAAAAGGCATCCTTTAAGCACAAGTTTAGTTCTTGAGAGGCGCCGAAAAGTGTCAAAAGGAAAAAGCGATACTTAAATTGCGTTTGCTAATACGGGGGTACGTGACCTTGCTTTTTCGCAACGCCGTGTCATGCGGTGTTCTTTGGGCGACTAAGGTCATGCGGAAGCAGCGGGCGCAACTCACGCAGTTTTTCTCTGCGAAATAAATCCATGAATGGCGCATTCACATTCACTGACGTATAGCATTTCGGCTTCATTTCTGCTCCATTTCAGCGAGTCTTAACCCGAAACCTGCATGTAACAAAAAATTCGGAATTTTTTCGTTACATCCAGGTTTAACTGTATTGCTTGGTAGCGAGGGAAGTACCTCTACATTCACTTTAGCCTTATAGCCACCGTTGGTCACGAGAATAGTTTGGGACTGCGGTACACCGTGGAGATCCCAAGAGATTAAGCTGATCCGCGAATTACCACCGCCATTGCAACACATAGGTTATATGCGTTCAAACACGTCCTGGATGATCTCTTGTGCCGTTAATTGGAGTATGACAAGTTGCGTGGACATGTTTCCGAGATTTTGTTTAGCCTGGAGGGAAGTTAATATTAAGCGAGTAAGAGAGAACAGGAACTTAGTACAGGAAAGAAGGAAACAGAAGCTTTGCAAGGAAGGAAGATAGAAAATACACTTCATTTTTCCAAGCATCCCTTGCTTAGCGTTATTCACCGTGTCTCTTGGCCCACATCAATTTCTCGTGGAATAAATACCGAAACAACCAAGCACTCCTTACGATGTAGTAAATGCGATATTGTTACAAGGGACAGGTAGGCGCTCCGGAAGTGAGGCACTGAAACCTTCTTTTTCAGCAACATGGACGTTTAGCCCTGCAGTTCCTTCTGTGACCCGTCCCAACTTTCCTGCTCTTTTACACCATAGCCCCGTTAGATCACCTCTTTGGGACATGTACAGGCGTACAATCAGACGGATCTGTACAATTGTGGGCTTGAAGTAATCGCCCAGCCCATCTTCCCGATATTCACCGATAGACGCGTGCTCTCTTTTACACGAAAATTTGGGACTGAATGCTTCGATGTACGCGAGGTGGCCTGCATTGCGTCCATCCTGTTCCCGCCCTATGTAGCGTGAGCTACACTGGCCGAGGTTGAGCAGTTTCTCGTGGCTCCAGAAGAGCCGTGCTGCGCAAGCGCGGCACGTGGGGGCCCGGTCCACTTGGTCATGCGAGTGGGGGCCGAGTGTGGAACCGATGGGTCGTGCGTCGGAGCCACACCGGCGTGCGCCTGTGGAACCACACCCCACGCGTTCAGCGTCTTCGCCGACCTCTGTTCCGCACGCGGCGGCACGGTCCACTTGATGACCATACGAGGGGTGGCCGGGTGTGGAACCGATGGCTCGTGCATCGCAGCAATATAGCGGAGCGTTTGCCAGTGTGTTTATTCTGAACGTGTACAGTGCCCCGAGAGATAGGGCGCAGAGGTTAAAGCTGCTTCTTCAGAAGGCCTCTAAGCTTGCCGAGAACCACCCGCTGATCGTGGCGGGGGATTTTAATGCTCCGCATCACGTGTGGGGGTACAAGCATGACACGGCCAAGGGCAGGGACCTCTGGCAGAACGCTGCAGAGTTCGACCTTACACTGGTCACTGACCCTGCCTTTCCGACGCGCATAGGGACGTCTTCGTGTAGGGACACCGCCCCTGACCTCTGCTTTGTAAAGAACGCTACCAGGCCTAGTTGGTGCAATCTTGTCGAGGACCTCGGTAGTGATCATTACATTAACCAAGTCGCTTTTGAGGTTGGGCGTAGCCGCCCGAGGGAGTTGACCTTTATAGACTGGGATAAGTTTTGGGTGATCCGGGAGGAGAGAGGAGAAAGGGAGGAGAATATCGTAGGCCTGAACCGGCCGTCTCTGGAGGATTGGATCGCCCAGGTGAAGGAGGATGTAAAGGAAGCTACGGAGAGGATCACTACGGATCTGGAGGTGGACAGTGTTGATAGCAGGTTGGCCCACCTGATTGAAGCCAAGCAGTCTGTGCTGGCTAGATGGAAGGGGCAGCGGCTTAATCGCAGGCTGCGTAAAAAGGTTTCAGAGCTGAATAAGCTGATTGAGGAGCACTGCCAGCTTTTGTCTAGGCAACAGTGGGATGAGATATGTAACTCGGTGGATGTGCACGTGCGCAACGGGAAGTCGTGGGGCTTGCTTAAGCATTTGCTCAACGATTCCAATACGAGAGCTAGTCAGGGGCACGGCCTTGCTAGAGCTACACACGATGCAGTGAAGTCTGCCTCGAAGGAAGAGCTGGTCGAGCAGCTGGCCAACAAATACCTCCCTGTTGCAGCCCCGGATGATCTTCTGGCGGAGCAGACGTACACGGGGGTCGAAAACTTTTCCTTAGATGAAGACTTTTCTGTGGAAGAGATACGTACGGTTTTGCATAACCTTAACAGCAACTCCGCTCCCGGGCCGGACCGGATTTCGAACAAGCTTTTGAAGAACCTGGACAATAGATCGATCGAGTACCTTACCGGGGAGGTTAACGCTATGAGGAGAGATGGGGAGGTTCCGCAGCAGTGGTAGACAGCTCTCACGGTGCTGATTCCTAAGCCTGGCAAAGCCCCGAGCATTGATAACTTAAGGCCAATTTCGCTCACTTCATGTGTGGGCAAGGTGGCGGAACATGCGGTGCTCAATCGGCTTACGAGGTACCTTGAGGAGAACGAAGTGTACCCCCAAACCATGATTGGTTTTCGGGCCGGGCTGTCGACTCAAGACGCAATGAAGCTTATCAAACATCAGATCATTGACGGGGGTAGTGGGGGCGTTAAGGCCATCCTAGGGCTGGATCTAGAGAAGGCTTTTGACAACGTTCGACACTCATGTATTCTGAAGTCTATTTCGGATCTAGGCTTGGGGGCGCGATTTCACGACTATGTGAGGTCCTTCCTGTCAGGTAGGAAGGCTACCCTGAGGGTTGCGGAGATGGTGTCTCGGACACTGGATCTTGGGGACAGGGGCACTCCTCAGGGGCAGGGGGCCGTCATCTCGCCCACATAGTTCAATCTGGCCATGGTCGGATTGGCCAGGAAGCTCTTGGAAATTGATGGTATTAAACATACCATGTACACTGATGATATAAATATATGGTGTCCTGGGGGTAGTGAGGGATATATCGAGAGTGTTCTGCAGGAGGCACTAGATGCAATTGAGACTTATTTGGTCCCAACGGGGTTAAGGTGCTCTCCCGCCAAGTCGGCGCTGTTGATTTACAGTCCCACTAGAAGGGGACCCAAGCCCAGGGGCTGGGTTCCCGTGGACAAGATTTGCATTCAACTTCGAATGAGGAATGGGGATATGATACCTAGGGTAGATAACATCAGGGTTTTGGGAATGCTGATTGAGTCTAATGGCGCCAACACGCTGACGATCGCGAAACCTATTGCCAAGACAGAGAATGCGGTTCGCTTAGTGAAGAGGGTGGCCAACAAGCAGAATGGGTTGAAGGAGGACAGTCTAATCCGGCTTATGCATGCCTTTGTGTTGTGTCACTTTACCTATGTGGCGGCTATGCACAAGTGGAAGCCCTCAGAGGAGGAGAAGCTTGACACGCAGATAAGGAAGATCACCAAGAAGGTGTTGGGAGTGCCGATGTGCGCCAGCAACGAGCGGCTTCTCCAGCTGGGTATACATAATACCTTGGATGAGATAGCTGAGGCTCAGGAGAGGGCGCAGATGGTGCGTCTCTCTACGACTAGCGCGGGTCGGCAGATTCTGAGAGAGTTAGCTGTTCCTCAGGAGAGGATTTCGCTGCTTCACGTCGGTATACCCTTGAAGGCCCGTCAGCGGTATCAAGTGATGCCTATTCCTAGGAACATGCTTCCGGAGCGAAATGTTGGTAGAAGAAAGGCCAGGGGGGCTTGCCGGCTGAGACTCATTCGCAATAAGAATCAGAGGGATAGCTTCGTCGACGCTTCTTTTAACGAAGAGAGGAAGGCGTTTACCGTAGTTGTCGTGGATAATTAGGGCGCGGTCGTCAACGCTGCTTCTGTTCGGACTGATAGACCGGATGACGCCGAGCAGGCGGCTATTGCGCTCGCCCTGGTTGACAGGAGCAGGCCTTTTGTGTATAGTGACTCAAAGTCAGCCGTTAGGGCTTTCGAGAAGGGCTCGGTGGCTAAGGTTGCTTTCAGAATTATGAAGACCTGTGAGATCTCTCAGCACTACTTATGTTGGTTTCCTGCTCACCTTGGGGTGATTGAAGGAGCCCCTCTGAATCTCAACGAGTCTGCTCATGCGGCAGCGCGAGACCTTACCCTCCGCTCTGCCCCGCGCCACGGCGTGACAGCTCTCCCTGAGAACAGAGACCCCCCTTCCACATACAATGAGGTAACTAAGTACTATCTTTTTACCGCAGGGTTTACGGTTTGCCGCATCCTAAACTAAACGGGGCTCAGGCACTTACATTACGCTTACTGCAGACTGGCACTTATCCTTGCCCGCGGAGGCTCCACATGTTTTATCCTGAGACGTATACGGAGCCTTATTGCATGGACTGTGGTGATTTAGCCACACTGGAACACATGCTCTGGTCTTGCGAGCGAATTGAAGATCCGGCTATCAAGGCCGCGTCCAGGTGGGAGGCTGCACTTCGCTGTCCGAACCTGGACGATCAATTCTGGGCTGTGCAGCAAGCTCACGACGTGGCTGTGAGGCTTGGCCTTTCGGTCCCGACGTGGGAGCGGCCCGCTTAGTGGTTCATTTATCACTACTTGCAGGACCAAATAAAGTTTTCCCTCCTCCTCCCTCCTTGCCAGTGTGGTATAGCTATGGAGTAGGACAGCGAAACGGCGCACAGCTGACGCGCCCGAACCGCCGCCGCCGCGATTGGACTGGAAGGAACTGAGCTGGATTGGATTGGATTGTAACTCATTTTGGCAGCAGTAAGCATGATAACCAGCTAATCCTACACAACCAGGAAACTTTAGAATGGCCACCTCAACCTTAGCTCACGCTACGTATATCGTGGCATAGCCGAGCTAAGCCACTGCTAATTTTTTCTGTTTGTTTATGCCCATTATTTAACGTTTTCATTGAAGGTTCTCCCTCTAGGTAAATTCCGCGATTTTAGGGCATCTGCACGCGCGCATAAATACAAAATGGAGGAAAGCACGCTTACAGAGACCAGGTCTACGGATAAAGCAAACGCATATCGCTGCTCGTGCAGGGGTGAGGGGTGGGGGGCGGACTTTTGCTGAAAATAATCAGAGCGCATTTATTAATAAAAAGACGGTTAAAACTTGATGCTTTCTCCCATGCAACCTGAGGAGAAGTCAAGGTCAAAGCCCAAACCGGTTCGGCTGCGACGGAATGGCACAATCGGATAGACGTCGGCTTCATAACACAAGGGACCCAGGTTCGGTTCCGACGACGGGAAGCATGTTTTTTTTTTTTTTTTTTTTTTGGGGGGGGGGTGCTTCATGTGCCTTCACTTGTCATCATCATCATCATCATCGTTTTGTGAAACCCATTGGGTAAAGCTGGCCTCCCTGTAGTGCGTTTCATTTAAATGAAAGAAGCCATGATGGAGGCATAGGCAGCTTCGCTTTAGACGTGAGAGTGAAGGATCCAGCAAAAATAAAAAAAATAGCAAAATGTAGGGACGAGCTAGTTGGTGAACATCCATGAATGAAACTTAAGTGCAAACTGACACCTGTCTCAGTTTCCGCTTAGGTTTCCCTCATGGATGTTCAACTAGGTCGTCTCTCCATGTTGTTTCGGTTTATTTCTTGTTCCGCGAGCTCTTTTTCTGTGTAAGTGCTCGTGTCGTCCCCCTTTCTCGTCCCTGTGTCAGTTTGCGCTTAAGTTTCACTCACAAAAAAATAGCGCAGGGCGTGACGTCTTAAACAGGAATACATGGACACAGTAGTTATAAATAGTAACACTAGTAACTAATAAATAGTACAATTGCGGAAAAGCCGTAACTTCTACCGTAGATAAAAGAAAGACGCAAGAAAACCACCATGATAATGAAAGGGTACATTGGGGAATGGGGAAAATAATTCTTGTGCCTTCGTTTCATCACACGGAGTGCTTGGGCGTCCCTGTACTTCCATTTGGAGTAATGCGGTGTTCGAGGGGTGCAAAGACAAGAAGGACGCCGCATACAATCAAAAATTTAATACGTATTGACACAATATCACAACATCAGACACAATATCAGAGTAACTACTTTTCAGAAAATTGGTGTACGAAGAATCAAATAAGGTGCACATAAAGCAGTATGCACACGGAAAATGTCTTCCGCCTGGACTCCACACACGATACAAGTTGTGGTGGCCCAGAAGGCGAGTGCGCCCTGGTTTGTCGTTGGAGACTCAGTTGAAGGCTTTCGTCCATCTCATGCGTCACTGCCACCAGCCAACCATTCCTGCGAAGCAAACGATGTAGTTAAAGATCTGCTACACAACCAATAGCCCCCCGGCGATATTTTAAGACGCTCCCCTCCTTCAAAGTGCGAATATGCTTAGTATACAGCATCACCAGTACTCATGTTAGGCAGTTAACAGCGACCATTGCTCGTTTGGTTTTTTTCGACTTCTTCGGGAACTACGCAGCTAGGTTATCAGGAAGCCACCTCCTACACGTGTTTGTGTTCGAAGGCCCGGCACTAAAAGACTGATTTATTGCGGGTTTAACGCGCCGACGCAACGCCGACGATGAGGCGCGCCGCAGTGGAGTGCTCCGGATTTATTTTGACCACCTCGCGATCTTTACCGCGCTCCCAAATCGGCAATAAAAGCTAAAACGGATAATGCCGTGTATGGTCGCTAATAAGCGGGGGATATTTTAAAACCCAGTGCCATCACACGAACACTGTTAGCGTACGGCGTGTCTAAACCTGTAGTATATTCATTCCCCCACTTCCGAATTTCTGCCTCTTCCATTCTCCAATGTCATTCCGTGTAGTGGCACAAGGGGGCCACACTTAACCCTTTATAAAATATTGCGGTGATTCCACTTTTTCGTAAATGTTTAGGGCGCTTTCTGAGGCGCGAAGTGCTGCCGGAGCGTCTAAAAATGATTACTGGCCCACTCGACCCGCCGCGGTGGCTCAGTGGCTAAGGCGTTGCGCTGCTGAGCACGAGGTCGCGGGTTCGATTCCCGGCCGCGGCGGCCGCTTTTCTGATGGAGGCGAAAAGCAAAAACGCCCGTGTGTACGAGATTTCGGCGCACGTTAAAGATCCCCAGGTGGTCAAAATTAATCCGGAGCCCTCCACTACGGCGCGCCTCATCGCCTGCGTTGCGTCGGCGCGTTAAACCCTACAATCAATCAATCAATTACTGGCCCACTCGTGTTAGCGCAAAAATAACAGCTAGCCACCCTTCCTGTGAGATAAACTATACATCTTTTTTTAATGCGCCTTATGGCGCCTTTCATTTGGTTTAAGAACCGTAAAAGATAAGGGTCAGCATTTACGCGCGAAAAACTACGGGCTGTGTGACGTCATGACATCCGGAACTTGAATTGCGCCGTCTACGCGAAGGTGACAGCGCAGCTATGATTATAACATGGTTAGACGCGCTGTTCAGCAAATATAATTGCAGAATGTCGTCCACTTTAGGTACTGCAGTCATTACTGAGCGGCACTGCATTTGTTATAAACAAAATGATTGGTAGATAGGTGATCGACATACATTATAGGCATTGTGAATACGGATTATTAATGCATATAAGCGGAATATATTCGATATGTGTCATACGCATAGCGTTCTAGTACCGCCGACGCAACTTGAACATCGTATGTATTGGAATCAGGATTCGAAAGGTGAATTCCTCCACGCGACATTAACAAAGCGGCACAGACTGTCGCCACATGCATGTTTACCTGCACATAAAAGCAGCATAAAATGAAAGAACCACTGCCTGCGTTGTCAGTGTATTGTTATGAGCATTTACCCCTCTTCGAATATTCTATATTAAGGCTGCACTCTCTAGACGCTTATTATTGGACATGTTCGTTCTCTTCTATATTGGGAAGTTCCCGCTTTCCCCCTTGGTCCTCCGTTTCTGTTTCCCTATCTGTTCCAAAAAAAACCTGTTCGGTTCCTGTTCGGTTTCTGGGGAAATACGTTTGTACCTGTTCAGTTGCGATTCGACTAAATTAGGCACCGAACAAGTTTTGTGAGGTGAATACAAATTCGTACCAACAAAATTACAGCTTCGTTCAAAGAAACCACAAAGAAAAAACAGGTTTGGTTCATTGAAGAGGCGGCGTTGTCCCAGCACCCCTGACTCAAAGTTGAGAACAAACGTTAAAGAATTAGGCCAGATAATCAGGAAAATAAATGAGGCTGTTGCGGTTCACCAGCCACTTTCTCAGTCAGTCCTTATAATGTCACCACAATGTGTTTATGAGATTGGCGGTCGCTGAATAAAGTCACAGCTAAGAATCAGGCACTGTAAGATTTAGTGCAGCCTCTAGGCCTGTTTGACCGTACCACGTGAATACTAACATGGAGTTGAACGCAGCGATAACTTTGTTTGCGCTAATTACGTCCCTGCTGACATTGTGTAGCACGACATTTGAAGGTTTATCGATAATTATTATCATATTCCGGTGAGGACTACGTCGTGAGTTACCGCCGGAATAGGGTTGAGCAAGTTACCAAAGACTATTACTTGACTTCGGAATCGAGTTGCTCTTCACGTCGTCCAGGAAAAAGAAATTCTACTGCCGTATGCCACTAACAATTAACACAAAAAAATAAGTTCTTACAATCGCCTACTAGCGCATAAACTTTCTTTCCAGCCGCTCTGCTCTATAGCCAGCCCCTTTCGTGTCGGCTTAACCACTGTACACTTGTGCAGTGCTGTGAAGACACTTTTCCAGGTGCAATGTAAGAAGTATCGATGTATGAAAGACCTGTGTATCCCTCTGTATTCTTATTAATGATAAAATGCGACAAGTAGGCACTTACAGATTGCGGTTCTGAGAGGCGCTCGTGCAGAAAAGTTGCGGCATGTTTGCCTGTGAAACATATTTATTAAACGAGCTAATAACAAAAAAGCCATTCATTCTGAGGCTAAAAAAGCAGGTTCAGAAAATTTGAATCCTAAATTGTCGATTAAGTAAAAATATGACTCGAGAAAGTTATACAAAGACCATTATTCTTTCGTTATTTTAACGTTCATTTCAAGTCGATGCGAAATGTTTGCCTAGTCGAAGCAAAACCTGTGCCAGGAGGGGCTGAAGCGCTTTGTCATATCGCCAGCATGCGGCCGAAAACGGTAATATTTGGCCTGCTCGGAAATACCGTATGCGGGCGACTAGCAGCAACATACGATTTCTATGTTGGTGCGCATCCCTTTCCTATGTTGTGATCACAAATAAAGCATCGAATAAGGGTGGAAGTCGGTGAGTGATTACGATGTCGGTGAGTAATTATAGGTACTTATCTAAAATGGTGGTGATCCTGTGTTCGAACAGCGACGCAAGCGGATTTTTTAGAAGCCGTATAATTTTCTGAGAAAGGTTTATTCTTTACTTTCTAATCGTAAGAGTGTTATGTCCAAAATTGTCTTTGCGGGCGTTGAGCTTAAAACATTAAATCGACGGAAGCAGCATATTAAGCCAGGCCTATTGAAGATGAAGTAAGGAACTAAAGGTGCGATCTCCATGTTTGACTACTTTAGTGAAAGTTGCCTGCAAGCTTATATTATACTGCCTGCAAGCAAATTATATTGAGCGTGCCTATGGCAAGGTCAATGTAATTGTAAACTGCGCTTTAAGCCACAAAAACAGAACATGAGACACACAACGGTGCTGTGTCCGCCGTGTATCCCCTCTTCTCTTGTCCTTGTCTTCAAGCGCTGTATACAATGAACCAAAATCAACTAGCCGAATTGTCGATTCTGCTAACCTCTTATCTATTAACACTGTAATAGGTAAGATTTGGTACATTAAATCATTTGGATGAGGTATAGGGTCCCACCCTGTTTGCAAAGCAGGCGGGGAAACACCAGCCATTCCACACAAAAATACGAAAAGGAAATGAAGGGAGGCGCATTTTAATAACGACCCTATATGCTTCGAACTTTTTCTTCGTTCTTGGTTAATCTGGTACTGTTCAGTGTTCGAGTTTGCACCGGCCAACTACATAATCTTAAGATCCCGGACCATCCCCACTACTTAGCGTGTATAAGTGTATTCAAAGATCGTCAGTCTCTCTATTGCTTCCCGGAGCGCGCTGATTGGGCGCCGGAGAAGCGCCCATGGGAGGAGTGATCGCGCGCTTGTAGAGACGGTGGCGCTCTCTCTTGCAATGAACCGGATTTAAGCAATTTGCATGCGCCATCTTCACTAGTTTTTGGTAGTGACGGCGGTCACCGCGAGCGCAGTGCAACTGGAGGCTCGTCCTCAGTGATCAACGACGCCCCGGCACCAGGTAAGTATGCGTTTTCTTGCTTCGACCGACCACCCGACCAGATCAGGCCTTGTGTCGAGAGCCGGTGGGTACTTGAGTGTAACAAAAATTATACCCAGCTTCTGCTTGTGCTTCACGATTGCTGAAGCGGACACGAAGCGTTCGAGAAATATTTAAATCATGTTAGTTTAGTTTCACCCGTTTTTATCTAGTATACCCGTTTCTTTTATCGCGCGTTACATTCAAGCGCGAGGCATTGAAAAACGAGTGTCACAGTGTCTTAGTACCGTGACTACATGAGTCTGCGATGACAGGAGACGCCGACAGCACGAGCCCCTAAGGGGCTTCGCTTCTAATACCCACATTTTAAGTCCCTGTAGGGTGTCTTCACCAGAATGCTCCAGAATAATCAATCGAAATGGTCTACTATGCGAAGTCGGCGAATGACGTGGCTGAGAATTTAATTTGAGTTAAAAAGAGCCCCTGCGCAGGAATATTACGCATTGCAAAACACCTTGCACGCGTTGAGGGTTGTCCCTCATATATGCGTTTTTTGATAAAATAATGGGTTGGGCTTCGTCATTCGCCGAATTCGCCCACTAGGCCACTTTTATTGGTCACTCTGGGGCATTGTGGTGAAGACGCCCTACGGGGACTTCTTAAAGTGAACAGTTGTGGAGGCTCCACATTTGAAAGCGTCGTCTAGTGTCAAAGGGCGCTGTTGAATACCGGGAGGCAGACGCGGTTAACGGAGCACCAGTTTATCGGCGGCCTTCCTACTAGTGGTTCTGTCCCATTCTGAGGATGATGATTTCACGAGCCTCGCTGCCCGCGCCGCTGCTGCTCAATTTCTCTGCTTCGTTTTCCTTTCAACCACATCACATTTTGTAACAAGCTCCGGGCCGCCCAAATAATACGGAATAATACGGATCTGGTTGACTGAATTCTTGAATCTGGAATAAGCTCTTTGCGTACAAGTATGAAGCCTAGAGACCATGCGATACCTAAATCGGTCGACTAGAAGTGATTCCCACGGTGGTACGCACTTCCCGTAGACGAACTTTTCCATCTCTTCCCCGAAAAGTTGATCCCTCGTCGACGTCTGTCGATCGGCGCGTCTATGCTTAACAATCGCAGTATCTACAAGGTCGAGAGGAACTGAAGATTTCATTGGAGTTACATCTGCGGTGGGTAAGTTGTGCAGGTGTTGGCGCTGACGCAATCGGTTCCATCGCCTGCTCGATCGATGCTCTCGATGTTTCCATCGCGCACAAATGGTTTCTGCTAACGAAGCTTGAGATGCTAAAGTTGAACACAAACTATCGAGAAAAGCCGTTGGGTAAGGGGCAGAAAAACCTCTTTCAGTTCGGCAGGCACGATGCTTCCGGGGAAGTTCTTGAGCTGCAGAAGCCATCCTACTCTCAATATTCCTTTCTTGTCGAGGTAGACGTCGAAACTTAGCAGCGATGAAACCGTTCCGCTGACCGTCGTTTGAAACGCGTCCACTGGCGTTCACTGGACCCATTACAATTCGGGTATTCTGTGTTTCTTTCGTTTGTTTGTAACCACTTTGTTCATATGTCTGAGTCTTGCAGGTGGTTGACGTAAACGCACTTTCATCACGTGTATTGTCAATATGTCCGCTGTGTTCGAAATCGGTGATGTTGTCGATGTCTTCATTGTGACAGGGCATATGACGATTCGGGTCCCTACGCAATTCAACAAGGTTACGTTCACTGCCTTTAAATGTGGTTGCAGTGAAGGCTGTTGGGCCCTTGTAATCTTCATCAGGATGTTTTCGCTTATCTTGGAGTCCAATGTGGTCGAACTCCCCAAAGGCTTTAGTCACGGATTCACACTCTCCCGTTGTTACGTGCGTGGTTGCCACCGCTTCTGATCAGTGTTTGGCGAGGTAAAATTCGCGTCTTTTTGCACTTTCCTCCCAAAAAGCGCTTTCTGGGGCGTCTTTGATTCAACCGCAGAGCTGGACAGTGTCGACAGTTCTTCTGTTGTTGGACGTTTCCAAGTTGGATCACACGAAGAAGTAATATGACGCCCTTTGCCATTCCGACACGAAAGCTTTCTTGCATTCTTGCAATCCCTGGAGCGGTGGAAGGGTCTGGCGCAGCGAAAGCAACAACCTTTTTTCCGCAATTTGGCTTTCTTTTCGTCTAATGAAAGTCCAGCCCGGCAATCACCTGTTGTGTGGCTATTGGACTCACAAAAGAGACATCCATGATGGTATATCTTGACCGTTAGCATGGCGGTAGGACCTTGAATGTTGTCCTTGGCATCGTTACGGGGTGACTGAGTTTGAACTTGCGTGTCGATTCTTGCTCCAGTAATAATGGAAGTAATTTCCCGACTCCGTACTTCTAGCTGCAACAGGTCAAGCAATATCGAGAGTTTATCGGTCCGTTGACCTCCCGGTTCTCGTGCTGGTACTTCCTTTAACGTTTGTTCGTTGAACTTGAGCACAAGCTCACGGGGCAGAGTCTGCAATAGTAGAGTCCTCAACATAATTCCGTAGGCCGCGACGTCCACACCGAGATTCTTCAGTGATCTCACGTTGGTCTGTATCCGTTCATGAATTGTCTGAAGGCCAGTCAAGTCGTTGCAGGAGGTCACTTTAGGTAGGTTTAGCAAGTTGCTCATATGCACATTGATTAACAAGCTTTTATCACCAAAACGCTGCTGCAGTAGTTCGATGGCTATGGGGTAGCTCTGGTTGGTTGTAGACAAGCCGCCAATGATGCCTTCCGCTTTCCCCTTCAAATAGCTGCGCAGGTACTTGAATTTATCAACGGTGGCAAGCGATGGGTTCTTATGTATTGTAGACTCAAACTGGTCCCAAAATTGCGGCCAGTGAATAAATTCTCCATCGAAAGGCTGTATCTCCAGTTTCGGTAGTCGAACCAGAACTCTTTCGCGGGATGAGACGACCTCATGTCTTATACTAGTCGTCAAAGGGCACGCGGCCGCAAGTTGTCTCTCAGACCGGAAAATCATGCGAGCGATTGACTCTCGGTAATGTTCAACTGTGGCAAATTCCTCATTTAGTTCTTCATCGGACACATGATGCTTTATTTCGTCGTCCAAGTTGATTAAAGCAATCTCCTTCTGCTTAAGCATAATAAGGTGTTCAGTCAGCTCACCGATAGGTAGAGGGGAAAACTCCATCATGGACTTCATCTCGTTGATGACTTTTGTAGTTGATGCGCGGAGCGTACTACGTTTCCGTTTTAGACGGTCCATGGTGAGGCCCGGTACGTTGATGTTGCTCTGTCGGAATTGATTCGATGCGCCGCTCGAGGCCCGGGGTGCGGTTTTCAATAGTCTTGCCTCATCGGTAGGGGTCTTCAACTGTGTAAACCTTGCATCCTGGTCACGGCACCAAAATGTTGAAGACCGGGAGGCAGACGCGGTTAAAAGAGCACCAGTTTATTGGCGACCTTCCTACGAATGGTTCTGTCCCATTCTGAGGATGATGATTTCACGAGCCTCGCTGCCCGTGCCGCTGCTGCTCAATTCCTCTGCTTCGTTTTCCTTTCAACCAGATCACATTTTGTAACAGGCGCACAGCTTCATTTTAGCTTCAGTTAGCTTTGTTTTAGTCTGAGTTACTTATTGATGTTGTTTAACGTTCACTGCTAGGTTAACTGCTGTTGCTACTGGGCAGCGCCGCCCTTTATGGGGGTCATGCTGTGAAGCGGAGGTTTAGCATATCGGTCCAGACAGACGCTCACTGGTGTTTTATAGAAGTAATTTTAAACCCCTTTGTACCAACATTATCTCGCAAGATATTACTAGTGTCAAAGTACTAATAACTGAAACACTATTACCAAATAACCCCATACCCACTGCTATATTAGCTATCTGAAAACCGATCTGCCGAATCAGGCCTTCAAGAAACGACCCGGATCATCGGATCGGGCAGCTAACTTTCCTGTGTTTTCTACCGTACATGCTTGAGCCTGTAGAGGAAAGAATCCCACCTACAAACCTGGAAGCCTACGCTAAAAACACAACCTGTTGTCATGAATTTGAATTCAAAAAAGTTCCCAAACCCGCTTATAATTTTCTTGTTCTATGTGCGGCGTAATATTCTGGTGACAGCAGGGCGCTTATCTTCTTATACTGCATTCAATAAACTACTTATTACATCTTATAACATAACAAAGTCAAGCTAGTCGGACAAGTCCTTTGACCCTATCCGAAATGCTGTGACTTAATACGGTGCTTTGAGCCATCCTATATGATTTCACCAGTTTGTCTTTCTGTTAGCCTGTAGACATAATGCTGAACGCCGTCTCTCCACACGTTTTAAATCTGTGATACAACAGCACTCAGTAGAGGCTAGGAGATGAGGGGACGAGAGAGGGGCGGATCTTTCATTCCTCCTCTGGATCTGCATGCAGTCACCCCTTTTGCACTGTTTTCCTGACCTCTTGTCCATGTTGTATCCTGGGAGAGGGCTTCTCTGCGATTCCAACACATCGCATTTCCGTTAGGTTTATAGCAACGTATTTATGCACCATTTCTCTAAACATACCCGTACAAACATCGCACAGGCTTCACAGTTCTCGTCCCACTCCCCTTCCCCCTATTGGCTTGTGTAGGCGCCTATTTCAGACATTCCTGGCACGCGCTTACCTGTAAACTAAACAATAATTGGAGGGCTGTAGTCTACAGCGAGAATTTGCGTTCGGCGTACCTCAACAAAGGTTGGTAAACGGGGACGGCTGGGTGTTCCCGCAATCTCTAATGAACCAACGACCTGGCATCCTCGTGCCTCAAGACTGCCCGACCACTTGAACGAGCCCCCGAGCAGTAAAATAGCAGGTCAAAAATCCACCGGCACATGCCCCAGCCAACCTCGGCTCCTTGGGAGCGGTGTGGCAGCGTCACTCTGGTGGACTTGAAGAGCGTAAGTATGGTATGCGGGAACTCCTTCAGAGGTAGAACGACGATTTCACAGTTATCAGCTACGCAATATCTACACGTTACACTTTCATTGAAGACGCCAGGCTAGCGCTAATGCGGAGTTCTGGTGGGTGCTTTTAATACATACTCACGCAGGGGGGTTTGTATCAGGGTGTCGAACCGGTATTCTTTCGGGTTCGGTTCGGGTTCGGGTTCAAGCCTTTCGGGTTCGGTTCGGGTTCTGTTCCGGAGCACCATTCCGTTCCGGTTCGAACCGGTTCGAACCGGTTCGAACCGGTTCAAACGGGTTCGAACGGGTTCGGGAAAAAAAGGCATGAGTTTTTTTGCTTTTTTTGTGCGCTTGGTTTTCATTTCTCTGTGACGTCGGTATAAAAATGAAGTCATAATGTAGGTTTGTTTGTGGAAATGTTTTGCTTTGGCCAACTTAAAGGGACCCTAAATACTTTTGTCAACTTTTTTCCAAATCTTGAATGCTTGCAGAACGTAGACAACCAACACATCCTGTACTTATGTTACGGGGTCGCGAAGTACCTCAGACAAAAATTACTGCTCTATGCCCATAAGAGAACTTAGAAACTTGCTCACAATATTTATCTCTTGTTCCCAGTCTCTGCGTTCTTCGACCGCTGGAATTACGTCATTACAGGGGTGTAGCGCCTATTTGCCGGCTTTCCCTAAATTACATCAAAGAACGCACTTGATAGCCAATTTAAAAAGAAGGTCGCAAAAGCAAAGCAGAAACGAAGGCGTATCCGCTGCGACGTGCAAATCACGGAGTGCCGCCCAATGCTGCGCAATGACTATAGATTTCTCAGCGCTTCAAGAAGCGACGTAAAGAGTGAAAACGTTTATAGAAAGCGTTGAAGCGTTGAAGGTTGAACTGTAGAATCCACTGCAAATTGTTTTCTATGGTAGGTCATCGATTACAACACTAACTGAAACGAAATAAAGGGTTCGCTGGGACACTTAAGGCTGCATATGTGTGTGCAGGTGAAATCAGTAGTCTTTATGGCCGCAGGTCTATTTTTATTTATTTGGTTTCACTGATTTGTAGAACCTATTTTAAATTTATTCTTGGCTCAGAAACCCGCAGTTTTATATCCTGTAGTTTTCTTGACGAAACAAAAAAAAATGGCTCACAATTACGATACTCGCTAATGCGAAATTTTAGTGCGGCGCGAACTGCAGCTTCCTCGGCGACGGCGCATAGCTGCTGCGTCTCAGGAAGCCTATCGCGTCATCTGCGAACGCACGACTGCGCACGCTATACTCTGTCGTTATCTCGTTGCGCGTCGCCACCGGCGAACATGTCCCTTCCCTTCACACTTTCGCCGTACTTTCATCCCCCGCTTTAATGCTTATTCTACCTTCGGTGGCCTTTTCGTTCTCTCGGTTACAGCGAGGGCGACGCTAAGGGAGTACGCGAAACCACAGGAGCGGGCGCTTAAAAGTTGCGCTCTAGAATGTGGCTCTACTCAGCCGTCGCTGTACCGCCTTGGGATCCACTCCCCTCGCCGACGAGTGACGGGCCGCACCTCGTTTCCAAATGATGTATCCTTGCCTCAGTCTTATGGAAGGCAAGCGTGTAGCCTCCTGATCAGTTGGCAGTGCCCCGGTGCCTCTGACTCCTCCTCCTCATCTTCCTTGGTGTGGCTTTCTCGCCAGAACCTTCTGGCAATGTACAGCCTCCCTTCAGGATGTCCATTGCCCCGTTCGTCCACTAAGCAGACGACCCGTCCATACACCATCGTTTTTTGGTACTCTGGAGTGTCTCCGTGGAGCGGCTTCGCGCCCTTCCACCCCCCCCCCCCCCCCCCCTAGCCGGTGGGCCGCCCCTCGTCTCCAAATCCCCCAACCTCGCCGGAATGTTCTGGCTGGCCGGCAGGCAGGCAGACAGGTAGTTTACTGGCAAGCGGAAAGCCTCTTTTTGGGGCAGGAAACTTATCTGGGTAGCAAAGAGGCTACGCGCCCGCTGTCTATTTTGTTAAAATGAGATGTCGACGCATGCACGCGCGCGCGCACATATTTTCGCACGACGAGGGAAAAAAATTTCACATTTAAAACAAATTGGTTGGTCTGTTATGCTTTTTACTTATCCATAGTTTCAACGGCGTTTTAGTTTTAACACGAGAACATTAGCAATGGTAGAAGTCGAAAAATGTCCCGCGTCGTCGTCAGCCTGTACTGTAAACTGTTGCAGGTGGCCTTTAATTGGATGCCATTCTCCACACCTTCCATCTGGTAACATGCTGGTTCGAAGGAAGGATAAGGGCTCACTGACCAGCGATTACAACTTGCTAATGACACTTCAGCCACAGGTGGCAGCGATTGGGTTCTAGGAAACATAGTAACTTAGTGAGGTTGCAAGCAGTGGTAATAGTCGCTTGTAGAGAGAGACAGAGAATGAACTTTAATTAAATCGAGGAAAAGTTTCAGAGAGGCGTCCTCATTCAAGGACGCCTTGATCTCGGGCCGAGTCGACAGCACTTTCGATCAGGCGCAGCTGATCTTCGAGGCCTGAGCTGGCCAAGGGTCTCTCCCAAAGCTCCGTAGAAAGGTGGAGGTTTTAAAGAAAGGGGGGAGGGGGGGTTCTAGGGTAGATTTGTTGCAGCCGCCCACTTGGTGTCTCAGGGTCTCAGGCACTCGACACAGCTTGGGACCCTGAGACCGCCATTTTCCTCGGCTGCCATTTTCCCATAGGCGAAAATCGTTTCTACTTATTTTCAAAGTAACCAGGCAAGTGCCGTCGTTGTTCTCGGTGTCAAACAAAATAGACCACAAAATGCGACCTTTGTGTGAAGTTTGAGCGCGAACCGAGCAGCGGTTCACTCACGATATTTTTTTTGAACTTTCCAGTTATCGTCGTAGCACCCTGTATATTTGTTTTGAAAACGCTTAGATGAGTATAAAATATGCGTTAGGTAATTATCTACGATAACTTCAGTTCGAGATGTCACTCTTACACTAGAAACAATGTAACAGCGCAAAACGTGCTTAAAGAAAGGCACTTTATAGCATTTAGGTGGTCGTCACATAACTTTCCGGCTATTTTCTGCGAAAGTTGCGCTTCATTTCTTGTCATTTTCTGCGTACCCAGTTAAATTTTGGCTGACCAGTATTAATTTAAATTTTCTGATTGGTCGAGAAGGAGACCGCCGCAATATTTACGAATACCAAGGACCACAAAGGCATCGTGGTTGGTACGACCGTCTAGTTCACCTTAACCGACCCTCTAATTCCTCTAATTCAAATTAATCAACACACCAATCCCACTAATTCTCACTAGCTCATCCACTCATCTCACAAATCCACTCCAGTCTACCTGCTAATCCACATTATTCGACTTTTTTTCATGCTACCCTTAACTTTAAGGTAGAGAAGACTCGCGATAATACAGAAATTCGGTCGCATCTACTTTGAAAGTGGAAATTAAAAAGACCTCCAGTTTTTTTTCAGTTCTCATGCTCTCTGAGAGCAGAAGGTACACAACGGCACTCTACAAGAAAAGGTGCCGATGACTTGGAGAACTGGGACTGTTTGTCTCACCGCTGTTTTTATATAACTGCCTATTCAAACTAAAATGAGTGGAAGATATGGATTTATTGTTGATAATATCCCTGAATGCTTTCACAAGGGGGCAGGAATGCACTCAAATTAACAACACATTAACAAGTTTACACAATACTAAACACCATGCCGATAGAAATCATGAGGAACAATTTATAATGTGCTCCTTCGGAATATACGTTCTAGCTTGCCTTTTTCTGAATGAAAAAGGAAACTGAGGGTGCTAATCAGTATCTAAAGCAATCTGATAGCATATATGGTCAACTTTACATTAAATGAGGGTAATAATAAGCAGAGAACCTGGTGGGTTATTGTGCTACTGCAGAGTATGCAAAATATTTTGTGGTGCTGTCGGGCGAGTGGTAAAAATATCTTCAAACAAAAGGTGGCACCATAATCGAAAACTAGAAATTACAGTTTTGAAGCCCCGGAACCGGTTCGGAACGGTTCCTTCAATTCGTTCCGGTTCGGGTTCAGTTCCAAAATGGCGGAAAAAATACGGTTCCGGTTCAGCTCCGGTTCCGGGTGAAAATTCGGGTTCGGTTCCGGTTTTCGGTTCGGTTCCGGTTCCGGTTCGACACCCTGGTTTGTATCCACAGTCAGGCGAGTGCTGCTACTTCACTGCTGGACCAGGTTACGTCAACAGCTCGTTTCCACATTTCTAGAATATTTTTTAACGTGGCTATCCTTCTCCCGCTGCCGAGGGACGATGTAGGCTTCGTTGGACCATATCCCGAATGGCACTTTGATTAGATGTTTTCGCACAACACTACCGCAAGCGACATTCTGGAGAGAAATACGGGCATTGCGGTTGAATGGATATTCCGTGCCCTGCTGATAACGTTTTTACATTAATTTTAGGTTACACGAAGAAATGAGCGCGAAAGCGATCAATTCCCCGAGAGAAGTTACAGGCTGAATGCAATAACTGTCTATGTAACAGAAATAGTTACTATGCGCTAACGTAATATGCTCAGCTATGAATAACCAACAATAGAGCCGGCGTAGTACAGAATGCCATCAAAGGTGCCACATGTGCAGTAATTTTCTTCGTCCGGCCAAGACTTGATATAGTGACTGAACAGTCTCGCAGTGGTAATTACCTGTACAGCCCACAGAATGCCTACACAGAACGCAATACACGCAAACTACCGCAAAGGGGTATGCTGGAATTATACACACTACGACATACAACGACTCCGTTAGGCACAACATTGCCATGCGACGGTTACTGCATCGGGGATAAGCTCGCTTAGTCATCATTAAACGATAACCTCTAATCATCACCCACTGACCGGGAGAACATAACGTTGTTTCTAGGACTCATCAATCGCGATGAGCTGCTCGTAGCCCTATGGCCACTTAGTGAAAATAGAGCCGGCGGTACTACCCTTACATGATTTACCAGCGCAAATTAAACGGGACGAGAGAGGAGTACACAACACACCCAGCACAGGACTCAGGAGCCAGCACACCATCGAGCCTGGACCGCCTCTGTCATGAACACGAACACGGAGCCTACATCAAGAGTTTGGTATCCAATATATACGTACAATTGCTTCCAACCAGCGCTACTCTTCATGGGCAGCAGGTATAGCTGTATTAAATCTGCAACGAAAATTGTTTCCGACCTCACAGGAGCTACAGTGTCATGTTGTGGCGAATGCAAGAGTTTGAGCTCACGAATTTGCACCCGTAATATTTTTACCACGCGTGAATTTCAAAACACTGACTGCTAAGGAAATCACAGTCCATCTGACCCCGAGTAAATTCCTAGCATGAGAGAGTTGTGAGGCCATTTGAGTTCTGAATTCATTTTGAGTTCTCAGCCCATTTTGAGTTCTGAGTTCATTTTGAGTTTTGAGTACATTTTGAGTTTTGAGTCCATTTTGAGTTTGAGTACATTTTCAATTTTGAGTACATTTTGAGTTCTGAGTTCATTTTGAGTTTGAGTACATTTTGAGTTTTGAGTCCATTTTGAGTTTGAGTACACTTTGAGTTTGAGTACATTTAGAGTTTTGAGTACATTTTGAGTTTTGAATCCATATTGAGTTTGAGCACATTTTGAGTTTTGATTACATTTTGAGTTTGAGTACATTTTGAGTTCTGAGTACATTTTGAGTTTTGAGTCCGAGTGAGTTCTGAGTTTCCCGCTCAATGTGAGTTTGGTTTGAGTGAGCGCAGATGTGCTGCTCAGCATTGAGTCTGAGTTTGAGTGAGTGGTGATTCGAAAAAAAACTTGTGAGCGAGTTTGAGTGAGTCGCGCCAACTTTGCGGAGGTATGCACGCGGCATTGTCCGTGTGCGCCGCTGCTTCCGCCACGGCTTCGTGATGATGGCGGCTTCCGTGCCATGAGCCAATTATTAATTTTGTATTCAAATGACCCCCATGGGTTCAAAACTGTGTGCTGCTTTACACTGGTCACGGATCTCGTTTTGAGGTTGCCAGCGTTGTGAAGGACCCGCCGCGATGGCTCAGTGGCTGTGTTCCGCTGCTGAGCAATTCGTTTGCTTAATTTGCATGAACATTTCTTTATTATTGATTGTACTTCCCCAGCTCCTCCTTTTTTATTTCACCGAGTGGGAAAGGTGCTGTAGTACATCTGTTTTTGTTATTATGTCCGCATTTCTTCATCCTTACGTGGTACGAAGCTTCCGCGCAAAAATGGGCGACCCACCACACTTCACAAACGACACAGGCGCGCATATAAAAAGTAGCTATATGGCGTAAGTACGAAAACACAGAGTACGTGCGTTGAATCGGCATTGCTTATTTAATCGATAAAAGCCGGGCTTAGATACTGCAATATCGGGGAGGGGGAAAAATGCTACAATTCAAGTAATGCGACACATTTTGTACAAGCAGCATTATCCTCCACCCTCCCACCCGCCGCGGTGGCTCAGTGGCTAAGGCGTTGTGATGCTGAGCACGAGGACGCGGGTTCGTTTCCCAGCCGCGGCGGCGGCTTTTCTAAAGGAGGAGAAAAGCGAAAACGCCCCGTGTGTACGAGATTTCGGCGCACGTTAAAGAACCCCGGGGGGACAAAATGAATCCTGAGCCCTCAACTACGGCGCGCCTCATCGCCTGCGTTGCGTCGGCGCGTTAAACCCTACAATCAATCAATCAATCAATCAATCATTCAATCAATCAATCAATCAATCAATCAATCAATCAATCAATCAATCAATCAATCCATCAATCAATCAATCCATCCGCTCTTCCAAGTGTATGTGCGTAAAGAAAAGACATAAGCTGGAAATGCTCAAATGGTTGAACTAAACAGGGCTTGTAGTGCGTAGAAATAAATACGTGTTGTTTAAATAATCGTATTCTTTTTTATGTACAATGCGTCCTAAAGCCACCGTACTTCCTGCCACCCAATTCTTCCCAGAATATTACCCAACGACTGTCTTAACCAGCGTCCCATCTGTGGAATCTAGGACTAGTGACGTCAGGCGGACTTCGTACACAACTCACAAAGGTTTTCAGTGTTGGTTTCGCGAACTTTCAGTTCATGGCTGTAGAAACTCAATAGCGTAAGGGGGGGGGGGGGGTGTTGGGTGGGGGGGCAGGGGGCGTGGGGCTTTGTTCCTGGCGGAGAATACGACCGGAACGTAGTACTTATTGGCCATCTATTTCACATTGTGTGTGCCTTGTGGACGTAATGCACATCACTAGATATGGTATCTTTGTTTGACTGGCGCCCCGAATGTATCCGCTTGCCTTCTCCATGCTTTTGAGGAGGGTTTCAGACACAGCAGTGAGACAGGTGTAGGTAAAACACTAAAATTACTAAAGAGCCCTCCACTACGGCAGCTCATGGTCAAGAAGGCTACCAACGGCATTTTTTTCAACTCGCCGACAGCGCAAGTATGATGATTCGATAGATCGAATCTCGATGAAGGACAGTCAGTGGACATGCGGTTAACATCCCCCTTTTACATTGATAGACTGTTATGGCCCAATTTCGTGAAGACCTTCTCCTCCATGAACGTAGCATCGCCGGACGAGACGATCCAGATTGGTCACTTTAGGTGCAGTCATTATGTGTGACGTTGGCGCCGCGTCCCTGCAAGACGACCGCTTTGCTGCCACCGACTGCGCGAGAACGCGGCGACGTCTGCCGCCTTATCTTCTCAGGTCCTCTTCACACTGTGGACCACCAAAGGCATGTTCACAAAAAGCTTCTTTTCCCCTCGTGGCTCGTAGAAACACCCAAGACGGCATTTGGGGCAAGTGCACATTTGGATAACGGCTTTGTGGGCCATCATACGAACTATACGTCACGACGGCCACTCCAACTAAAACCTCAGAAAAGAAAAGTGGAGTCTACACAGCAGCTGTCTAGCAATCGAAGGCTTATTAGGTAAACAAGGAGGATTTAAGCATAAAGTAATTAATTATCAACCGGGCTACTCCCATTGAAAAAAACCGGACCAACAACGTATATATCCGATATATTCACATACACGAGTTGTCATGGGAAGGTCACTACACTATCTGTTAGCGGAAATGACCGATGGTTCACTCACGTGTCGGCTTTTTATGAATTTATACACTTAAGAGATTTTCCGGTGAGTTGACACATAAGGCTCATTGCCGTGAACAACTGCTGAGACACGCATGCGCTGTTGAGCTTCGGGAGCGTTCCGCCAAACATTAAAAAAACTCAAACGGGCAGCTTTCCCTTTCTCATTACTTGAGGTCACTGCATCAGCGTTCCCGATTTGTTATCAGAACACGCAATGGAAAACAGCTTTACTTCTGCTGCCCATGTAAGAGAGGCCAACTAAAAATTGTGCCATGTACTACAAATAATAAGGCTGAGATGCTTCTGCAATGCACGTGTATACGATACGTGGGGCTCAAATTTTTTCTGCCACTGCCAAATTCGGTGTTTCTCTTTACCTTTCGACTTGAGATATGTATGTTTATTAAATTATACTATTTTGAAGCGAACAAATTAATTAAATCAATATTGAAGTGCTACCACCTGATCGTCTCCTCGAGAGATGAAAAGTGATCTGTTAATACTGAAAATAATCATAAAATTGTATGCCGCACATGTCCCGATTGACCGCCTCGAAATTCTGAAAAGCACCCAATTAAATATGCGCCGGTTTGATCGTTTTGTGAAGCTTTAACGGTTCAGCTTCCGAGCCAAGGCGGTGGCTGACCAACGCACATTAATGTGTTACAAATGCTCGCTTTGTAATAAGTCGGCGGTGGGGGAGATGATGTACACGCGTGGCAGACATCTTTAAATCAAGTACCTCGTTTTCTCCGAAAAAAAAGTCCCCGAGGAACTGAAGTCCGCTTACGTTCCTTGAAGGCGAAAGCCTGGAGATGCTTATCAAAACCTTTTTCACGGCTACATTGTGCCTGTGTTTCGCTTTTCGCTTTGGATTCTTTCTCTTATGGCCCGAGCCACTCCCACATGCACACTTTTGCCAGCATACGCCACAGCTTCCATAGCATGGGAGTTTTCCGTGGCAAGCGCAAGTACCTGTTATACTCACGTGCCGTCACACTCCCCTCTCAGGCGATATGCTGTCAGATGCGCACGCCTATTGACCAATTATTGTTCCTCCGCAGGAATCATGCTGAGTTAGCGCAGTCGAAGCGCGCT
Source organism: Haemaphysalis longicornis (assembly GCF_048455015.1). Taxonomy (NCBI): domain Eukaryota; kingdom Metazoa; phylum Arthropoda; class Arachnida; order Ixodida; family Ixodidae; genus Haemaphysalis; species Haemaphysalis longicornis. Next base: position 186,355,178 of record NW_027526203.1, read on the forward strand.
CTGCTGCTACTCTGAACACCAGTTGCCCATTTCCACAGAAACTGAACTGAACAGTAGTTCGCATTATCCCTGGAAGAGGCTACTCACGTTCGAACTAACAAACTTTTTTATACATAGGCTTCTATGGGAGCTTGGCTGGACCAAATCGTGCTGTCCGAATTGTACATAAATTCGAATGATTGAAGTTCGAATTTACGGGCTTTCACTGTATAGACCTACTTAACAAACAACCAGTGGATGTATTATACAGCGAAATGTGAGCGTTCGCGTTTTGATTCCTTCAAATTCAGTCTCCAGGTCAGTAAATAAAGATCAGGGTTTTCCGGGTATGACAAGGAAAATTTAGAGCCCCTACGAATACCCGCCAAAAAGGCTGATATTTCAGAGTGCCGCGGTCACCATTACTTTACTGCTGGCCCCGCTTATGTCTGTTGTTTATTCCGTCATGTTACATTTACTTCTGTGCTGTGCCGCATTTTGCCTCATTTTGCTTTTCCGAATATTGCCAAGGTCGCGCTGGGAAGTATGTCATGGCTACAGCGATCAGAGACGACGTGATTTACAGACAATCGAACCTAATTAGTAGACATAACCCTCCTGAAGATAATACGTGTGTGCAAATGACTCACGAACGACTAGCAACTGACGCAACGTCTGTAGCCATTTTAGCGGAGAGTCCAAAAAAGTTGAGGTTGCGCGAGCCGGGGAGCGTGACCCTTGTTTTGCGCACAAGGAACAAGGAAACAGCAGTGGGGCAGGGGAACTGGAGGAGAGCTCCCAGAAAGGGCGATGCAGCGCTTTCCAGGAAAGGAAGAGAGCGACGCCAAGGCAGGGTATGCCCCTGTCGCACGTGAAATAGACCCGCCTTGAGAGGGAAAGGTCCGGCGGGGGCAAACAGGATGCTCCTGGCGATGGCTCGCAAGGGCAGCGAGCTTCGCAGGGGGCTGTTCAGGGGGCTGGTGAGCAGTTCACAAAGTTCAACCGAAAGCTTAAGAGGAGATCAACAGAATTTGGTTTCGACATCACGTTCTTAGAAGGTTTCAAGCATCCCCTGTAATTATTTGGTGATAAAAATAACACAGACATATTGCTGATAGTGGTCATCAACCGAAAGGAAATCAGAAGGTCTTATAATCTTGATCACCAAAGCGTGCCTTTTTATCGCTTGTTAGAAAGATCGATTGAGATTTCTATAGGATACGAGTTGCTACGCAAAACGTACCTGAAACTCGAGCTGTACTCGCAACCTCCTGTCAAGAGGTAATTCACCTGTACATAGAACGCAATAAAGAACCTTCTAATAATGGCCGCTGTGAAGAAAATTATGAGCACATTGAAAGCACCAGACAAAAGACAATGCAAGTGCGAGAGAATAAACGTGACACCGGTGCTTGATGCTGCTATTCTGCATTGGGGATTTGAAGCTAGAAAAGCAGCCCCTGCATCCATAATAAAGTCCTTCAAGTATACCATGCTATTCAAAGGGTTACTAGCTCGGAACACTCGGATCGGGGTTGATTAAAACAATGCCAAGCTGAGGAATGAGCCACAATAAGGAAATCCGGCGACAACTAACTTAGGTCGGAAATCATTTGGGAAGCTCTTCAGAATAGTGTTTATATCTGAAGCGTACTCTGGTCGTCTGTTTTCTTTCGACATTTATTTCGTTGCATATTGCCTCTTTTATTCCCTAATTCCACTGTCTAGTTCCTCCAAAGCCATCCTTTCCTTTGAACATGATGGAATAATGGTGTCACGAACATTTGCGATTGCTCAGCCCAGTTACAAACCTTCGATTTTCAATCGCTCCTCGTCATCAGTAACTAGAAACTGTACGCTGTCTGTGATTTGTTCGATTGCTTTTTAAAGCGAAAGCTCTGTTAGGGGGACCGATGGCACTCAGTCATAAAACCAATGCATTTCATCAAAGACCGGTTTGTCTCCCGATAAGATATCTGGACACACGGCACATGCGTGAAACCGGGCTTCCATATTATCAAAACGGCTACTTGAAAATCGAGAAAAAGGAATGCTTATAGATAAGACAATACACGCGTCGATCATGAAGGAGTACTATAGTGTACCTTTATCTCATAAACTAGGTATTGGTATAGATTTAGATAGTTCGTGGGTGCGTTTAGTGCGAGAAAAATGGTCGCATGGGTTTGTTCTTCATTTGAGATTCGGGGCTTTGAAGGTTTGACGATCCATTTGACGCACTTTCATCGAAGGTTGGACGCACTCTTAGCGAAAGTTTTGATGCACGTTTGACGCAGTTTTGATTGGAGAATTAGCTTTCGTGCTTCTGGAAACCTTTTTCAGGCAGGGATGGTAAAGTTTTAAAGGTGTGTGCCGTCCAAGGTAGGCTTCGTCAGGAATCTTTCCTCACAACAATAACTGTCAAAGGTGTTTTCATATGTCACGATAAGGGAGCGTTAAAACGCCCGTCATAAACACCCAAACAATGCGGGTTAAGATCATTCAGTCGCCGATTGAAAAGCGTTATTGTGAAACACAGAAGCCTTCAAGAAAACTCTGCAGCATCCTAGGATAAGAAGCTGCCTTTCAATTTCCGGCGTGCCTACATGTAAAAGCAATGTATCCTACCCACCTGACCGCTGAGCGGCGGCTTAACGAAAGGCAGCCATGACCAAATAGGTTTCTTTAAAAAATGCAGTAATCTTCTGGTTACTCTTTCTATTTGCGGCATGCAGATTGCCGTAGACAGAGTGGCTGTTTTGTGGTTTTTATACAGTATTCAAATTACCACATATTGTGTAAGTACGGTGATAAAATACGATCGCCTTTGTTGGTTGAAGAAGTTTGGCACTTTCCAAACGCCTCCGGGGAATTTCTCTCTCGGGCCATTCTTGCACCAGTTTGCCTTTCTGTCGACACTCAGACCTACGTACCTGAACAACATCCCTCCGCCAATTTTCAAACGTTGTCTTGAAGACAGTACAGAGTAGAAAAGGGGGATGAGAGGTGCAAAGAATAACGATATTTCATTGCTCCTCCGATCGCACACGAAGTTTCCCCTTTCCGCTGTTCTCCTGCTCCCTTATCTGCTTGGTGTCCTCTTGAGTGGTAACCCTAAACAATGAGTTAACCCGTACAATTAGGGACACTGTAAGTCATTCGCGCCCCGTTTCTTCAAGCATACCAGCCTGGACCTCAACAGACAGCCGAAGTTCCACTCCACACTGTTCTCTTCTATGGGTACCTATTTCAACTATTCTAGACACGTACGCAGCAAACTAAACGATCCCCCAAAGGCGGTAGGTGAAGCAAAAGGGGTTGTTCCGTGGGGCGTACATCGACGAAGGCGGGAAGCGGTGCGGACTGCACTTCCCGTCCAGCTTCAGCGAAATGCAGAGAAGCCGCACGTTCTGGGGCCTCGAATTCGCCCAGCCACTTGACCGTCTCCACCCGCAGACACAAAGAGGGCCTTGGAGACACCCGCACATCCCCCAGCCAACCTCGGCTTCTCCGTAGTGGTGTGCCCGCGACACTGGTGTGACATTGAGCAGCGTCGCAGGGATGCTGCGCAGGAGTTTCACCTATTGCAAATGTTCAAGTTTTCATCAACCAAAATCGTTAATTACCTCTCCTTTCTGGCATCGTTACAACCTTACTCACAGGCTGTCAAAACTCGCTGCACCGATATATGGGCGGTACCACACTTCCGTACAAATTACAAGTTTCAATCATTAGCTCATAATAATCCCACGACTCTATACAGACACCAAGAAACTACTGGATACAGCAGGAGGCAGCTTGGAAAATACATGGTGCAATTGCAAAAAAAAAGATATCTGGAGTGTTCAGTCATTATTGTATCTAGATTCCGTGTCCGACCTAACTGTTATGTACAGTGTGCCTGTACAGTGTGTTGTACATCATGTTTGTTTCTGCTTTCGTAGTTGTTGCATTGTGATTATGTACGGTGTATATAAATTTTCTGCGCGAGAATGAATCTAAATTTTGAATTCTTCTGATCCAGTCAAAAAGTTCGTTTCTTTTCCTTTCTTCCCGAAATATGTTCCTTTATGAAATATTTTTGTGAATCTTGAGCGAAAACGTGCCTTATTCCAGCTGTATTTATTTAACTGGTCTGATGTGCCTTGTAACGGCTTCCTGGCCTTTGTCAAGCTGTTCAAGCAGCTTTTCGCCAGGAAGTGGTCCAGTTGATTCTGGAAAAAATAAACTTGAATTAAATTGAATTGAGCACCTTCTGAAGTAACAGTAAGCTTGGACACATGTCAGATAGCCAAAAATTGCGCTTTTACTTCAAAACTCGGCAACCGGTGCTACAGGGCACAATAATTCGGAATGTGTTTAATAACCTGGCAGGAAACTTTGAATCTAGAATCACTGGAGCGGTGTTACTTCACGAGGGGGCTGCCGAAGCCATAGTGTATTTCCTTCTGTATTTTTTCTCCTTAGTTGTGCTATTTTTCATTTTCTATAGCGGTACGAAGTAGACCTCCGTGAACTACTTGCTGGAAGACACCAGCGATTTACGGTTATCGTACAACGCTAAGCGCCTTCGTGCGGCACGAGCTGCCATAGAAGACGTCGGAAAAATTATTCCCAGGGAAAATGTGCTCTTGTAAAGGCCACCATAACCCGCCGACAGATTACATCCTTTAATAGAGCGTAATGTTTTTTCAGCTGTCCTCCATCTGAGTTAAGTTGACCGGAAAAGAAAAGGACCAGACGTAACAATTCGCCCCCGAAAGCCACAGGCTGAAATCTCTAATGGCATTTGTAACAAAACAGTACACTGTACGCGAAAATCATACTCCCGGTTAAAAAATCACATACATGTTAGACGCAACACTAATGCAAAACGCTTTGCTAATTAGGCTACGTGCATTGTTTTTTGCGTTGTGTGGTCCAGACGTACGTAATTACTGAAAATATTGAAGTGGTAATTTAACCACATACATATGCTTCTAAACAACCATATACAATTTAAATCGGCGCACCATTGTCAATTTATTGTTATGGCTAAGCCAACGACTATCTTGCGTGAAGGTTGATCATACCCTGATCAACTAATCAGGTTTTTGTTTCTTTTTATGTCTTTTTGCCTTTTTATTTACCACTTCCACACCTCAGCACTTTGTTCCCTTCTTAATTTTCAGGCACTGAAATTCAGTAAACCTAGCCCTTTTGGGTTCCAACCAGAATTCATGGCACTCGTATTCATACATACCTTGTTCCCGAAAGCCGAACAAAACATGGGGTGCTTTTCTAAAGCACCTGTCGGTCAGGTCCACGTAATTACGGAAAGCTGCCATCTCTGACTGGATGCTTGGGTGCGCAAACTGAAAGATCATTTATCCACCATAGTAGCCGTTTGGGGGGAGGGAGTAGAGGGGGAGGTGAGTCTGGAAAGGAGAGATGGCATCGTGTTGGCAGGAGTCGTCGCCTGGGAGACGTACGGACAGCCTACGTGACCATACGTTTCGTAGGGACTTGAATCGGCGGACCCTCGCCGCCTAGGATCTTGCTTTCCCTCGGCTTGAACTTAGCTTGTTCGGGTTGTCAAGCGTAAGCTTCCGCTCACCAGTGTTCGTCTGTAAACTTTAGTCTTATCCAGCGGCCTCCAAAGCGGTGTGAACCGCCGCAGCCCAGCGCCTCTATCACGCAGCAAGACGCCATCCGGCAGTGTTAAAAGTGTGTTGTAGCCGTCGTGGTGTCTCAGAGGCTAACGCTTTGTGTTGCTGAGCCCAAGGACGTGGGTTTGATACCCCCGGACGCGGGAGCTGCTTTTTTGACGGAAGGAGGAAAGAGAAAACGCCCCTGTGGTCGATGTTTTGACTTGCGCTAAACATACCCAAGTGGTCAAAACTAATCTGGAGCCCTCCACTACGGCGCGCCTCATTACCTCGTTACCTCGGTGCGTTAAACCTTGTAATCAATCAAGGAAGTGTGTTGTGTGCGACGGAAGAGGAAAAAGAAAATTAATTTTCCGTAGGTCCTAAATTCAGGTTTTTTTTTTCACCGGGTCCACGTAGTGAACATGCTCACAGAGAACTTCCTGAACAGCTTGGATGTTCACAGTCGACGGGGGATACAGCCAGACCTCCCAGGAAGGGATGTAGACGAGGGATAGAAAACAGTGGAACCACTTTCTTTTATTTTACGCTTATCTTTCTCATGTTTATTTTCCCTATCGTGTGCTATTGCCTCCCATTATATTCCCACCCCCACAATGAATTGAATGCAGGTATACTCCGAGATGAGTTCAATAACATCATTAGAGCCCTTTTTTTTCCTTTTCCTTTGCCCGAACCGCTATTACCCCACAGGGCCATCCTCCGTTTTTCAATCACCGCTGGTGCGAAGAGTAATGAGTTCGAAAAATGGGAATCCATGGTTCGTTCTAACAAACGTCACTTCCCCGTTATACCCCTTCCACCTGCTCTCCTTCCCTTACCTGGACGGTTACCATAGTGGTTGAATGCTCACGCAGTATGCGGGCCCAAGCAGCCTGTGTTCGAGTGATAAATTAAGATTTCGGGTGTTTTATGCGCCGAATCGCCAGACATGGCTACTAGGCCCGCCGTAGTGGAGAGCTCCGGATTAATTGTGAATCTCGACACAGGGGCGTTTTAACAGCGGAGCTGTTTAAGCTTGAGTTCCGTCCGTGGCTGGCGTCACTCAAAACTCTGTTCAGCAAAGTGCATATACAGGAGGAAAATGTTAGTCCAAGAAAGGCTGTAGGCCACTTCCTTAAGAATTGTAGGCCACTTTCCCTCTTGCCTTCTCGCCACGAGGGAAAGTGGCGAGAAAGCAAGGAGCCTACGAGCAGTTGGGGGGAGTGCGCGTAGCGATGCAGATCGGGGGGGGGGGGGGGGGGAGGAGGTGCGGGGAGGCGCGCCCCCGGGATTGACTGGGTGAGGGCGTAAGTTCTGACGTGCAGCTGCTGTAGAGAATAAACTTTATTTAAACGGCATTCACTGCGAACTGCGCACTGGACGGAGGTGTTTCCCTGTTCACGGGCATCCATATGCTGCTCTCGCCGCCTGGCCCCTGGTGATCAGCAGTAGCTGATCCTCCAGGGTGGGACCACAAATGTCAGGAATGACACTAGGTACTTCTAACGATCAAGGCTATAAAGAAGATTTAATGTGTCTAAACTCAAAGCTGCAGCCCATAGCCCATGAGGACAAGAGCTTGCCCGAGTGTTCTCGCCTTCTTTTCTGCCTCGCTGATGGTGATAGTCGCGGCATTTCTTCCCTGACTTGCTGGTGATGATAGTGGGGCTGGTCAGCAACATCCTGCATATCTCTTTAAAGGGTAGAGTGGGGTTGGTGGGGCGAGTCTCAGGTAAGGGGGGCGGGTGCTTCATCTGTAGTTGTGAGAGATGGCGTGCTGTCGGCGGTATCAGTGTCTCATTTACCGGTAAGATGGGCAGAACTATACAAAAGTAATGGAAAAGCTAGTGAAGACCTCTAGCTCCGCTTTCTCCGCATCTCAGTTACGAAAGGGGCCGAATTTTTAGCTTTCTAAGTCCACCAGAGAAGCCGCCGCCACGGCCAGAAATAGACCCGCGCCCTTTAGCTCAGCAGCACAAGCCCTCAACCCTGAGCAATTGGGGCGAGTATTCTCTAACCCCCCCCCCCCCCCCGATACCTACCTTAGCTTAAGCTAGCGCTTTCGAGCATCGGGGAGAAACTGGAAACAATTTTTTTTATGCGCCGGCGTGATGCGTAGGCGGGCGGACATCTACCGCCACTGCAGTGTAGCTGTATACACTTTCGGTGTAAAATTTCTTGCACTTATCGCATAGAATTTTCTATCTTGAATATCAGTGTATTCTTCTGATTGTGGGGAAAAGGAGCCACCCTAGCTGTCACGCTAAATCAAATTGCCGGTGAAGCTGTTGGGTGAACCAAAACGAACACGATAAATAGCTATATAGACTCCACTTTGCAGGGCTATCTAGGAGGCGTCTCTGCTAATCAGAACTCCACCGCCAAATCCGAAGTAAGGTTGCTCCAAATAAATTTCAGGAGCATTCTAAATAAGCTACACAACCTAAATTCTCTCGTTTACTCATGTTCAGCCGACATTTTGATCGGTACAGAAACGTGGCCGTCGGACGACCAACTCTGAACCTAACTTTCCTACACAGTTTGCTGTTTTCAGCAGAGGGATCTCTGTTTTCAGCAGAGGTCTAAAGGAGGAGTAATTATAGCTCTTAAGAGGGTTCAGCAGTGCCGGCCTCCCGTAGACAATACATGGACACTTTCAGAAGCCATAGCGGCCTAATATTTGGCCTAGCCCTATGGGATTAGTATCAACTTTTTCCACTTTCAAAAAAAAGAAACATCCCCCTCGCGAGGGGCACGATCAAATGCAGAGCATTTCTGCGGGGGAGCGCCTGCAAGTCGTATGGATTACGTATTGGTTGTTGTTGTTGTAATTGTTGTCTTCCAGCGTAGACATTGTCGATGAAGTCGATGGTGAAACGTGCCGTGAACCCCCTGCCGGGGCAATGACGCAACGTGGAGCGGCTATGACGCAACGTGGCGCGGCTATGACGCAACACAATCCAACACAACCCACTTTATTCCAATCCAATCCAAATCCAAGCCGATCCAAGCCAATCCAATCGAATCCAATCCAATGCCCCTCGCGAGAGAGTGTTATAGCGCCGAAATCGCCACCACGCGAATGCGTGATGCTGACGTCACGATCACGCCACAGATGTTAGCGACCGCAGCGCGCTTAAACGACATATGTGGTTTAAGCGCGAACCGACCGCGGCGAGAGAGCGCGATGCGAGCGCCCCACCTGTTCTTGCGCGCGAACCTAACGCGGCGAGAGAGGGTGTTGCGCACGTCCCCACCTGTTGTGCGCCCGAACCGAACGCGGCGAGAGAGGGCGTTGCGAGCGGAGAGAAGGCAAGGAGGACGCGGGGGAGAGGGCGCACCTCTGGCCGACGGTTGAATGAGTCAAGGATATAAGGCACGTTCGTAACCTTCCGTTCTGTGTCGACTTTGTGGCACAGTTGGTAGAGTACCGTGCACCTTGCGTTCCGCCCGCAGAGTCGTAGGATCGAAACCTGGCGCCGGCAAGTATTTATATAGTGTAGGGGGAGCGATGCGGACGCGGACTACGGACGCCAACGCGGGTGACATCGTGAGTTACTAAAATGCTCTGCATTTAAAATCAATTGACGATGTAAATGCAGGTCTGAACAATATTTTGTCTGAACCTTAACGAGAACGACCTCGTGGTCAACGTATGCACCGTGGTGGGGACATTGGTAAGCGCGATAATAACTGTCCCTTTCATTTAATCCAGTTCGCCCATCGCCGTGTGAGACAGCGAATGTCCATAAACGGAAGGCGCTGAGCGTGTCGCCGCCATTCGACTCACTGAGTTTCTGAACGTGAGCCGGCCTCTCTGGGTACACCTAAACCAAATGACGTTGGGGAAAGCTACGACGTGCCTTTCGAATCCTAGGGCCGAATCCTATTGGGAGGAAGCCCCGAAGCGGGAGGAGGTGAGCAAGCAAGTAGCAAGGTGCCTGGTGGTCCTGCCGCTCCCGCGCAACGTGCACCCGGACCGCAACAAGGAGCGAAGGGTTGCCAGGGCGAGAGCGCTGGCAGAAACATACGCCGACGACGCAAAGGCGGTGTACGTGGACGCAGCCAAACACCAACGCAAGCCGAAGACGTACGTGGCAGCGGTTGTCCGGGCCACGGACGGGAAAGTACTCAACGCCTGCAGCGTCTGAGCGACGTCTGCGGAGCAAGCGGAGGAAGCCGCCATCGCCCTGGCGCTGAGCGGCACACCGGAGGCGACCACGATCCTGAGCGACTCCCGCACGGCCATCTCGAACTTTGGCCGCGGGAGCGTCGGGACGCCGGCGGCGAGCCTGCTGCCGAGGACCAAGTCAACCACGACTCATCTACGATGGTTCCCGGCCCACGTCGGAGTCATCCCAGGAGGAGCGGCCAACCGCAACGCGGAGGCGGACGTCGTCACGCGTGAGCTCGCGTACCTTGCGGCGCCCCCCCCCCCCCCCCCGCCCCTCGGAAGCGGATTAGGCTGACTTCCTGGACCCGGACCCGCTACTGGACTACGGAGGAATCCTCGCTTGGTACCGAGAGGGCCGCCGAGCGTTGCCTGGGCCTCATCCGAGACTAGGGTGACGTGAGGGGGTCCTCTTACGACAGCTACAGACTGGAACAGTACTCACGCCGGCCCTAGCCCGGCACGTGTGTCCCGGACTGTTTGAAAGTGCTACGTGCAGTGTGTGTGCGCGAGAACTGGCAACCTTAGCCCACGTGCTGTGGGGGTGTGACGCGTGTGCGGGGGAACCGTGCGGGACTCTCTGCCACCGGACATGGAACACTACATCAGTTCGCCTGACCATCAGGCGCAACTCCAAGCCATCCAGCGGCTCGACGCGGCCCTGGCCCGGCAAAAGCGCACGGAGGTTACTCCTAGTAGCTAGCGCCGGACCGGTCCACGCTGAGGTCTAGTTAGATAGGGGGTTGGTGAAGCCCTGCGCGGCCTGATCCACCCTTACATGCCGGATTGATATCAATAAAGTCATTTTCCTCCTCCTCCCATGAAACCTCTGTATGCATCAAGGGACAATTCACAGTGAATTATTGTTCAGTACCCGCATGTGTACCGGCCGCTGTGGCTCAGCGGCTAAGGCGTGGTGCTGCTCCTCCCGAGGACGCGGGTTTGACTCCCGGGCGCGGTGGCCGCTTTTCTCATGGAGGCAAAAAGCGAAACCACCCGTGTGTTCGATATTTCGGCACACGTTAAGGATTGCTAGGTCGTCAAAATTATTCCGGAGCCCTGATTGATTCATTGATTAATTGATTGATTGAGTGATTAATTGATTGATTGAGTGATTAATTGGTTGGTTGACTGGTTGGTTGGTTGGTTGATTGATTGATTGATTGATTGATTGATTGATTGATTGATTGATTGATTGATTGATTGATTGATTGATTGATTGATTGATTGATTGATTGATTGAAGGGTTTAATTCGCCGACGCTACACAGGCGATGGCACGCGCCGTAGTGGAGGGCCCCGATTCAATCTTCAACGTGCGCCGAAATCTCGAAGACACGGGCGTTAGATCCGAAGCATCTCATGCTCGTGGCTGTGTCCCTTCCTCCCTCTTTGCCGTTGTCCGCCATCCACACTCTACTGCGCATGCGCGTCTCTTCAGCCCCGTCAGGGTTTGGGCTGACATTAGCGCAGTCCACTATAAAAAGAAATAGTTAGGCGGCGCCCAGTTTCCATCCCACGACTCTCTGGCCGCAACGGATGGTACGTAGCGCTCTTCCCACTGCGCTACAAACCAAGACGGGAGCATGGGCTATGAACGCGGCTTACGTCCTTCACTCATTTAAACTACCGTATTTACCCGATTCTAACGCGCCCCCAATTCTAACGCGCACCCGATTTTCCTGGGAAAAAAAACCGGAAAACTTGCACCTCCGATTCTAACGCGCACGGGACTTTGTGACACATACAAACGAATGCGAGAGAAAGGGGCGATTTATTTCCCGAAGTAATCTCACTCATCTCGCTCCCCGTTGCTGTCCGCTGACCACAACATCTCAGCCTCGTTGCCTTCAAGCGCGTTCGCGATGCCACACTTCTGAACGAACGTTCAACCATGGTCTATGGGATCGTGACCCATCCCTCGCACGCCCATCCCGAGAGCTTCACCAGAGGTGCAGGCTTCAGCCGACCGCTCGTTTTGAACGCGTGGGAGCCGCTTCTGCCATTGCTGTTATCAAGCGCGCAAGTGAAACGATTTGACGATTTGTGTGAACGCCGATAGAAAGGCCTAGGCGCCTAGGCCTGCTTCCTCCGAAAAATCTTTGCTAAAAGCTTTGGCGCCATCTTGAGATTGCGATGGCGATGGGTCGGACGAAATTTCCGCTGTTTCGGCAGTTTCGTTTTTGTATCCGATTCTAACGCTCATGCGATTTTTCGGCCTATTTTTTTCGAAAAAAAGTGCGCGTTAGAATCGGGTAAATACGGTACGTCAAGAAGATACTGATACAACGAAGGCACGTGAAGCTGAACGTCAACGGAAACGACGAACTGAAAACAAAACTAATGGGAACTTCAGTCTACCCCATGGCTGCTTCGCATACTGCTCTGAGTTCCCATACGGAAAGATGGTGTAATTTTTTGCAATCCGGAGCCCCCCACTACGGCCCGCCGCACCGCCTGTGTAGCGTCGGCGTGTTCAACCGTACAATCAAACAACACGCTTTTGTGGTTTTCCCGAATATATGAACTATTTGGTAGTGTTACATTGGCGAAGGCGTCCCGGAAAGAAGTTCCCTCGCCTCCGTCATGCAGATGTGGCGTGGTGTACGAGCGGCGAGCACTAACAGCTGCCTTGGTGTACACGACAAAGAGCAGAAGGCAAACTGAACTGTTTTATTGGCTGGTGAGAGATGAACAGCTTCGATAAAGGAACAGCACCCTTCTGTGGGAGCTTAATGCATGACTCGCATAGAGGCGCAGTCCTTACCCGAACCCGAAGGTGTGTAACATCGACCACTGAAAGCACTGAATTTATGCCAGGAAGCGTAAACGGTTTCCCGGTTTTTTAGTGCTTTGCACACGGCTCGAACACAGTACCGACACGAACACTCTTTCCCGGGATTGTGAGAGCGGAGGTAGCGGCAAACAGTGAGTCTGTGAGAAAGGGGATAGGAGATCTCGGCGAGCGGCGTTCGCTAGCAGTTTCAAGTCTTTACACACAGAATAGTTAGTTTTGTATTTTGTAACTGCCGTGGGTTGAGTCCCCAGAGCAAGCATCCGCACGGCAGAAACGCTCCTGCCTGTCATACCTTGTTTGAAGAGTGCGGCTTTACCGCCAAGCACAGGATGCTTTCCCGCACTACAGAAAACTTGCAGCACGTGCGTGCAGCGTGGCTACGCGCTCAATCGTAACAGTATAGCTATAACCGCAGCTGAGTACTGCGGCGACTGTACTCACCTGAAGCTGTAGCTACACAGGAAACCTTGAGGTTCCGAGGTTGGCGACATAGATTTTTTGCCGGTACAATATTCGTTGTGTGCACTACAGGTACTCTGTACTGTACCTAGGGATTAGCTGGGGATTGTCCACCGAAAGTTTTTCGGTACGGCTGCGTGAACGTACCCACGGGAAAATCCTAGGGGGCTGGCAAGAGAAAATCTCTCCTGGCAAGAGAGCTGCAGGAATGCTGCGGGGTACTTCGTGCACCAGGCAGACGAGGTGATGCCAGCAGGGCCGCAACCCACGCAACGATATGTGAGCCAGCAACAGCACACCTTACATTACACGCGGAAATATTTACACTCTAACAAAATGCCGCAGCTGGGCTTCATCACAATGCCCCAAAATGACCAATTAGTGTGACCAAGGGGGCAAATTTGGCGAATGGATAAAACATAGAATCTGCGCTGTGACAATATCGCGCAGGCACACTTTGCGCTGTTGTCCCAGCGCATACTTTATTTTTAACTTTAATCGCTAGCTTGCCCTCGTATGTCTCCACATACGCATTTTGGTTACGCTGGTTTGTCGTTCTGGGGTGTAGTGGTGAAGCTCACCTGCGCCGATTTCTTAGAGTGTATGAGCGACATAAGTTCGTACTCGAAACGAAATCGTCGATGATCAATGGTAGAAACATCAGCTGCAGCCAGCGGCGTGTGATGCGGGTACGTCTAGGACTGGCAGGCATTGTGTTGGCGGCAGACCTCGACCATGAACCGCCGTAACTGTAATTCAAGACGTGTTTTAAAGGAGCCATGAAGAGAAAATACAACTTAGTTTAATTTGAAAGTACTCGGATTCAGTATCTCACTCAGCTCCATTACAGCCACAAAAGATGTTTTCTAACGAAAAAAAAACCAAGAAGTATTTAAAAACTTTCAAATTTTCCGCCACAGTGAAATGATATGAGCAAGAATGACGTCATACGGGCCAACAATAAAACCTAATTTTCAGTGCGTTAGCTGCACGTTAGCATTTAAGTGATGCGATCATATGGACCTAGAGGCCCCATTACAGACGTCCAGTCATGTGTCGTCGCGACAGGTCAGTTAGGCGGCCGCCAATCGCGCAAACAAGGTTCAGTGACGTCATAAAAAAGTTGCGGGAAATTGGCTAGGGGGTCGCGACTGCTTCACACGTTTTCTTTATTATCTTCGTTACTTGCTCGAATATTGCGATGATATTGGTATCATTGTTATCGGGGCTGAGCAGTCTTTCTAATAAACCCAACTTGTAATTTGTTTTCATGGCTCCTTTAAGGCACGGTCCATGTAGATGACTGGAGCTTGGCGTCCAAACACGGTCCACTATGCTTGTAAGGAATGATTCGGGACGCATACAGTGCGAGGGGAGGGGCTAATAGCGGGTTCATCGCTTCCAGTGCTGCGTCCCACCTTGTTTTCGTCTGTATCAGCTGCGTGTACAAAAGAACAAATCATCTTGACTTGTTTTTTTACTACTGACCAAATCAAACTTTGCGAAGAAGTACGCTCAGTCAATCAGCAGAGACAGTCTACTTAGATTCGCAGGGGAAGTAGACCCCGCACTTACATGGAGACGAAAAACACATTCATCTGGATTTATTCTCCTATGCTCACCAGTATTTATGGGGGGCTTACCTGTTAACATTCCTATGTTAATTACTTACTACTTCATAGCCCACGGGCTGAAAAATCATAGAGCATCAATACTAAAAGCTTTTCAAGTACATATTATTATTCACAAAGGCCTAGTTTGCCTATTTTAGAGGTATGCCTCTTCTGTACCTCAATAAAAAATAAACCTCTTGCTCGCTGGGCAGCTATCACAATGTAGTGAAAACTGGATAAACGAAAAAGCGTTTCTTGTTCGTGCTTTATCTCAGAAACAAGGTCTAAAGAAGCAAAGAAGGTCTAATATGTCTAATATGTCTAAAGAAGATCTAATATGACTAAAGAAGCAAAGTAAAGAATAAAGTAGGCCATTAGTAACATTTCTATGAACTGGTGCTTTGAAATTTAGAAAAAGAAAGGCAGTAAAAACAACTTAGAGATTGATCTGCTGGGGCTCGAACCCAAGCCGTCAGCACCAGTACCCTGTGCACTACGTCGAGACTACAGATCTTTTTTTTTTTAGCTTTTCATATCGGTATACGATGCTTTCTAAGCCCGTGGATTACGAATTGTAATGTGTTTTTAATTAGCAAACTGTGGTACGTTCTACAGGTGTTGCATTGTTCGCGGGCACGTGTACAGGCCTTGCACCGAGTTTTTGCTATGTTGATTTGGGAGTCGTCATGGGAGAGAACAAGCCGTACGAACCTGTTTCGGCGCGTGCGTCTTGGTGGCCTGTCATTATCGCATCTGTTTTTGCGTCAAGTGGTAAATCGTTTTTTGTTTCTTCGGGATGTGAAGGACTCCTTTTTGCGCACTGTGTGTCAGGTGAAGTTGGCCAGAGCGCTTCCTGATTTTGTTGTAACGTCAGCTTCTTTATCTTTTGGCGCAACGAAAGGCTACTTCCGTGAGGTGGTACAAGCCACCATGTTTTTGCGTGCACGCTTCACGCTAGAGTACTTATCTAGTGTGACGCGTAAAAGATTGTATAATGACCTCGTTGATTCCGTACTTCCCGTTCCATTGTATAAATCGCTGTACCGTGTAGGGCCAGGACAGGATGTGCTCAAGCGTGTGAAACGTATGGCGATTGGCCCATGGGTTAAGACGTTTTTCTTTAAACTTCACTCGGGCGTCCTTGATGTGAAAACGTGGCAGAAGGAAAAGGGAATGTTTTTGCCGGGTGGGGTGGACTGCTACCCGTGCAGAAAACCCGAAACTGTAGAACACGTGTTTTTGGACTGCTGGGACGGGGTCTTCTTTTGGGACGTGCTTCAGCGAACCCTCAAAAAAGATTTTCCCCTGGACGCTCACGGCATTAGGTTTTTACCTATTGAGAGTGACGAAGTACCTTACGACCTCGTGATGGTCCTGGCCCTACATGCAATTTGGAAATCCCGCATGGCCATACGCCATAGGGACGTTGACGCTAAATGGTCAAGAGAATATTTCGCTGATTCAATGCGTATGATTATTGAAGTGTGGAGGGCTCAGCCTGAGCCTCCAGAGTGGTTGCCTGTGATGGAAACACTGACCAACCTCAAACAATTTTAATCGTTTTTCTGCTGTCAAGGTGATGACTAGCAGTTTTATCGTTGCCGTTTTTTGTTTGATGGTGCTTGTTTTGTACTGAAATAATGCAATAAAAAAAAAAAAGAAGTGTCCGTGGCTTGGTCGGTAGAGCGTCGCGCTGCGGCCGCAAAGTCCTCGGATCGAAACCTGGCGCCGGATGCTGTTTCTTTTTTAAATATAGAGGAGCACTGCGGACGCCGACGCCGCCGACGCCGCCGCCGCCGCCGCCGGCGGTGGATGGTTTGGGGTCGCTTATAAAGTGCACTTAAAAAAAGGTGGTGTTCACAGCAGAGCTCGACTGGTTCTCCAGTTGCGTGGCTGGCTGGAGAAAGAAGCCCCCGTCGGCTGGAGCATAACAGGCGCGTCATGGCTGTTTGTGATGCGCTGGCAGGTGTAGCGTGGTCTGACGCGGAGCTTTCTTCCGACTGATTAACGAAGCGTTTTGCGGGGCCACCACTAGTGTCCCAGCGGATTTGGTGGTACCAACGCCGCGTGTATAATTATTGCCTAACGCGTGAGCGAAAACAAATTATGTCGTCTATACATGCTGAGCCCTCCACTACGGCGCGCCTCATCGCCTGCGTTGCGTCGACACGTTAAACCTTACAATCAATCAATCAATCAATCAATCAATCAATCAATCAAACTTTGTCGACCGCATGCAAGAAGAAATCGATTTTGTACAATTCAAATTTGGCGCCCTTCGAAGACCGCCTCATAGTCTCTACAATGGCAGAAAGAGGGCGCCAGGAGTCCGCTAGAAGTAGGAGTTCCTGTATAAACATCCCCCTCGCTAGGGGCACGATCAAATGCAGAGCATTTCCGGGGGCGCACGACGTTAAGTAGTTTGCGTTACGTTTATGTTGTTTGAACTTGTGGCAACTGCTGACAAGAAAGCGCTCGTCAGCAGTAATTTGAATGAGTCAACGATATCAGGCGCGTTGGTAGCGTCTGATTCCGTGTCGGCTTTGTGGCGTAGTGGGAAGCACACCATGTACATTGCGTTCTGCCCGCAGGGTCGAGGGATCGAAACCGGGCGCCGGATAGTATTTTCTTTTTATATAGTAGGGAGGGGTGCGGTGCGGACTACGGACGCCAACGCGGGTGACATCGTGAGTTACTGAAATGCTCTGCATTTAATATTAGGATTGAGGATTTATTGTTCACATATCGATTATCTCGGGCGCGGGAGGGTGTTAAATCTCCCGCTGGGTACGCGCCATTGATCATCATCATCATGTAGGTTACCGTGCGATTAAATCTGTCATCCCCGCTAAGGGCAGCCATGGCCCAGGTCTGCTTTGCGTCGTTCTTCCGCCATATATGTGGTAAAGAATAGTTCATTCTGCTGATGACAAACGCTTGTACCAGCCTGATGTTCTCATCTTCTTTCACACCTTCGCGTCTGTTTGAACTTCGGCGAATCAGAGCGATTGTTTGAGATGTCTCTCGATTGTGTGGAGGAATTTAGCCGAGGGTTTATAAACTGCGCCGAGGGCATTGTACATAAAAATTCCTCTCACTTTTGGTAGTTTACATGCAGGCCAGTCGGACCGCCGCCTCAACGACAGTATATACTGAAGAACCACAATGCCTGCGAGCAAACTGCAACGCATAGAAAGTTTCCTCGCATGTTATGAGATGCGTATTTTGACCCGAATTTTAAGCGCCACGATACTGTTTCGCAGGAAGGAACAGATAACGCGTGGAGTCCGGGAAGTAGCCCCAGTGGTATCAAGGAGGTGACAAGGCCGCGTCAGCGGCCCCTCAGAAATTTCGGCACGCAAAATTAACTGGCTGCGCAAGGTTGCCATTCCCGTTTACTTTTAATCATCTGGTTTTTAATGCGAAGCTTTACATGGCGAGAGGAACGAAAAATCCGGGGGTTGCATGTACGCAGGAAACTTCTCCGGCGCAACCGCATGCGCATGCGCGGAAAACATTTGGCTGGAGATATAGTTCGACGTAAAGGGGCTTGGATTTCTGTTAGGATTTCTGCTAGGAATTCTATGCTAGGATTTACTTGGATCGGCTAGGATTTCTGATAGGGTAGCTACATTCGAGCATCTACTGACACTGGTAGACGCTGGTTGGAACGGCGCATCGGACGGAGCGAAAAATAATCTTCATGAGAGCAAAGCGCGCGCACAGTAGCGAGAAACTGCATGAAGCAGAGCTGAAGCGACTGTGATGACAGGGACGTCGGCACTGCAGGCGAGGCAACGGCGCCGTGGCGATGGCAAATAATTGATTGATTTATTGATTGTGGGGTTTAACGCGCCGCCGCAACGCAGGCGAGGCAACGGCGCCGTGGCGATGGCAAATAATTGATTGATTGATTGATTGTGGGGTTTAACGCGCCGCCGCAACGCAGGCGATGAGGCGCGCCGTATTGGAGGGCTCCGGATTAATTTTGACCACCTGGGGATCTTTATCGTGCGCCGAAATCTCGTACACACGGGCGTTTTTGCTTTTCGTCTCCATCAGAAAAGCGGCCGCCGCGACCGGGAATCGAACCCGCGACGTAGTGCTCAGCAGCGCAACGCCTTAGCCACTGAACCACCGCGGCGGTGGCAAATACTGGCAGTATGATTATTCGAAATGGATAGGCTACACGTCATACGTATTCCCGGAGAGCAGGCAGCTTACGTTCAGCGAAGCCCCTAGCAGGAACAGGAACGTGCTCGTCTACGCTGTGCGAATGCTGTACACCAGGCAGGCACAACAACACGCTCTAATGAACCATAAGAAAGAACACACGGCTAAACTTTGGCCACTCGTTGCATCTTCCCCGGCTAACTATCTGTGCGTAGTGCATTGGCGACGGCGTATTTACGTCTTCCTTTCGCGGGGACGTTTTTGCCAGCTTTTCAACTCGCAGCTATGCTAAAATAATCAGTTGTGTCTTCTACTTAAAAATTACGGTTTCATTATCTGCTTCTAGCTCAGTATGTCTTTTCTTCAAAAACAAAATCTTTGCAAGGGCAGTTTTGCATTCAATTTCCCTATCCTAGAATTAAACTACGGGCTTGTTACATTTATTCCCACGATAAACACAGCTAAAGGGTAATAATAAACGAAACAAATTTCGCATCATAACCATCACAAATGTGCATTCGATTAAGGGAAACGTACCCTCTCCCCAATCTAGCGTGATTCTGGTGAGAAAGTGCGCAATATGCGGAATCCTGCCGCAAGATAGCAGCAAGCGACGAGGCTTAGGTCAAATTTGTTGGATAAGAGTGCTTTAAAAAAACAGGGCGTGCTTCTCTGACAGGCTATTCGCTGGCGCTGCGATCAGCTGGACATAAGCAGTTAACGTGACCTTAAACAATCACTTGTCTGTCGCACCTTAATTAGGCCTCAGTGTCTTGAAAAAATGCTTTAATGGTCATTGTTCTATTAGCCGCATCAACGCAATCTGCCATTGATACTGGTGAAAGACAAAATGTTCTATTAGCCGCATCAACGCAATCTGCCATTGATACTGGCGAAAGACAAAATCGCATACAATACTTTTCTTGAACACATTAAGTTAAAAACCCCAAAACTACATTTGCCTGTCGTACATCAAATAAACTTTAATTCTTGGAAAACATACATTTTCCCTTTCTTTTCGGTATTGGGTGCATAAGTAAAATACTATCCGTCAGTGGTTCTGGATAAGGCAAAATCGCATGCAAAATCGCACAATTTTCTAAAAACCGCCGATAATACCAGGTACCAATGGGCACGCGGGCTTTTCAATAATGGTAGGACTGTTTATCTATAAATTGAAAACAAGTAAAATTTATCATCTCTTCCTAAATAAAGTTGACAGATGGGGAAAGCTAAAAGTGAGTCCAACCTTCGCTGAAAGTGCTGCCAATCGATCATAAAACCTCGAAAGAATGAAATCGCAACGAAGCACGAACGAAGGATTAAGTTTGCGGCAAAGACGAGGATCAAGACAGAGAGCACAGCACGATCCTTTTTCATTCGTGCGACGCGAACCAACTAGCCAGCAGTAAATTCCTACGAAGAACGAACCCATTCGGCGATTTTTCGCGCAATAAGTAAACGCATTTATGAAAGACCTAAATGCATACCGATACGTCGCTTATGAGATGAAGGTGTGCAATTGTATTTCTTCTTCATTATTGATGCCTGTAATGTTTAAGCTAAAACCATTCCTTTTTCGCGATTTTCAATCAACGTTTCTATACTACAGATGCCCGGTTCCATGCGAACGCCGGTTGTCCAAAGATCTTATTAGACCTTTTCCGTCGTGCAACCAGTATATGGGGAAATGCATTAGTTTTTAACACCCGAGCTGTTTAAGCTTTTGATTCAACGAGCAGGTGTCGGGAGAGTGCGCCTCAAGAAAAAATTGTTATTAGGGAAGTCCCCGGAATCGAACCCTGGACCTCTACGCCATGATATTGGTAACATAACAACTGGACCACACCGAAGACCCGAGGGGTACGGGATTAGCAGCGGCAAGGAACAACTGCATGTGCAGCCAATTGGAAATAAAAAAAGGTTTTTTTGGCACGCAGTGCACCGCACCCCCAAGAAAAAAAGGCCAGGTAGGAACTTTCCAATCTTTTAGAGGCAAATGGGTTAATTTTGAAGCGGAAAAAAATCAATAAACCTAACAATGAGTTCAAGCGCCCATAGCGTGCAAAAGAAACAAAAAACCCTTCTATATTGCCTTTCCAGGCTGCCTCATTGCGAAACGGGAAGACAAATGCACACATGAGTAAGGAAGGTTGAAAATAAACAATAAAAAGAAACTAAAATGCCATAACCTTACACCGCCCCCCCCCCCCTCATTAGGCTTAACAGAAAAGAATTAAAAGACAGCCGCCGCATGCACAAAAAGAGATGAGCCAAAAGAAAAAAACGCTTCCCGGGACGGAATATAACCGTTGTCCCTGGAGCTATGACACCTGGCTTCTACGCGATGGCGTTCGTGGCGTGATCCCTCGCGTGCTGTTCTGCTCTCCAGTTCACGTGAGTTCGCTACTTAAGTTGGAATTCACGCTACCGACGCCGAGTTCGTGAAGTCGGTTGCGGCGGGTCCTAGCGCATGCTAACGCGGCCCACTTTCGGAGAGATGTGAAAACTGGGGATAAACCGATGCGGGTCTGCCAGTCATGGAGAACTTTCAGCGGTAAGTTCGAAGATCCGTGTGAGGTACAAACGCAGTCTCCGACGAAAGGAGAGGGGCTTCAAGCTATCCTTTTTCTCCAGCCTTGCACCACTAGTGCAAGCTGCGCCAATTTTTTTTAGCAGCGTAGCTGTTTAGCAAATTACAATTTTTCGTGTCCGAAGTTACGAATTTCGCGAAACTGCCGAGCGCGTGCACGTGAGCCTGGACCTCGCGGCGGCCGCTTGAAAGTTAGCAAAACCAATAAAATGCCGAGTGTTCGTGTGTGCGTGCCCGCTACGACCGTCTAGCGTCCCCGGCTCATATTTGTCAAGCCAAGCATACCCACTTAGAAGATTGGCAAAGATGGGCAAAATCAAAAAAAAGCTCCAGCGTTCGCCTTTATCGTGGCAAGATTTGCTCGCAACGTGAAATACACGTCCTAGCACTCCCTCTTCCAAGGTGTTGTCAAATGATTATCCCTTCCAAACAAATCCCACCATCTTCCCGTGGGTAACCCTGAGGAGATGCGAAGCCTCATGGGGGTTCCGTGTGGTTTCCATTGTGTTGTTTCGGGATCCGCTGCTCGGCACCGACGTTTCGAGGTGGCTTCTCGTGGATTGAGTTCGGGTTCTTCAGGTCGGCGCTGACGTTGTCGTTCAACCTTGCGCACCTGCGCTGCAGAATTCGTAGTTTTCTGACGACGCTTGCGCGCTTCGGCTTTGCGAGCACGGAGTTCGGGATCTGCTGCTCGACGCTGACGCTTACGTTCAGCTTCACGCTCCCTCCTCTTCGCATCATTGTGTTCTTCTTTTACGTTAGGGCTAACGGGGCCATGAGCGTTGGCGGTGGTGCTGT
The DNA here is from genome assembly GCF_048455015.1 of Haemaphysalis longicornis. Classification (NCBI taxonomy): domain Eukaryota; kingdom Metazoa; phylum Arthropoda; class Arachnida; order Ixodida; family Ixodidae; genus Haemaphysalis; species Haemaphysalis longicornis. The sequence goes on from NW_027526203.1 coordinate 186,377,390, forward strand.
TTCTTGTGCTTTGGTCGCCCCCATGATGATGGGACTGTTGGTTCCGGTCGAACTCAAGTGGCGATCTCTCCGAGAAGACTGAACGGCGCGCGAAGAGCGCACCTGCTTTATTCGCTGGCGAGGGGGGAGAGAATGAGAAAGGGCGCGTGCAGCGCACAGCTGCTTTTTCGCTAGCGAGAGAGCGGAGAGAGGGAGAGGGCGCGTGCAGCCAAGGTGGTGTTGGTGCAGCCAACACCACCTAGACTATAAAGCCGAAATTCTCTTTTGCGCGACGCGGCCTACGTCATCGGGCTGGGGCGGGCGGGGGCTGATTGAAAAAGTCGGCTTCTTGGCAAAGCACATGGTCGTCTTCTCTGCAAAGCCCAAATACTTTTCTGCTGGCGTCGCCTGCAAGCTTTTCGGTGGGCCCTGCCACCCCTTCCTCTGTCCCCCGTCCCGGCGCAGGTAGGTACGTGCAGGAGCAGAAAGACGGCCATTGTCACGAGACACGTTAATTGCCTCCCGATGGGGCCCACAAAAGCCCAACGAGAAGGGGACGAAAAGAAAAGGCGCGCCCACTCAGCATAACTTCCCGGCTTATCCACTGTAGTGGCTGGGCGGCAGGGTTCACTAACCACAACTTACCAAAATTTTCATAGCCACCCCTCACAACAGGTTTCCTTCAGGGCAAAGAGGTTCAAGTAGTGCCACACAGCATGCCCGTGTTTGTGTCAGTTCGCGCAGTGACAACAAATATCGATGTATATTTTGCGGTAGAATGAGAACAGATTGTTCGGTAAATTGTGGACAAAGATAACGTAAAAGTTAATAAGTTACAGCCTTTATTTGCAAGCAAGTTCGACGGAGGTTGAATGATACCTACCCCGCACTATTTTCGACAGCGCATGTAAACTGAAACTGCTGTGTTCTCAGTCAGCTTTTTTTTTCTCACTGCACCCACGTGCATAGTGCTGTGCGCATGATCCTGACCACGCTTCTTTTCGTGTCTGTCATTTGTCATTCTGCCGGGATGGTGCGCACTATATTTGTGATGCCGAGCAAGTGATCAGTTCCGTGGTGTCGCGGAAATTACACACCAGAGTGTAAAGTGCCCGTGCTCGGTTTCCTCAAGAGGACGAGTAGCGACGAAAATGGATACTTGCAATACGGCGAGAAGACTTTCCACCTACACTGAACTCCAGGGTGAGCTCCTGCTGAAGCATGTGCTGTGGCGCAGTACAAACATTCTGCTTAAGAACTTCTGTTGCCGACTGAATGACAAGATCGCGGACGCTAGCGCAAAAACAAAAGAAAGAAAGCTTCAAACGCTGAGCAAGTGAGTCACTGTGTTCACAGCAGCACTGGTATTCTTTTAGTGCAATAAATCCGTTTAAAGTCATCATAAATGCATTTGTAGTGTTCGATCTGCATGCTTTTAAAAGATAGCTGGCATTGTTAGGATGTTTCGCTGCAAAAAAAAAAATGGTTTCTTGCCGAGAAGTCACAAAGACAGTCCTAATACCACATGTTTCACTAATCTAGACGTATTAATTTCCCAATAAATACTTTACGCGCGGTATCAAAAAGTAAATGGCTCAGGATAGATGTGAACCGGTCCATAAAACAATTCGAGTAATTTTGTGGTGATACTTTTATCTGAATGTGGAGCAACATGCCCTCAAATTGAGGATAAGCGCAATAGTTCGAATGGTCGCATCGTTTCCTGCGAAATACGATAAATAGTCCTGACCCCTTCGAGTTTCAGCGTAGTGTGTGAAGGACTGCTTCTAATGGATTTCAAAAAAAATTAAAAGTAGTTATTGAGGTGAAACTTTTTCTTACCAACTCACTCTTTTTACAGGCATCGGCTGCAGACACCTCCGTGCACAATAGAACATGGCAGGGGTATTATAATTGCGTCCACGAATGATCAGCCAGTTAGTCGTATAATAATCCTATTTGTCGGTCTTGCTTTGCATTACGCTCTCACAGCGCTTTTTGGCCCATGTCAGTGAAGTTGAATATGGTGTGCATGTTACAACAAAATATTGGTAATGATGCTGTTGGTACGTGACAAAAAGAACATATTTAAAATAAGAACAGGTAAAATTCAAATTTAGCTTTACGTTGAGTCGTTTAGCATGTATTGCATTCTACTGCCCAAAAAATATCCAAAACAAGCTCGTGTGCTTCGTGTGTTAATGTTTTGTGCTTATAACTTCACTTCTAAACTGTCCAACTTCTCCTCGTTTGCGCTTGTAGCTGAAAAACGTGAGAGTTAGTTGCATGTGCAGCACATTTAAATCCCTTGTATACACCACAATGTAACCAATGAGGAGTCTACTATTGTCTTATAGATTTATAGTTAGTGCGGTTAATGGTTAGACAAAAATTATTCGCAATCAACAGTGCAAACGATTTTTGTGGCCACCGATATGTTTACTCAAACAACACAGCTTGACGTTACATGGTCGGCAAACTATGGGGTCATGTCCAAGCACGGGAACAGAAACAGAATACTACGACCCCACAATTTTTGCAGTGACACGGTACTAAACCTGTTCATTGCCTCCGCTTCCGTGCTCTGCGGGCGGAGCGCGGCCGCCCCTGCCCTGTGACGTCACGGCGGCACTCCGCAGGCCTTGAAAGTCTAGGTGGTGTTGGTGCAGCGCGGACCAGCTTATCGCTGGCGAGGGAGAGTGAGAGAGGAGGAGAGGCGCTGCGGATGGGGCACGCAGGAGTGACATACCCCCAAGCAAGAGATGTTCTGCATCTAAAAGAATTAAGGCAGCTCACCCTTACAGCAACAATGATGCAGTAAAGGTCGTTGCGGCAGCGAAGAAGCAAATCGTCTGCAATCGTGGACCTAACCATCGTGATGGTCGTGCCGGTCGCGTACGGCTGCGCTACATTCAGGTTTTACGCGTTAGTGGGCGCTTCTACCCGCCGCTGAGGCTTAGTGGCTAAGGCGTTCTGCTGCCGAGCACGAGGACGCGGGTTCGATTTCCGGCCGCGGCCGCCGTTTTAGGGGCGAAGCTCCTAAAGCCATAAGTTTGTCCATCCCTTCTGTCTCGTGGTACGTGACCGCCGCATGCTTTCGGAGATTTCGCAAAGTGGGCCGCGTTGCACGCGCAAGAACCGGCTGCAACCGGCAGCGCAAACTCGGCACCGGGAGCGCGAGCTTGTCTGTGTTCGCCAACGGAGGCGCGAGCGCACGTGCACTGCGAGGGGCAGATCACGCAAGAGATCACGCCACGAACGCAGGCAGTCGTTCTCGGAAATCTAACGAGACGCAAGGACCTTTGCTCGTTTCCTCTCGTCTTGTTCGGGCACAAGTTCGCCCTAAATAAAAGTTATTTCTTTACCGTTGTGTCTTATCCTACGTGACAAATTGTGGTGGCGGTGCGGGGTAGTCCTCGATGGCGCGGCGTCTTTCACCAGGTCTGGGCCTGGGAGCATTGACTCCGAAAATAAAAGTTGATTTGTACAATGTACGCACACAGTCTTACGTCTTTCTTAATGATGTAATGGGCGAACTTTCACCGGAGAGTTACGGTTACCGATGATCTCCCCCTCTCCAGCTTCGCCAACATTATCATCATTCATTCCGTGGATATTGCGTGATTTTTTTCTGATGGAGGTGAAAATCAAAAGTGCCCTTGTGTTCAAGATTTCGGCGTACGTTAAAGATCCGCAGGTGGTCAAAATTAATCCGGAGCCCTCCACCAAGGAACGCCTCATCGCTTGCGTTGCGTAGGAGCGTTAAACCGGACACTCAATTATTGTGCGATTTTTTTAAGCAACGCCATCGGTGCCACTATGAAAGCTTTCTGTTTAATATCTAGAGCTAAATCAGCTATTTCAAGTTGCGCTCATATGAAGGCTGGAGGGAGCGAAGAGCAAGGAATTCCCGTTCGGTCGCTACACACGCATTGTTCTAAAATCACGCTTACGCATCTTCGTTTGTTCTTATCGCGCGGTAACGCACTTCCGAATTTACACTTGCAAGGAGTGCGCCCTATATAAACAAATCATAAAATGCGTCAAGTAAGCACATTAGCTAGGAAACTCGGCTCCAGGTGTTAACCCGTTTGCAGGTGAGCATGTTTGTTCCCTGCTTGCTTTCGGGCTAAGATGAGCGACACCTCCAGCCGGGAAGTGTGAACCCTGTCAGTAATACCACCTGTAGGATGCATATAGTGTGCTATCCCCTGTGCGTAAGCTTGAATCTCAACGTACGGAATATACTTTCCCATGTTTTGACCGATGACAGAGAGTTTATTTTGTGGTGGAAGAAACAAAGGGGAAGGAAAAAAAGTCACAGGAGCACGATAGGAGTACAAAAAACAATGTTCCCAGAGTTCAGAGCAGTCCGCAACCCGGATTGCTCACCGACAGTTTGCTGCGCGCTCCCTGGGGTGTAGAGCAGCGCCCTCCTCTTCTCTACTGGTCTCCCTCATTCGGCACAAGGCCGTACTCCTCGAGCAGTTCGGCAAATATGCCGCGCTGTTTGCAAGTGGCCTCCTGGAAGATGTTGGCGTACTTGGCATCGGCTAGATCCTCCACGTGGTTCAGGTCCATCGGAGACAGGATGTTCTCCAGCTTCTCGCGCAGGTTCCCCATGAAGCGGCGCAACTCCAGCCTGCGCACTTGGTTGAAGCCGAGGTCGGTGAGCATTAGACTGTAGCTGTACTCGTTCAGGACGCAATCACCTTGGTGGTTGTGATGGATGCAACGGCATTCCACGCGGTAGTCACGGGGCACGATGCGCATGGTGTGGCACATCGCCAGGAAGATGGTGTAGCTGGAGCGCTCAGCAAGCTCCGATGCATAGCACAAGTAGCGCTTCAGCAGCCGGACGGGGCGGCGACCATAGCTTCTGCGAAGATGTTGCTTGAGCGACAATGGGCCCGTGTACAGTTCAGGAGGCTGCACACCTGACGACTCGTTCTGCTCCGTCATGTCAAGCATGCTGGCCTCCAGGTCGCCAGCGGCCTCCTTGTCCGACTCGTCCAGCATCGTGGTCGCCTGAAGTGAAAAGGGCCGCCCTAGCGGTTGGTTGGTTGGTTACATCAGATTATGGCACATACCCACGCGGGGGATTGGCCAAGAAGCTTTGTACCTAATCATGATGTGACCTGTATTATTTCACATTTCAAAATTTAGAGAAGGAAATGCAGAACAGAAATTTTTAATATGTATAATATGAAGGTAGAGTTGAACGCTTAGCTGGCTATCAGAAAAACCGGCCAGTCGCCGCAACACAGGAGGGCAGGGCGGACACGACATCCCTGTGGCATACTCCAAGGGCGGAAGCGCCCAGTGACAAAACTTCGGAAGTAGTTAGCGGAAGGTGGAGGCGCCTAAAGGTTGACTCCAGATGCGTGCGGCGCATTGGGGAGAAGCTGCGGCAATTAAACAGGAAATGTTCTATATTTTCCAGCTCGTCACAGAAAGGCAATGAGGGGATGGGGCCAGACCAGCTTTATAAAGATAAAAATTTAATGGGGGAATTTTGCACCGAAGTTTAGTGATTGCTACCCCGCATAGCCTTGATTCTCAAAGCATCGGCTTCCATGCATGACGAAGGTGGCTAGAATCTCTAGAAGAAAGAAGGGCGTCTTGCCGATAAGTCTGCAGCAGTTGTAAACGTCTAAATCTCGCCCGTAATAGAAATTTATCATTTGGACATTGAACGACCACAGGGCCACCCAGAGACATACTGGCTAATTGAACAGCCACTTCATTCTACGAGATTCGTGCATGCCCTGGAACCCACACTAATCTAACCTCAGGAAGCTGATGAGGAACAAATGACCGAATGTGCAGATAGGTGAAGAATCTTTTTAGGATGTTAATGCGGAACACACAGGGAAGGAGTCAGAAAGAATAGCAACAGCGAAATTATATGCTGAAATTTTTGAAGAGCCAAAACCCTTTCCAACAATTCCGCCTGGAAAATAGGTGTTTAATTCGGTAACCTAATTGAAAAGGACCAACCGAGGGCCTGGTAGAAAATCCTGACTCCAGCGTTCTCATCACTTTGCAAGGCATCGGTAGCAATGACAATATGGAATGAAGGGTTGACAGATGATCCTCCAGCAATCCATTGAGGATTCGGGCCGGCAACATCTTTGCATTCGGGGGGAAGATATTATCAAAGGCTATTTCCACAGATGACACACTTATACAAAGAGAAGGGAGTGAGCCGAACTTCGGTGAACCGATCGGCTTTCTTTATCTTCCTTTACCCCCAACGACGTTTGCGCCACATCTAATAAAACGCATTTACAACACTTGTTCAACAGTGCAGGCTGACCAGTTTCCTACGTTTCTTAATCATTCTACTTTTGCCCGTTCGCGAATACACTCCAAAAGCTTTTTAAAAAAAGTGTTTCTCTCTGAAATAGGAAGCCACTTTACGTAGCTATTAATACCACTGTTGAATAACACCCTAATATCATTAAACTCAACTGACACGAATTCAATTCAGGGTAGAAAAATACATTATGAATCATGTATTTTGCGTAGCATTACACACATTTGGCAAAAAATAAAGGACAATCGGTCCGTTGAGGCGAATGAGACTCGTAGCGCTCAAGTCAATGAGCGCTGCCGGATTATCTGCAGTTATTTTGTTCTGACTTTTTTAAGTGACTTTAGCCACATCTGTGGTCTACGGACGCACGTTGACAGCGGCTTCATCTATGCTGTTCAATAGCTCAATAAGCGTGACACTCGGTGACCGTCGATACCGGTCAAAGTACCTAGCGTGTTCACAAAAGTGTCCTTAGTGTTGAGAAGTTACAGAAAGGGAAATTGGTTGGCCCGTTGCTGAATTGATATCTATATTGCCCTGGCATGTCCAGTGTGAAGCATAATGCCGAGACTTTCACATCGTAACACCGATCCAACAGCTCCCTTTAAGTAGAACACAGGGGCTTATGCACAAAAAAATCTTTGGTTTCACACATCAATAAAAATACAAAGTACACTGACACCTTTTTACGAGCTTCGAATAGTAAACCATTAAGCCAATAGGAATTAGAAAACCGGTGGTGCTCTCAGACGGCAGCGCCCATCTTTACTGGTCAATCCTCCTGTTGGGCATGCTGGATTTACGCGTTGTTATGTTGACGTATGTGTCAAGGACTTCGGGACAGTTGAATTAGATATGAGTTTCTTACGGTCACTGGCTAGTCCCCTTGAACGGGTATGGGGCAAGTCAGAAGGCTATTCTGACGTACGCACTGAGAAGCTACAAATACTTCTTATGGTGGCTTCAGAGAACGAGCATGACACGCACGCGGTATTACAGAACAGGATTTCCAGGTGAAGCTACAACGCTTGCGCATGTAAAGAACTTGCGCACACTTAGTGTACCTATAAAGCCGTGTCCCGATGTCATAATGCGGTGGGCAATGTCCATAACGAGTGTGTCGATGCCTGTTTTGGATTTTCAAGGGTAATGAGACGGTAGAAATTAGCAGTCCGTCATTGTCATTTACGGAGCAGACATCTACATAGTCGTTTGTATTGGTATCTGGCTGCAGCTTCAAAGATTATGTGTACTTTCCATGGTACAACGTGCAACTAAATGCACGGACTGCGAACACAGGGAAGGCAGGATTGGCGTTAACCTGCAAGTATTGCGCTGCATATGAGCTTGTATTCGCATCGGTTTTGTACAAACTACACTAGAACATTTTTGTACTAAGAAGGACAAAACCTGTTGAAAACATTTTCTTCAGAAAGCCAGCTTCGCTAGAGTATAACGCCACTGACGAGTTTCTCCAACCTGCACTTCCTCGCCTTTTGATAGGACACGCTTGAACAGTTCCGCCTATCATCATCATCATCATCATCATCATATCTACGCCCACTGCAGGGCAAAGGCCTCTCCCAATAATCAAACTTACCCCGGTTCTGTGCTAGCTGTGACCAATTTAGCCCCGCAAACTTCTTGATCTCATCTACCCATCTAACTTTCTGCCATCACCTGCTACGCTTGCGTTCTCTATAGGAATCCACCCTGTCAGCTTTAATCACCAACGGTTATCTTGCCTTCGCATTAAATTCCCTGCCCACATCCATTTCTCCATCTTAATTTCTACAAATATGTCCTTCACACGCGCATGTCCAGTTTTCCGGCTCATGGCCAGTAGTACAGGCTGTGGCCACCACGTGCCGTATTGAGTTCAGCTTTTAAAATTCCCAGCTTCAGCGTCAACGTTCTTTCATCAATCATAAATGTAGGAAGAAAAGACACGACTTCTTCGTGGCAACGCGATAGTCGAGCCCCGCTCAGCCGACTTCGAATAAGGCAGCTGTTGCGCAGCGCTGGCAAACAGAAGTCGTGAGGCGGCGTGTTGATAGCGAAGCGTTGGTAGAGATGAATTGCTGGCCGGACGAAGAAAGTTGCTTGGGTGGTCGAACTTTTTCCATGGTATTGTTTATCGCAAGTTAAAGCGAGAGGCCATAGAGCCAACCTTGCCGGCAAACGTTAAAGGGCCCCAGTCTACCTGATACTGGGTTGAGCCCAGTTGAACTGGGTTAAACCTTCTTGATCTCGAAGGGCTAATAATGATGTTTGGCCCTTTGAGAGCAAGATAGTTTTTGCTGTCCAATTTGCTACAGGCCGCAGGAAAAGTACCGGGGCGCAGGTTAGACTCCGGCAAGGACTATATAAGACCCACTGCGCGCTATCTCATTTGTCTTGTATATATGCTCTATATTCCTGCACATAAAGTGTACATAATTTGGACATCAGAGTTTACCGCGTCCCTTACGCCGACAGGAGACACGGCGGCGCGTTCCTGGAGGAGGAAAAGTTATCACATTTTATGTACAGACGATGCCGGATATATAGTACGGTGAATAATGGTCTTGTCCCACTCGTCACAAGACCACTCGTCCTAGGCCAACTCGTCATAGGTAAACTGGTCGGGAATGTAGGGTTCTCATAGGACATTTCGCACGAGGAATACTTGTGTTGCAGGAATTGGCAGTGTATGTAAAACTCTCCATAAGAGCTTGTTTTCGACAGTTAAACATTGTTTGCGCCTGCTATGGCTTTTATGAAAAAGGTATTGGCACCGAGGACCTACTGTGGCGCCACCTACGAGTGACGTCACTTGTAGGACGCCGGGTTATGCTGTCGTCTGCTAGAACACATTTCCTGTGCTTATGCGACCGCACGTTTTTGTTGTGGCCGCCGTGTGCCCCCTCCTCGCGGTTTTGTAGCAAATTACAGAAAAAAAAAGTTGTCTACAGACCAAATAATCCGGGCAAGCAATCAACGGCTCGCTTGTTCCCGACGACACCGCCGCGGCTGGGTAGTTTCTACCATCGCCACCGACAGCTCGTACGCAGCCAGCAAACGCCAAGGACGATACAATTGGTACCGAGAAAAGTACACTGTTAATTCATTATGAAATACTTGCGACGTGACATGTGCGCGACTGTGTGTGCAAGAAAGTAGACCTTCCAACAGCGGCAGAAACGTGGCGCTCAGTTGCGATCTCACCACGCGTACTGCACGCATTGCGTGGTAAAAAAATGAATGACTACGTGAGACCGATGAGCGGATTTCTTCGCCGTACAGGCTTAAAAGTGCTGGTACGATCTGCACTTTTTCCCCTCCAAGTGCCTATTTCCCCTCCAATGCTTTTTCTTTATATTCATGACCTGATTTGATTAACGATAACTAGTACTCTGCACTGCTCATATGTTTACTTTTCGCGACAACTTGTCCGCAATGTACGAATGGTCTTAACGCTAGTTTTTAATGCCTTCAAGCGGGTTTAGACTTGGCTATGTTAATTAAAACCTCTGCAACACGGGATTTTGTCTTTTTACAAGAGCCTGCGCTTTTCTAGTCTAGCATCAAGTACGAGAACTCGCGATTGCTCACAGAAGGCGTGGTTGCGTACGAGGCGAAACACGTCGTGGGGTAATGGGGACTTTAAGAATAGGGGAACCAAGCGTTGGAGGCCCCAAAGAAGTTCGTGGAACCCAAAGCAACACGCTTGCGCGCGGCGAGTTTTAGAAGAGGGTCTTTTCCAACAGCTAACTCGCCGCCGGTTTCGGATACGCGGAGTCCGATGTTTTGGGAACTAGGCTTAGCGTCGCGGCAGATATTTAATCGCCGCTGTCGTTACAGTCGCGAATGGCAGTCCCTAACACAACTTTTCACCACACTGTCACCCCTTTTCTCGTATGTGGAAGTTTGTATCCGTGGTTACTGCCATTTAGGCCTTCGATGATCAAGATACCTGCCACGGCCCTGGCCGATTTTTGCGAGCAGGTATCGCCACCCTTCAGCCGCTCGCCGCACCGTGCGCGAACGGGCCGGCGGCGTCAGGCCCGACATCCGCGGCCGGTCGCCGTAGCCACCGTTCGGCCGCTCGTCGCACCGTGCGCAAACGCGCCGGCGGCGCGGGGCCCGACATCCGCGGCCGGTCGGGTCGGCGTAGATCGCGGCAGATATTTGAGCGTCGCCTTGAAAATCGCAGCTGATGACACTACGCAGCACAATTTTTCACCAAACGAACATCCACTTTCGTGAATGCGGACCTCCTTTTCCGCGATCAGTGTGATTTTAAAAAGCGGCAACAAGGTGTTGCTGTCGCGACCTACGTCGTTTCGAGCCGCCGGCGGGCTGCAGGCACGGCGGACGTGTGTGCGGAGCGTTTCTCCGAGCAGTAACCGCTTCATGATTTCCTCCTCCACCTATTTCTTGAGAACGACAACCGAAATCTACCAATTTAGCTCAGTGATCGTCGTAGCCGAGCTAAATGTTGATCGGGGAAACGAGCCGCAGCTTACGATTACACCGCGTTCAGTCGCATACGTCCGCATACACCATCACGCTCAAGTTGTTTGCTGGCAGCCTGCCACGGTTATAAAATCCCCATGAGGTCAAACTACGCTTCACGCACTGATAATGAACTTCAAACGCCGAAAATTAGCACGGAAATGCACTTATAAAGCGGGTCCTGAACGAAATGTCACGCGCGGCAACCAACAACGCAGCAAGGTAGGAACGGGGGTCCTACAAGTGACGTCAAAACGATCGCAGCGCCGGCCTCTCCAGTGGTGGCCCTCGCGGCCAATAGGCGAGTGTGCATATCTTTTGCCAAGCGAAGTCAGGTTGAATATTCCGCCACACTTTATCAGTTATATTGAAATGATAATTCGAAACAAGCTTTTATCATACGATACAGAAAAATTAAAAAATAACGGTACAGATGACACAGTAAACAAGTTGAGCATGAAATTAGCAAAGCTGCTTATTGCTCTCGGTTAACACGTCAGCTCAGAAGCGGTGTTTCGGGCAATATTGCGAAACGTGTTGACTGGGACGTGATTTGACCATAGCCTACTCTTTCTGGAACTTTCCAGCAAGGGCTTTGTTTACAATGTCGCGGAGAAACGAAATCCAAGCACCAAAAAACTAATGAAGCGCACACAAACGCGTAAGATTTGAAGGTAGTGAAGCTGTGCGCAACCTTCACGGCGGTTTAAGTCCATGATTCCATCGAATTTGCTTCTTCTTCGCTGCCGCAACGACGTTTACTCCATTTGTGTTGCTATAAGCGTGAGCTTCGTTACGTTTTTTGGATGTGCAGTTCCTTAGGACCGCGCAATGTCCGTCCGCTACCATGCGCATAGCGTTTACAATCACAAAAAATCACACAGGCACCAGCAGGATTCCAGCCTGCGTCTGGTAGACCAGACAGAATTAGTGTCAGCCATCTTACCCTTTGGGCTACGACCGTTAGTTAGTACCCGGGAGTCAAACGGCTTACTCCCTCGCCTGTAACGGTGCGGAGTACCAGGACCTCCCAATGTGCGCCCGCGTTCATCCGAGCGCACCATCATCAAGCGAAAATCAAGCAAATTTCGATTTGAGCCGCGAGTTGCAGTTTCATTTAGGGGATAATAAAGATGCCACTCACGGATGGATTGAATGACGGTCGGGACGAAAATCAGATGTCAATCGGGGCGCAACTTGGATGTCATCTCGAGTCCCAGTAGTCGGCACCCTCGCCATGATCCACGGAATGTAGATGCTGCCTTTTTTTGGAAGTGTTGCCCCGATTACGGTGAACGCTGGAGGTTCTCTACAATCTTGGCTAACCGTGTACAATTCTTGGCTTGATAAACGTGTGCCGGGGACGTTAAGCGGTCACCGCGAGGCACACGCTCACGTGCGCTCGGTATTTTTATTTGTCGGGGATTTTCTGCCGCCGGAATCCATGGATTGCCCGACAGCTTCTCGGTTAAAAAAGCGCTCTTCCAGGTGGACATACTTTATGTGGATCCCTCCGCATTGGCTCAGTGGCTAAGGCGTGGCGTTGCTGAACACAAGGACCCGGGTTCGATTCCCGGCTGCGGCGGCCGCTTTTTTGATGGAGGCGAAAAGCAAAAACGCCCGTGTGTTCGAGATTTCGGCGCACATTAAAGATCCCAAGGGTCAAAATTAATCCGGGGCTCTCCACTACGGCGCGCCTCATCGCCTGCATTGCGTCGGCGCGTTGGACCCCACAATCAATCAATCAATTCTATCTTGTTAAGAAAGCGGTCAACCGATCTGACGTTGATAACGTGGGGTGGTACTAATATATACGTTCACGTTTCACTGCACCACAGAAACAAATACTCGAACGTATTTTTACGCGTGTAAATTGCTTCATATGTTTTTCATGATTAGTGCTTGTCGAGTGCCGATGTGAGGTTGGATGTAATCACTTTTCTATATGTTTATAGCTTGTGGGAAACCCAGAGTCCTGGTGCGTTCCCCATTCCTCGCCGCGGGCAACCGAGGCGAGGGGGGAAGACTCCTTCTCTCCCCTCGGCAGATGCGTCGCTCGCGCCGCGGCGCTGGCGTGTCGTGGCGCGTCGATCGTTGTCACGTGACCGGTTCTTCGGGGCCCCGCTGGGCCCCTCTCGGTGCGCGGAACTAACCCCATTCTAGCCACCTTAGCGGAACGAAGGAAGAGCCTTTTGGGTTCCAGCGGGCAACGAGGAGAGACGTGAGTACCCGAGATCCGGCTCACCCACCTTCCTTTGTCTACCCCCTTGCGCCTGCCTCCTGATCCTCGCCGGACGGCTGGGTCAGGACCAGCAAGAGTCGGCTACGTTATTGGTGGCACGCCAATAAACGAGTGTTTGGCTGTTTCGTTGTGTTTGTGTGTTCCTTGCTGCTCTCTGCCGCTACGCCGGTCGGCGGTCCGTAGCGGAGTTCAGCCGAGCTAGCCTTGCGGCCGGAACCCTGGTCCCCACATTTTTGGCGCTGAACGTGCGGCTCGTCTTCAGTCGAATTCGAGGTTCGCTAGCTCGAAAGGAACATGGCACACGACTATGAGTTGGCGGATTTGATGCTGTTGGCCGACCTTTGTGGTCATGCCCGGGAGCCCCCGCGATTCTCTGCATCAACAGCGTCCTCCGCAGCCGCCGACGCGGCTCGGGTCCCCCTTCTCCACGGCCCTTACGCAACCGCAGCCGCGGCTTGCGCAGCAACGGTAATCCTGGAAGGCTCCGGATTCCACGAGCGCTCTTCGTCAGGCGACGCCGCGCGTTCATACTCCAGGTGCCGGGCCTACGCAGACGCGGAAGCCCAAACAGCGCGCCTCTCGTGCCAGTCGGCTCGCAGATACCCGTAAGCGGAGGAATGTCTGCAGACGCTGCTTCCATCGCGAACGCTCTCGCAAGCGCTATGCAGCAGGCGCTGCAGGCGGCGCGGTCACCCGAGCCCAGGGTGCAGCTACCGGTGCCGACGTACAGCGGTTACGGCGATCAGTCGAGCTCCAATGCTTTCCTGCTGGCTTTGAGCCGTTACGAGCAGGCGACCGGCATCAGCGAGAGCGCGGTGCTGCGCAGAGTCCTGCCCGCAGCCCTAGTCGACCAGGCCGCCCGGTGGTATCGGATGATAGGCCATACGGCGCGCACGATGGACGACTTTCGAACGATCTTCAGGGAAGAATTCCTGCCCATCGACTACCTACCAAGAATGCGTAGGGAGTTGGAAATGCGCACCCAAGCCCCGGATGAATCGCTTGTCGAGGACGTTCGTGCGATGCAGGGACTTTACGAGTACGCCGACCCACATGCCCTGAGCTCGGAGCGGGTCGATCGAGTCGTCAGGCAATGCCACCCCACCTTTGCCTTGTACTTGAGGAAGTGCAGTTGTAGGGACCTCAACGAGCTGGCGGCCGAAGCTCGCCGCGTTCAAGCAGCAGTCGCGGCTGCACGCGCGTATTGGCCACCGCCGTCTCCGGTGGAAACACTGGAACCAAGCTGTGCTTGGCGCGGCGTTACGGGTAGCGGACGGGCCGAGCCCGGCTCTACGTTGATACCCAGCCAGCGAGAGACGCTCGATCTTGGGGCCAGAGCCCTGGACCCCTACTCGTATGGGCTGCGCTGCGCGGAGGCGATACGGCCGGATTCCCTGCCACCACCGTGCGCAGAGCACAGAGCAAACCGGTTGGACGACCGGCCGGCGAACGCGCGCCCAGTCGGGCGTCCCTACACGGGATCGGCGCTGCCGCAGTTGCCTGCACCCCCTTACAACTCGCTCCCGGAGAACCGTATGCGGCCAGTCGGTCGCGGGGCACCCGATCAGCCTCAACCATCGCGTCACGCAGCACGGACCCCCGTCCGCTGCTACAAATGTCGCCAGGTCGGTCACATTGCGCGATTCTGCCCAGTCGAGCAGGGAAACGGGCTCAGCCGTCGGTGAGCCCACCGGCGGCGGATCGAAGCGCCTGAGAGGCAAGCATCGCCACCGCTCCCGCCGCGTACAGAGTCGGAGTCCCGACAAATGTGTCGGCGCGCTTTCTCGACCTCACCGTCGCGGGGCGAGAGTTTAAGGCACTGCTGGACACCGGGGCAAGCACTTCACTAATAGGGGACGAGGCCGTTTCCCATCTCGAGCGCAAAGCCATTCGGCTGCGCGCGCGGAAGTTGCCGCTTCAGCTGGCGTGTGGTGATGCAATATCAGGCGGTGACGTACGCCTCGTCGTGCGCTGGGGCCAGCGTGTGTGGCGAATGCGTTTCGTTCACTTGCCCGGACTCACGGTCCCAGTCATTTTGGGAAGAGACGTCATGTCCAAGACTGGGCTTGTCGTCGATATCGGCAACGGAGGCTATCGGGAGAACCCGTTTTCGCCGCTCAAACCGTTCGCCGAGCCGCCGCTCGCAGCGAGGCCGCTATGCGAGCAGATGGGGAGAGACTTCATGCCCAAGTCTGGGCCCGTCGTCGACATGGGTAACGGAGGCAATCGGGAGAACCCACTTTCGCCGCTCAAACCGCTCGCCGAGCCACCGTTTGCAGCGAGACCGCTGAGTTGGCAGGCGGCCGAAACGTCCCACTCCCCAGCGCCGAGAGAAGCAGTCGTTTCTGGCGCAGCCGGTAGCCGGCGCGCGCAACAACCTTCCAGCCCGGTCGTTGTTGCCGCCGCGGCTGATTTCTCCTGCCCCGCACGCTCTCCATCCCGAGGCCGGGACGAGAAATTGCGCGCGCTCCTAGCAGACGCTAGCGAGCTGACAGCGGCGCAGCGTGACCGCGTCTTGCCGTTGTTATGCGACTTCGGTGAGATATTCACTGAGCAAGCAGGCTGCAGCAAGTTGGTGCAGCACTGCATAGACACCGGCGATGCTCAACCATGGAAATGCAACCCCCGCCCCGTCAGCCCCGCCAAATGGTAGGCAACTGACGCGGCGCTGGAGGAACTGCTTAAAGCAGGCATTATCCGTCGCTCGACGAGTCCTTGGGGGTTCCCAGTGGTGCTCGTTCGAAAGAAAGACGGTAGCTGGCGTTTATGCGTGGACTACCGGCGGCTGAATGCGGTCACGAAAAAGGATGCGTACCCCTTCCCGAGCGTAGGCGAGATCGTCGCGAATCTTGGTGGCGCGAAGTATTTCTTTACACTGGACGCCAGCAAGGGGTACGTTCACGTCGAGATGCGTCCCGGCGATGAATACAAGACTGCATTCACTTGCCATCGGGGGCGGTACGAGTTCGTACGCATGCCCTTCGGTTTGTGCGGGAGTCCCAGCACATTCCAACGCTTGATCGACCGGGTGCTCGGTAAGGCAAAGTGGCAGCACGCCCTCGCCTATTTAGACGACATCGTCGTCTACTCCCGAGCCTTCGAAGAGCACCTCTGCCACCTGAAAGACGTCCTAGGAAAACTCCGGGCGGCTGGCATCACCATCAATCCTGCCAAGGCGCAAATATGCAGCGCTCAGGTGAGCCTGCTCGGCTATCGGATCGAACGCGGACAGGCGTTCCCCGATCCCGAGAAACTTCGGGCGATCTTGGAGTTTCCCACGCCGAAGGATGTCGCCGGAGTCCGGCGCTTTCTAGGGATGATCGGCTACTACCGCCAGTTTATCCCCGCTTGCGTGCGCCTGCAAGAACCCTTGACAAGACTGTTGAGGAAATCCGCCCCTTGGGAGTGGGGAGAGGAGCAGGAACGCAGCCTACGCCAGCTGGCGGAAGCTGTCGCAGACACTGCATCGCTGAAACTGCCGGATCTGAATAGGCCGTTCGTTATCCAGACGGATGCGAGTGACCTCGGCGTAGGGGTAGTTCTTCTCCAGGCGGACGGAGAACAACTGCGACCCGTGGCTTTTGCGAGCCGTGCGCTGACACCAGCAGAGCGAAACTACTCGGTCACCGAGAAGGAGTGTCTGGCCATAATCTACGCACTTCGCAAGTTTGAGATGTACGTAGAGGGGGTCAAATTCACGATTGATACCGATCACATGGCCCTGACATGCCTTTCCCGCCTCCGCAAGCCCTGCGGGAGGCTCGCGCGATGGGCCCTGACATTGCAACGCTTCGAGTACGAAGTACGCTATCGCAAAGGCGCCTCGAACGTGGTTGCCGACGCGCTGTCACGGGCGCCGGTAAACGACACCCAACCGGCCAGAGAAGCCGAGGAGGATGCGGAGAACCAGCAAACTCTCTCGGCGCGGGAGCAGCGCGATGCGCGGGACTCCCCGTGCACCGAACCCTCAGCGCACGTGCACCTCGTCGGGGGAAGACTTCCTCTCGAGGTTGCGTTCAGTCCGGAGGAGCTACTCGAGGCTCAGCAGGAGGACTTGTTTTGTCGGGAGGTGATCGCCAGTCTTAGTGAAGAGACGGACCCTCAGGCAAATCGAACACCGGAGAATGACGGGCGCCCGGAAGCTGCTGGTATTACAGCTGGCGCGAGCTCTAATGCAGCTGGTATTGCTGCGAGTGAGCTGGAGAGTTACCTGCTTGACGCTAAAGGGGTATTCACACGAGAGAGAAATCCGCCGTTTCGCTCCTAGGAGTGCGCGTCACGTGACCCCTACGTCACGGTTTCTCTCCGGCGCACCGCCTCCGATGGGAGATCGGAGCTTCTGCTCGCGAGCTACAAACCCTCCGACGCTCGGCGGCGGAGGCGGCGGGATTTCGTCTGCTCGTCTGGCCGCTGGCCGCGACTGAAGTTCTAGAGCGGTTGCAGGCACTCTATTTTTATCGCTACTTACTACATCGGACGCGAAAACATAGAGAAATTTCTTTCTCTATGGCGAAAATGCGTGGCGCACATGACAGGCGCACTGAGGGAGCCGCGTATACCACCAGCACGGGCGCTTGGCGAGCGGCGGCCGCGGCCGCGAAGTGGCGCAGGCCGGCGCCGGTAGCTCGAGCGACAGGTTGTTATTGCTCCCCAAGGCGCAAACAAAGCTGCGTATACGAGAAATGGGGTAATGATGTGATGGAAAGTCGCTTTAAAAATCGTCGCCTGAGCCGCTTGCCAGAGCGGCGATCGAATATTCGCCGCAGTGTTAAGCCTAACATCAGTATGCGGGCCTGTAGGTGGGCCGGCCGGCTGCTACCACGTCGCGCGCCGTTCTCTGCGCGCGGCAGCACCTGCATCGCGTCGACGACCAATTTTTGGTCGGTTGACAAGATCAGTACGTATGAGCTTAACAGAAATTGCCGCCGTCACGGAATCGACGGTGCTACGGCTGCTCTGCTTTAGAGATAGGCGACTGCAAACAGTGATGTCCGTCCGAAAGTCGCATCCTCCGTGTGAGCGAAGGAGCTGGCCGAGCGGAACTCCGCCTGCGGTGACGTCACGACCTCCCTCGGATTTCTCCGCTGAAACGCTCCGTCGTGTGAATACCCCATAACGGGGCTCTGCTGAAGTACGTGCCCGGCAAAAACGACTCAAACGAGTGTTTTAAGGCCGTGATCCCGCGCGAGCTCAGGTGTGCTATTTTGCAGCACTACCACGACGCAGACGGTCACGGTAGCGCGCCAAAGACATGGCGGAAGCTTTGTCGGTATGCTACCTGGCCCGGCATGAAGGCACAAGTATGTAGTTACGTACGCACATGCCACGTCTGCCAAGAGCGCAAACCGCGACGCGGTAATGCGCCGGGCTTGCTACAGCTTATCGTGAGCACAAAGCCTTGGGAGATCCTGGCGTGCGATCTGATGGGCCCGCTGCCGCGCAGCAAGAGAGGGTACAAGTTTGTACTCGTGGTGACATGCAACTTCCAGTGGCATCGCTGAACTCTATCCCCTGCGCAAAGCGACAGCACAAGAGATCCTGCAAAAGCTGTCCGAAGTGTTCTGTCGCTACGGATTCCCGGAGCGGCTGATTAATGACAACGCCACGTATTTCACATCAAGACTGTTTCGTGAAGCCTGTGCGGCCATGGGTGTCGCACAGCAAACAACATCGTGCTATCATCCCCAGTCGAACGTGACGGAGCGCCGCAATCGTGACGTGAAGCCACTGCTCGGAGCATATGCCAGACGGCAAAAAGACTGGGACGAGCACTTGAGCTCAATCTCCTTGGCTCTGCGCACAAGCGTGAATCGCTGTACGGGGTTCACGCCAGCGTTCCTGATGTTCGGCAGAGCTGAACACGCCGACGGATACGGTTCTGGCCCGACAGCCGAACGGAGTCCCCGCGAAAGCAGCTGACGCGGCTTACGCACGGCGCTTGCGCGAGCGGTTGGCGGACGCCATCAAGGAGGCAAACCGCAGTCGCGGTAAGGCCAGGGCCCACCAGAAGGCGGCCTATGACGGAGCTCATCGATACGTGGCGTACCAGGTGGGAGACACTGTCTTGAAACGGAACCACGCGCTAAGCGACGCTAGCGCGGGGTTCGCGGCCGGTCTCGCACCCCGATGGGTCGGACCGTTCGTGGTCGCCGAGAAGTTCTCGCGGCTAAACTACAAGCTGAGAGACCCGATTTCGGTTCGAATCAGCAGCCCCATTCACGTGGACGAGCTGAAGCAGTACTTTCGGAGGGAAGATACTGCCGACGCTCCAACCTCGGGCGCGCGAGACCGCGAGCTCGAGGGAGGCGCGGAGGGAAGACTCCCGACGCACCGCTACAACACCCGCCATCGGCGAGTCGGCTGACTGGGCGAGGCAGCAGCTCCGGCGGGCTGAGACCGGCACGCCGAGGGGAGATGCGCCGCTTCCTCGGACCACGATAGATGGCGCACCCTGCACGTGGCCCCGCGAGAGTTCCCTGGCGGAGGTTCGAGTGGCCACCGTCATTGGGCGGGCCGCTCCCGCGGGCCCTTTCGCATTCTGCCGGCAGCCAGGGAGCATGTCGTCCCCCGCTCGTTCCGAAGCCTCCGGCGGCCAGCACCGTCAGGGGCGCGCACCCCACCACGGCGAGCGACGAGGCGCGGGCAGCCCGCGGCGGCACGACATAACACCTGCGGCCCCGGTGCCCTACCTGAACGAGCCCCGACAGGCACGGCGGGACCTGCACGGCGGCCTGCCGCCGCCGGCGGCGGAGATTCGGCGGCCGCGGCCGCCTCGCAGGGTGGCGACCTGGGCCTCCCAGGCGGGCAACGAGCCGCTGCGCGGCTACTTTTCGGTGGCGGCCTGGAGCGGCCAGGTCCAGTGCGAGGTGGGCCTGCCCCTGGACCGGGTGCACCAGGTGTTTCGGGGCCGAACGTTGGCGCACTCGACGTGGACACCGTGCGGGCCCGCATGCGGGCCGATCCGGCGTTTGCGGCCGCCATCTTGGCTTCGGCGGCCGCGGAGGCCGGCGGTCCTGCCGGCTTCGCGGCGGCGGTGGCGGCGGTGTCGGCCGGCGACCGGGGACCGGGAGGTGCCTTCGCTGCCGGGCTGGCGTCGCCGTCGGCCGGGGCCGCAGAATCGAGCTCCATGGACGCTGATGGTCCAGTTGGCCGGGGCGCGGCTGTCGACCTCCTGGGACCGGCGGCGGAGCCGAACCTCGCCACGAAAGATTCGGCGGCCTTCCTCAAGATGTTGGACGATTTCTCGCGGCGCTAGGCGGTGAGACCACCGCCGGCCGGAACCCTCGGGTCCGAGAGGCTTCGGTCAAAGGGGGGAGGGATGTGGGAAACCCAGAGCAACACCACCTAGACTTTCAAGGCCTGCGGAGTGCCACCGTGACGTCACACGGCAGGGGCGGCCGCGCGCCGCCCGCAGAGCACGGAAGCGGAGGCACTGATCAGGTTTAGTGCCTTGTCACTGCAAACAATTGTGGGGTCGTAGTATTCTGTTTCTGTTCCTATGCTTGGACATGACCCCGTAGTTTCCCGACCATGTAACGCCAGGCTGTGTTGTTTGAGTAAACACAATCGGTGGCCACAAAAATCGTTTGCACTGTTGCTCGCGAATACTTTCTTGTCTAACCGTTGACCGCACTAACTATAAATCCGTCAGACAATAGGAGACTCCTCATTGATTACATTGTAGTGTATACATGGGATTTAAATGTGCTGCACTTGCAACTAACTCTAACGTTTTTCAGCTGCAATCGCAAACGTGGAGAAGTTAGATAGGTTTAAGTGAAGTTATAAGCACAAAACATTAACACACGAAGCACACGCGCTCGTTTTGGATAGTTTTTGGGCAGTACAATGCAATACATGCTGAAAGACTGAACGTAAAGCTAAATTTGAACTTTACCTGTTCTTATTTTAAATATGTTCTTTTTGTCGCGTACGAACAGCATCATTACGAATATTTTGTTGTAACATGCACACCATATTCAAGTTCACTGCCACGTGCTAAAAAGCGCTGTGAGAGCGTAATGCAAAGCAAGACGGCAAAATAGGATTATTATATGACTAACTGGCTGATCATTCGTGGACGCCATTATAAGGATAATAGAGAGTTATAGCAGATCGGAAAAACGGTTCCGGTACGGTACACGGTAGCCGCTACGGGACCGTACCGGGAAGGCTCGTTTTTAGAGTTATAGCAGACCGTAACTACCGGCCATGCTACCGTGACCGGGAGCGACTTGTGTTGTACGTCGTTTGGCAATTTTTCGTGAGTCTGTGGCGCTTCCTGTGCTGAAATATTAGTTTTCAGTTCTCAAAAGCGCTAAAGACAGTACTAGAAAAAAAAAAAAAAAAAAAAACATCCAACGCTTCTACGGAGATTCCAACTGCGACTGCGTGAACATGGAGCGGCATTTTAACTCTACCCCATTTCAATAGATGGCGCCAGTAGGTCAAGCTCAGTACATAGGGCTGGCTGTTTCTAGTTTTTCGTTGTATTTGAGAGTCCCTCGCACTGATACCGCCTGTTCCTCACTCGCCGATTTGTAGACGGGCCCCATGTTGCTGTTAGTACTAGTTAAGTTGCCGTATCGCCTTTATTTAACCTAAAAGAAGCTATCGGACATGCGTCGTTCGACGACACAAGCCACGGCAGTTGGGCCAGGACCGTGTTTCGCTCGCTGCTTGAGCTGGCAGAATCGCGTGGATTTCACTTGTTGCAACCTCATTTTTCTTAAACGATCTCATATTTACAATCCGTTCGACTAGGTGTGAGCCAATCGTACGTATCCTAAACTCTTCCAAAGCGGCCGCCCGCTTCCGAACGACGGACACGGTATGTCTCGGTACCGCGCGGCCAAGTCGCACCGGTATACGGTAGGGTTCTGCGCATGCGCGGTGGCGTCCAGACGGTAGACGTTACCGTACCGGAACCGTTTTTCCGATCTGCTATAACTCTCTAATGAAAAATGTTATATTGCGCGCGGAGGTGTCTGCAGCCGATGCCTGTAAAAAGAGTGAGTTGGTAAGAAAAATTTTCACCTCAATAAAGACTTTTAATTTTTTTTAAATCCGTTAGAAGCAGTCCTTCACACACTACGCTGAACCTCGAAGGGGCAGGACTATTTGTCATATTTCGCAGGAAACGATGCGACCATGTTGAACTATTGCGCGTATCCTAAATTGTAGGGCATGTCGCTCCACATTCAGATAAAAGTATCACCACAAAATTACTCGATTTTTTTTATGAACCCGTTCACGTCAATCCTGAGCCATTTACTTTTTGCTACCGAGCGTAAAGTATTTTGGGGGGAATTAATACGTCTTGATTAGTGAAACATGTGTTATTATGCCTGTCTTTGTGACTTCTCCGCAAGCAACCTTTTTTTTTTTTTTTTGCAGCGAAACATTCTAATGATGCCAGCTATCTTTTAAAAGCATGCAGATCGAACACTACAAATGCATTTATGATGACTTTAAACGGATTTATTGCACTAAAAGAACACCAGTGCTGCTGTGAACAAAGTGACACTTGCTTAGCGTTTGAAGCTTTTTTTCTTTTGTTTTTGCGCTAGCATCCGCGATCTTGTCATTCAGTCGGCAACAGAAGTTCTTAAGCAGAATATTTGTACTGCACCACAGCACATGCTTCAGCAGGGGCTTACCCTGGAGTTCAGTGTAGGTTGAAAGTCTTCTCGGCGTATCGCACGTATCCATTTTCGTCGCAACTGGTCTTCTTGAGGAAACCGCAACACCGGCACTTTACACTCGGGTGTGTAATTTCCGCGACACCACGGAACTGATCACTTGCACGGCATCACAAATTTAGCGCGCACCATCCCGACAGAATGACAAATGACAGGCACGAAAAGAAGCACGGTCAGGATCATGCGCGCAGTACCATGCACGTGGGTGCAGTGAGAAAAAAAAGCTGACTGAGAACACAGCAGTTTGTTTACAGGCGCCGTCGAAAATAGTGCGGGGTAGGTATCATTCAACCTCCGTCGAACTTGCTTGCAAATAAAGGCTGTAAGTTATAAACAGAATATTGCGTTATCTTTGTCCACAATTTACCGAACAATCTTCTCATTCTATATATATATATATACCGCAAAATATACATCAATATTTGTTGTCACTGCGCGAACTGACACAAACACGGGCAAGCTGTGTGGCACTACTTGAACCGCTTTACCCTAAAGGAAACTTGTCGTGAGGGGTGGCTATGAAAATTCTAGTAAGTTGTGGTTAGTGAACCCTGCCGCCCAGCCACTACAAAGGATAAGCCAGGAAGTTATACTGCTGGGCGCGCCTTTTCTTTTCGTCCCCTTCTCATTGGGCTTTTGTGGGCCCCATCGGGAGGCAATTAGGGTGTCTCGCGACAATGGCCGTCCTTCTGCTCCTGGACATACCTACCTGTGCCCGGACGGGGGACAGTGGAAGGGGTGGCAAGGCCCCTGGAAAAGCTTGCAGGTGACGCCAGCAGAAAAGTATTTGGGCTTTGCAGGGAAGACGACCCTGTGCTTTGCCAAGAAGCCGACTTTTTCAATTAGCCCCCGCCCGCCCCAGCCCCATGACGTAGGCCGCGTCGCGCAAAAGAGAATTCCGGCTTTATAGTCTAGGTGGTGTTGCCCAGAGTCCTGGTGCGTTCCCCATTCCTCGCCGCGCGCAGCCGAGGCGAGGGGGGAAGACTCCTTCTCTCCCCTCGGTAGATGCGTCGCTCGCGCCGCGGCGCTGGAGTGTCGTGGCGCGGCGATCGTTGTCACGTGACCGGTTCTTCGGGGCCCCGGTGGGCCGGTCTCGGTGCGCGGAACGAAGGAAGAGCCTCTTGGGTTCCAGCGGGCAACGAGGAGAGGTGAGTATCGGAGATCTGGCTTCCCCACCTTCCTTTGTCTACCCCCTTGCGCCTGCCTCCTGATTCTCGCCGGACGGCTGGGTCGGGACGAGCGAGAGTCGGCTACGTTATTGGTTGCACGCCAATAAACGAGTGTTTGGCCGTTTCGTTGTGTTTGTGTGTTCATTGCTGCTCTCTGCCGCTACGCCGGTCGGCGGGCCATGGCGGAGTTCAGCCGAGCTAGCCTTGCGGCCGGAACCCTGGTCCCCACAAGCTCCCTGATATCAAACGTACATGAACTTCATAGCAAAAACAGAAGTACGTGACGACAAGGTTAGAATTCGTGCTCAAATGCGTAGTAAAGTTACTCTGTCGTGTATAGAATATTTAGGCCAAATAAAAACGCTGCTGTGTGCGAGGACATGGGTTTTGAATCCCGGCCCTGGCGGCCGCTTTTCTGATGGAGACAAAAAGCAGAAATGCCCGTGTGTAGGAGAATTCGTCGCATGTGGTGCGCCTCATCACCAGCGTTGCATCAGCGCGTTGAACCCTGCAATCAATCAGCCAGAGTAAATGAAACAGAGTGCCTTATTATGATTTTTTCTTCTAATCTGTGTACAAGATATGGTTGATGTGGGTTCCAAACTATACTGCCATGCTTGAGGACGGGTTTTAGAAGCGTTTTATATGCTGATAATTTGACGTGAGGCTGTGCTGCCGCAATTTTCTGCGGAGGAAGCACTTATTGTGCGAATGCTTTGGTGCACGTGTTTTCAATATGGGCATCCCATTTCAACATATGCGTAAACGTTAGATGGAATTTGGTCGCGACATTTAGGAGCTCTTCAATGTGTAGGTAAATTCTTAGGATGACATTTTCTGGCTTATGCTCACACAGTTTTACTAGTGCTAATTTTTAAGTTCCAGGTGTCGCACCAACGAGATGTACTACAGAGCAAATAAGTTATTGTTAATATTTCCCAGGTATCACGCGCGATTAAATATACAACGCAATCCTCCCCAAACACTCAAATAGTAACTCTAGTGTCCTATATACGGCTGCACAGTATCGGCACTCTTTTCTTCTATTGTTCCATGCCGCCGCCGTGATCATTGCTCAGTTCGCATCACGTCACATTTGTTTACACTGAAACGGTTCATGGGTACCGCCATTCTATCGTTTATGCGTTTTTTGTCGATCAACTCTGGTGGTCTCAGCTTGTTCACCTGCTCTGCGGCTGCGAGTGACTGGCCTTGTTCCGAGCGCGAATCAAAAATAACGCGCTCAGCAGCATTTTCGCTGCAGAAGTGATCAGAAGGTGCAGTGTTGCTGCGTCTTTGACATTGTTTACAAATGACCTGGTCTATGTTAGCGGTGCGGCCGAAGAAGCGGGACTTTGGCAACACTGATAAACACCAAAATGGTTGTGTTTGCTCACTTGCGTGCCTCAGTAACGGTGCTCTGTGTTTCATTTAACGACGCTAGGTAACTCCATTTCCAACGCAGTAAGTAACGTCATTAAACATACAAGAAAAAGTAAGGGGCCCAATACGGAAACTACCGGGATCTCTGGAAAAATGTCAAGACAGTCAGATTCCGGTTCGTTGATGGCTATGTACTGACGGCGGTTTGATAAATAAGCTGTTTCCTAGGGGGATTATTTGGCAATTTATGCTAACTGACTTCAGTTTTCCAAAAGTTGCTAGGCCGGACGCGGCCATGAAGGCTTTATTGAAGTCAAAAATGTTTTATCGACTTGGAGATTGGAATCTATTGGTGATGCAATTGAAGTATTTCAAGAGGCTGTGTCACCGTGGACAAATCCTTGCGAAAGCCGTGTTGTTTTGTGTAAAGCAAATTGTTTTCCTCTAAGTAAATTATTATTGCTTTGCTGAGAATGTGTTGCACCAATATGCAGCAATAACTTGCTAGTGAGGTTGGCCTGCCTGCAGTTTGTTGCTGCCTCTATTTTATGGATGAGAGTGATTTTCGCCCAAAATCAAGCTTCGGGCAAAGGGGCCGTCCTGAGGGACGTTGTGAAGATTGCATACAAGAATGGGACTAGCTGTTTAGAGTGTTGTATAAAGAAAACATTTGATATATTATCAGGAGCGGCAATTTTTTGACGTCAATCTACGAAAGAAAGTCTTGAACACCCGACTCTGTTATCTCTATCCCCGGCATTGATAACAGAGACGTTGTAAGCGGTGCTACTACGACAGTAACACGTGTAAAAACAATTGAAAATAGTTATTGCAGCAGTTTGAAATTGATTTTTTGTCGCTAACAACACCACATAATTCTTCCAATGTGGTGATGAGGGCAACTGGTTTAGACAAATGTTGCCAAAGCTTCTGTAGCTGATTTATCATAAAACTTGTCAGCGTTTTTGCAAAGAAATTATCGTTTTTTCATTTTTACCTTTATGTTCATGCTAAATGACTTTTGTCTGCTGAATCACTTCTCTTTTAAAGCAAAGCTTTTTACCTCTACCCCCCAAAGGCTCTTTCGCGACTGTTGGTGTCACCAGAAAACTCCAGCGAACAAACAAAAGAATTTACTGGCACCGCCGGGAATCGAACCTGGAATTAATAGACTAACAAAGCGAGAGCCCGTTGTCTTACCGATTTAGCTAAGAGCCCACGCGAAGACGGGCAAGGCAGGTGGTGTACTCACCAAGCCCATCTACGGGTTTACCCTCTGCGTTCTCGCTGAATGCCACGTGAAAGCGTCACGTGACCACTCACGCCCGTCTAGCGGCCCTGTGCGCACCTTGCTCATGTGCTATGAGTTACAAAAATTAAAGGAAGCTCATATCAATGCATGGCATCTCACTTCTAGTACGCCAATGTGCTAAAGCCTGTGGCCTCCAGTGTTCACGTAATAAATCACAGCTCCTTGTCGTCCGCCCTCACGCCAAATAAAGGAATACATTCAAATACTTCTTGATGGCCAGGCCATCACTCCAAGCCCCAGCATCAAGATCCTGGGCCTACATCTTGAGGCTAACACCAAGAGAGACACCTCCTTGCAGCGCCTCAAAAACAGCATTAATCAAACCATACACATGATCAGGCGAGTTGCCGCCAAGAAGCGAGGCCTAAACGAATCCGGTACCTTTCGATTAATTGAAGCTTTTGTTTTCTCGAGAGCCACTTACGTCAACCCCCTTTGTTCTTCTCAAAAAGGAAGACATAGAGATGCTTTATATTATGATTAGAAATGCGGTCGAGAGAGAGAGAGAGGAATTTTATTGAAATGAAATAAACACAGAAAGGTCGGCCTGACGGTAGTATATCTGGCCAGCTATTCTGTGTGTGGGAAGGGAAAGTGGAGGAAAGAGTGTGGATAGAGGACGAGAGAGACGAAGATGGCGGAGAAATAAATGAAGGGCTATGTATAGAAGATGCCTATACCGATACGGTGTATGTGTTAAAGTTCAGCCGGACGGGCCTCAACTACAATATCTCTGAGAGGCCGCTGCTGCGCAGAAATGTCAGCACAGCTTTAAATGCACTGTAGGAACGCTTCGCGTCTGGCCAAGGTCCCAGCAGCACTTCCTCCGACACCACACGACAGTCCAAACGGGCCAATGTTCTCACTAATTGTTCTCGAGGTTGCGGATAGCGTGGACAGTGGCAGAGAACATGCGAAATAGTCTCTGGTACATGGCATGTCTCACAGTCGGGGTCACTCGTAAAGCCAATGAGGTGCTTGTAGCGACGGGTAAAAGCTACGCCAAGCCGTAGTCGGTGAAACAGCGTGGCGTAGTTTCGCTGAATACCAGGAGGTAACCGAAACTTGCAGTCGGGGTCCAGGCGGTGTAATCTTCTATGACGATTGTCAGGGTGGGACCAGTGATTCGCCGAGGCGTGGCGGAGAATGGTAAACAGAAGGGCGGTCGTGTCCGTCCTTGCGAAGGGCAGACGTACAACATCTGCATTTGCAGAAACCTTCTTTGCCTCCTGGTCAGCCCAGTCGTTACCAGCTAGCCCGCAATGGCCTGGTACCCACTGAATGGTGAGGACATGTCCTTGTTGCAGTGCCAATGAGCATAATTCGAGTACTTCCGCAGCAAGGGCATAATAGGGTCCTTGCCTCATAACTCCGTTGAGGACCTGGAGTGCTGGCTTGGAATCACAAAACAGGGTCCAAGCTTGAGGTGATTCACGGGAGACTAAACGAATCGCCTCCCGTATGGCAACCAACTCAGTGGCAGTAGAAGTTGTCTTGTGGTCTAGTGTGAATCCTCGGGTAACGCATAAGCTTGGAATTACCACAGCCGCGGTGGACCGGGATGCAGTCACAGAGCCATCAGTATATACATGTACAGTTCCGGCGTACTTGTCTGTCAAGAACGCTAGAGTCAACTGTTTGAGGGCTATTGATGGCAAAGAGGACTTCTTCCCAATTCCCGAGATGGAAAGGTAAATTGATGGTTTTGATAGTACCCACAGAGGATTCTGGGAAACCACCATTGGGGCGAAACCTGATGGGATCTTATGTTGGTGTTGCAAAATGGCTGCCGCAAAACTACTTCTCGAACACGTAGTAGGAAGAGCCGATAATGGATGGTGTTCATGCCTCGTGAAACATCTAAGGTAGACTCGAAGGGGTTCGCCCAAAAGAAGTGCATCCATTGGAAAAACACGTGCCTCGGCAATTGTGCCCACAGTAGAGGTACATCGTGGTAGCCCCAAGCATATTCTGAGGGCTTGTGCTTGCAAACCCTCCAATGTGCGCCGGGAAGAAGTTCGCAGGTTTGAAATGGCTGGCAGGCTGTAACGAAGATGCCCCAAAAACAGGCTCCGGTACAACTGGAGAAGAGCGCTCTCAGATGGACCCCATCTCATCCCCGCCACGAAGCGAAGAACATGTACTAGGCTTGCAAGTTTAGTCTTCAACGAGGCTATGTGTTTCGTCCACGACAGACCGCGGTCTACAGTCACTCCCAAAAATCTGTGGTGCGTGACGTAAGGTATCAGTGTCCCCTCAATAATGATAGGATACCGGAGCATCGACTTTCTGGTGAATGCAAGAACGGCGCATTTTTCTGGCGCTAAACTCAGGCCTTGACGGCACAAGTACCGAGACGTCGTTGTTGCGGCTCGCTGTAAACGGGCTCGCAGCTGCGGTCGAGTTACACCAGAAGTCCAGATGCAGATATCGTCAGCGTACATAGTGACTCTGACGACTTCAGGCATTTCGTCCACGAGACCGATTAGGGCAATATTAAAGAGGGTGGGGCTCAGTACTCCTCCTTGTGGAACACCACGATTAACCTGGTGGAGTCCTGTGTCACCGGCAGACGTGGACATGAAGATTGTCCGGCCAGTAAGGTAACTGGAAATCCACTCATAGAGTCGGCCGCCTACTCCCACAATCTCTAGAGCATCCATAATCGCACTGTGGAGCACGTTGTCATAGGCGCCTTTGATGTCGAAAAACAATGCGCCCGCGATTCGGTGACGGTTTCTTTCTTGCTCCACTGAAGACACCAGATCGATGACACTGTCTATAGAGGATCGTCCTCTTCGGAATCCTGTCATGACATCCGGGTAAATGTTGTTTTTCTCAAGAAACCATTCGAGTCGGGCCAGCACCATTCTCTCCATAACCTTTCCGATGCAGCTTGCCAATGCGATGGGTCTGTATGAGGACAGCTCCAAGGGGGATTTTCCTGGCTTCAGTAGAGCAACCACACGACTGCATTTCCAGTGGTTGGGGACAGAGCTGGAGATCCACGTTGCATTGAACCATGATAAAAGAGCTTTCCGACCTTCGCTGCCAAGGTTTCGCAGTACGCAGTACCGTACACCATCAGGTCCTGGAGCAGATGAACGGCAGGAGGCTGAAAGAGCGGCATCCAGCTCTTGCATCGAGAATGGAACGTTGAGGCGGTCGTCTGTGGTCTGCGGTGTACGCCTTTGTGTACGGGGAAGCAGGGCGTGGGATCCATCAACAAGCATTTTGCAATATGCTTCAGCTACCTCTACTTCGCTTTTTCCTGTGCTTAGAGCCAAAGCACGAAAAGGGTACAGTTGCTTCGGGTGGTACTGGAGACTTCGCACCACTTGCCAAATTCTTGAAAGGGGCTTGCGCGGATCTAATGAAGAGCAAAATCGCCTCCACTGCTCTCTTCCAAGCTTTTCTAAATGGCGTCGTATTTTCCGTTGCACGCGGCGACATTCTGTTAGATCTGCTGCAGCCTGGGTTCTTCTATACCTCCTCTCTGCGCGGCGTCTTATGGCACGGAGTTCTTCGTAGACGGCATCTATGGGTGTTCGATGTTTGGGAGTGCTAACGTACTTCGTGGTGCACTCCATAGCAGACAGTATGGCGCTTTCTACATCGGACTCCGACGTAATAGTTGCGCATGACTCCTCAACCATCAACGTAAACTTTCGCCAATCAGTACAACGGATCCTAGGGACGCCAGACGTGTGGAACCAGCGCAGTTGTACGTAGGTCGGAATGTGATCACTCCCATGTGACTCAACATCACAACACCAAGTTGCAGATGTTGACAGAGTCTTTGATACGATTGCAAGGTCCAAGCAACTACTGTACGAGAGCCCACGAAGAAAGGTAGGGGAACCGTCGTTAATAACCACAAAGCTTTCGTCGTGAATGAAGTCTGCAAGGTCATTTCCTTTCTTGTTAGTAGCCGCACTGCCCCACAGGGGGTGGTGGGCATTAAAATCACCGACGATGATGTGTGGACCGGAACAAGCGTGCACCACAGAGCTCAGGTACGTGAAGTCAAGGTCCGCGCGTGGAGGTATGTAAGCCCCGATGACCGAAATGACTCGACGCTTGTGCGTTAACGTCACGCAAATATATTCATTTGACGCATGAGCAGAAAGCGCATGTCTGACGTAAGGTATGTCCTTTCGTACGCATAATAATACCTTGCTGGGTATTCCTTCCTTCTGTGACAACAGGAGAACGTAACCGGAGAGACGAAACGGAGCAGATATGCTTGGCTCACATATAACCACGACTGGGAACTTGTATTTAAACATGCGCTGCCGAAAATCTGACATCCGCCCTCGCAGTCCTCTTGCGTTCCATTGCATCACGAAAGAATTGTGAAGTCTCTCTTCCAGTAAAGTTATGCCGGTTTTGTGCGCCATAATAAATCACTGGAGTGCCTCAATGAGCGGCTCCAACGCATCTAGAACCTGCACCACAGTTTTCGCAGATTTACTTTTCAGACCTGCGATGAGTTTTCGCATAGTGTTTAGCAGCTGTTTAAGCATGCGTAACACCTTCTCATCGGCGATCCTCTCTTCATTGCTGTGCTTTTCATGTGGGCCTTTCACTACAATGGCTGACTTGTTTGCAGCAGAAACCGTTTGCGACAAGAGAGGCCAGTCGTCGGCGGATACAGTTCCAGACGCAATATTTGCTCGACGAGGAGGAACCGGAGGAGGTCGTGGTTCTTCCTGTGTCAACACCTGTGGGAGTGGCACCAACGGTGGCGCCGCTGTGGTTTGCAAATCCATTGGGCGAGATATACTGCGTGACTGTCGACGTCTGCGACGGGAGCTTCGACGACGTCTCCGAACGGACGCTGCAGCCTCTCTGTGCGTAGAGTTATCTCTGACCATCGTGCGCAGAACTCGACGCTCATGCATCATTTTTGGGCATTCATTAGAGGTTGCCTCGTGAGGACCCGAACAATTTGCACATTTCAGCGTGCCTTTGCAGTTAGCATTGTCATGAGCATCACCACACCGCTTGCATGCTACGGCATTCTTACAAGCAGCACTGACATGACCTAGCTTCTGACACTTATAGCATTGAAGGGGCCGTGGCACATACGGACGCACACGATGTCGCACGTAGCCTACTTTAACAGACGCTGGAAGCGAATCGCACTGAAATACTACCTTCACGCACCGCGAGCGACCGATGCGATGAATGTCCAGGATGCGGACCGTTGACGAAAGGAGCTGCACTAGGTCACTGTCGTTGATCTCCGGGTCTACATCAGAGATGACACCAGTCGTTGTTTCCTTTCCGTGAGCCAAGAACGAACGCACCTGGATGTTTCCTAACCCTGTGATGGCCTTCAAAGTGTCTATGATGCCGTCGGTGGTCACATCAACCATTAGCACGTTCAATCGGGCATTGATCCGGATTTCCTTGACCTGGTTAACCGCAACCCGGCGAAAGTACTCTGTCAGTTTCTGACGGTTCAACGTATTTAGGTTATCGGTCTTCTTGACGGGCACATAACCAACCGTGAAGACCTTCGGACCAATGGGCATTCCGGCCATCGTCTCACTTGTCGTTGAGGTGCGGCGGAGTTTCCTCTTCAAACGACGCCCTGTGACGACGGTGAATTCGCTGTCCGAGTCCATTTCCTCAGTCATGGAGCCTTCCGAGGAGGCCATTGGTCTTCTCATGAGCACGGGGCTCCACAACACGGTGGAAGAGCTGATAGAAGGTTATATTTACAACCAGAAGGTCCGACTCAGAACTGCGGTGGGTAACCGCATGCTTCACTAGATTGGCTGGGCAGCCCAGAATGTCACTCCGCTTGACGTAATCCCAGATTCTTGGAGACGAAAACTGAAGATGCTTCCTTTGCTTAGAAATAGGAAGCCCTCACATGACGAGGGTCACCAAAAAGTACGGGCTCAAGCGTTAAACACCACCCTCGGTGGGGATCATGCAGTTATCTACACAGACGCCTCCAAACATCGAGGGCAGCAACACGCCATCATCGTGGCTACCTCCAGGACCAACCTTCTTGCGTTTACCTCGCTTAGGACCCAACAAATGACGGCAGCAGAAGAGGCAGCCATCACCCTGGCTCTCACTCAACCAGGGATTCGGAGGGTAGTCACCGATTCCCAGCAAGCCTACTGGAATTACCAGTCGGGTTGGGTGCCCTGACCTGCACTGCGCGTGCTAAAAAACCAATCCCCAAACGGTTCTATTCAGTTGATCTGGACACCCCCTCACGCTTCAATGGAGGGCAACAAATACGCCCACCCAACAAGCCTGCGCTTTTACCTCCCGTGCTATGGAGCTGCACGAGGACAGTCACCCGCTTGTCACGTTCAGGGAGATAACACAGCATTATCGCCTTCTGAGACATACCGTACTTCGCCTTACCCTGACCTTTCCAGAGAACAAAAAACTACCCTACGGCTCATACAATCCGGGCTCCTTTCCACAGCCTACGCGTCTTCACTTAATGCATCCGAATAGCTACGACGCTGAATGTAATTTTTCTCAGAGGTAGGAACACTCCACCCGTAATCACGGTGTGCGACTTAAAGGCCAACTGCTCTCAAATTTCACCCTGGCTAAATGCCTTCGAAATGTGTAGTAGGTACCATGAGAATTACTGCGACGCGACCGGTAGCTCTGTGCAATGCGTGGTTATTCAGTTTCATGCACTCAGAATAACGCCCTTGCAGACGACAAAGCACCTGCCGGCGTGCCGCGCAAACAGCCATTTAGCGGAAGTGACATGCCAGTCGTCAAGGCCACTGATCTCCACTAGAGTTGCTGGATAGCGCTTCGAGCTCTCCGGCGCACGGCCGCCGGAAGTTCGCGCGCTCGTCCCGGAAGTCGGGCCGTTCCAGGCATGCTACGCATGGGCTGGTTTCGCACGCATTCCGCCAAAAAAGCCTGCTTGTTGGGCCGTCAACTGCACAAGCAGACCAGAGTAGTCGTCTGGAAAGACGTTTCACTTGGAAGTATTACAATATTCGGTACGACGTGCGTGATACGCAGCGAAACGCAAATGTCATATCAGTTTCGTTTTTAAGCTGTAGCTCTTGTTACGCAGATTCCCTCGCTCTAAGCCGGATTTATACCGGCGTTGGGTGGCAAACTTATACCCTAGTTACACGGCGAAAGTAACCACAGTTAAGTTTAACCGTGGTTACTAAACTTTAACCGCGGTTATCGCTAACTGCGGTTTTGGATGTTACACGCGAAATTGCAAGTTTGGTGACCGGAGTCACTTGATTATGAGCGCAACAAATATAAATGCACATTTTTAATTTCACGATAAAAAACAAAAGAGAAGCAGTGTAGACAAAAAGAAATATCGTTAAAGCATTTGCTTCAGACACAAACGCAACGAACTCGTGCGCGGCGAGAAGAGGGGCTTCCCCAACAGCTCGCAACCCGCTTGGTTTGCTTAGGTCTGTTCGGGGTTGGGAACTTTCAGCTCAGCACAATTTTTCACCGCACTGACATCCATTTTCTCGCATGCGGAAGTTATTTTCCGCGATCAAATTGATTTCGAAGAGCGGCGATGCGATAAGCTGTTGCTGCCGTGGTCTGGGCCGGTTCGAGCCGCAAGCAGTGCCGTGCGGGCAGGCGCGCCGCGCCGGTGTGTTTACAGGCACGGCCGACCCGCGCGACGATCGTTTCCGAGTGCTGAAAACGCTTCAATATTGCCTGCTATATCCATTTTTGGCGGAAGACGCGCGGAATTTACAAATTTAGCGCGGCTTTTGTTGAAGTTGATCGGGCGGATCGGGAAACGAGCCGCTGCTCACGGGCAGTCGCGCTGATTGCGAGAGCGATATGCTAAGAACGCAAGCGCGTCTTGGGGCGCCCGCTGTTTGAGAACCTTCGTCTCTTCCGAACGCCAGTTGATTTTTTTTTTCGCCTCCACTGATGCGCCGCCACTTGCGTCCGAACTGAATTGTGTGATTTTGAGCACTGCGGCTGCGGAAACTGTGGTTAGCGTGACCGAACTGGCCAAGCTCAGTTTTCGTTAACCATCGTTAGCGACGTAACCGCAGTTTCGTCTGTCGTGTAACGCAGCAAACTGCGGTTTTGTCTAACCGCGCTTTCCCTTAACCGTGGTTAACTGTGCCCGTGTAACTAGCTCTCGATTCCCAGGCTGCAGGCTCTGCAGTGACCACTTTACTGACAACTGTTTTGACAGAACGGGCGCACGAACTCGGCTACAGCCTGACGCCGTGCCCACGTTGTTTTCTTTCTAGCATAAATCCCTAGCTAGTATAAGTTTCTAGCATAAATCCTGTTAGAGCTGCGTCGTCCCCTCTCAAACCAAGACCCAAGTGACATTTTCGTTCTCCTTTGCAATTAAATTCTGCTTCATATTTACGTCCCATATTTCGGTATAGCATAAGTTGCGATCTGAACGCGATGTGTACAGCCAAAATGCATTAAAGTGAGAACAAAATGCCAAAATGCACCAATGGGGACGCTTATCAGCGGGTGAGAAGCGTAGCAGACGCCTGACTTCCGGGACGAGCCGTTGAACTTCCGGTGGCCGTGCAGGCGCCCGGCCGCGACAGCGGCGAAGCGCCATCCAGCAACTAAGTGGAGATCAGTGGTCAAGGCCGATCGGCCTGCCTCGCAGCGGGAGAATCCAGAAAACTCGTATTTCGCGACGCCGGTACGCCTGGCTTTTGTGGCTCCGAAGAGGCTTCGTTAACCGTACGCTTCTCTCCTTTTCGAGTGTCGTCGCGACATTGTGCCTACGCGGTGCGCTGCTGTCGGAGCGCACGAGTAGTGTCGTGCTTGCGGGACAAGCGCTCGGTTTTCCGCGCGCCTCCCACACCCCCACACGCACGCGCTCGCACACTGCTCCTAGCAGGCCGAGCCGGCCGCATCAGCCGGTCCGGACAGCTCGCGCCGTCAGGCCAGGCCGTCTGGCCCATAGAGTTAATACTACTGACTCTAGAGCAAAAGCTGCCCAGCCAGCCCGTGCATCGAAACCGTGCTACACCCGGGCGCTGACATGATGCCACCCTCACAGCGTTGCCCGCTGGCTTTTTGCCTACTAGAGTTGGCGGCAGTAGTCGGTATTCACCTAGTAACCAACGCATTCCATCATGGCAGCCACCGTTGCTGTGAGTGCGCCGTGAAAACTTTGCTGTCCAGAAACGTTGTGTGAAGTTTTTCCTGTGGTAGGTAGCGAACTTTTGTGCCATGCTGCCGCGTTAGATGCAGTTTTGCATTCTCCGCAACTGAGAAGGGCAGCGCCTAGATTAGCGGGTACTTCGTACGCTCGGAGAGGTAGCTTGTGCGGGTGCGTCAGGGGAGTTCGGTCGTCGCTTCGGAGTTGAGCGGACGTGTTTTTTCGTGCTCCTGTGCTTTGGAGGGGCTTCATTTCGGCAGCCCGTTGCGCGCGCGGGCCGTTGGACGTCGCCTGGCTTTCGCTCTGCTGGTGTGGGCGGTCGAGTGTCAGCTCCCGCCCCCCCCCCCCCCCCCCCCCCTCAGTACCCGTCTCCAAAGCGGTCGGGACCGCCGCAGACTTCGCTCTTCGTCGCACCATGCTCGCGTCCGCGCTTCACTGTTCCCTTCGAAGTTTCTCGTCTCCCGGACGCAGCATTACGCCAGCCAACAGTGTTCGTGGTGTGTTGTGTGCGACGGAATCGACCACAGTGGAACTACTCTTCTCTACTCTTTCCTCACCTTTCTAATCTTTACTTTTCTTTCTCCTATCCTATTTCCCGAACTATTCCCGCTTGCGGACTGTGTTAAATGCAGGTGAGCTCCCATGAGAGCTTAATAATATCCCCAGTCCATTTATTTTCCTGCTTCCTTTAAAAAGAAATCACTTCCCCCTGATTGCTTTTTTCCCCTGATTTTTTTCCTGGTGGCTTCCCCTGTATTCGCGCATGCGCTGTTTCTGTATGTGTCATTTTGTGTGTGCTAAAAGAGTTCAGTTGATATGCAGCGCTAGTCCTGTGTGGTCTTTTCTTTGTTGTCCCGTCTGTACAGCGCTATTTTAACATGTTTCACACGCCTCCCCCCCCCCCCTGTATGCGTCAGCTGATTGTTTTCGCAATCTATTGAGGTGCTCTTTACAACTACTTGCTTTTCTAGCGAATGGAAGTTCGAACTGGACAACGCTTCCAAGAAATGCAAGAAAAATCGTTTTTGTGACTGCACTTTATGCTAAACAAACATGCTTTCTGTGCCTGTTCCTGTGCCTGTCTACGAGGCCCCTGCAGCACGTGTGTCAACTTTTTTCCCCAGTTGAAATGCTTTTAGGTAGTGGCCCTTGCATTAGCTTAGATTCAATAACCGTGAAATACCCAAACCTAATATTACTAAGTTATGTGCGTCAAGAAACTCTCTCAAGAGATTTTCCGTTTTTATAGGTACGCTTAGAGGATTTGTCATTTATTGTATGCTTGGGGACATCACACAAGGTACATGATTAATGTTGTCAGGTTACATTAGGTCGCAATAATTCTATTTAATAGCAGCTTAAACAAAATCTCTACAAAAGCAAACCAAAGACTAGAAGATATCATGTAGAACGCGCATTTCCATTCTGGGTTTGTGGAACTATAGCTTTCAGTACTTCCAACTACAAAGAAAGTAGTGCAAGTGTTCATTAGTCGCTGCAGGGCTTTTTACGTTTTAAAATTCCATGCCCCCTCCCCCAGAATAAAGAAAGAGGAAAATTGTGTGAGGAACTAAACATTTCCAGCAAAGCTATGGCATGTTTAAAGCCAATAAACAGACAGGGTTGAAAGCCAAAAAACCTTTTTGAAGAAAAAACAATTTCATGATAAAAAACCTAAGCACTGGAGAAGAGGAGAAGAACGAAATAAACAAATACAAGCAGAGGCAGCATAAAAGAGCAAAAAATGAACAAAGCAAATGCAATTCTACGAGTCAGTTAGTCACGAAAGCTTCCACGGAGGAGCAGACACTTCAGGAGAAATTTAAAAAATTAGAAATTATGTACCCTATTCACATTATGTACACAGAAAATCAGACATATTTCAGTGGTTTTAGAAAATATGGAGCTGAAGTAGCCAAATAAGTTCTTGCCTTGAAGAAGCAGATTGCAGTGATTAAGAGAGAAAACAGTCACGGGTGCTGTAGGGGTGTTACCAGCATGCAGCATCCTTCGTTTGCCCATTTTGTCATTTTGCCTGCTTCTTTTATGCCTATCTTTTTTTCGCCCATGGTGCCGTCTTTGTACTGGCCATTTTCTCGCCATGCTTTTTTCTCCCGAATTTTTTCTCCTTTATTTTATGCCAGTCCTTTCCTTTCAAGTTTACTGTTCCCATTTCCACATGTAGCACAGCCAGCTGGACAGTTCTTCTTCTTCTTTCCTTGGTTAACCTCCCTAGCTTTCTTCTACAGTTTCTTCCTTTCTTTGAAGTCGCACATTAGGTCATCTTAGCCTTGCTCTTACTATCACAAACTTCCCGAGAGGTCTGGTGGTATTACTGGTGGTGAAATAAAATTTGTTGGATAAGAATTGCTTGTACATATGACCCTCTTGCTTTTTTGTGTTTATTTTAGCTTCTGATACACGGACTGATGGCATTGCGATGGCCCATTATTTTTGATGAAAATCAGAATGCTGATGACCACAATCTGAATGAACATTAGCCAGAACTTTCATAATCAGCTACAGCATTACTGGAACCCAGCTTCGGTAATGCAACTTCGTCATCATCCTTGTTGCTGTGAGCACGCTGGAATGGAAGCGTGGAAATTCTACAAGGTCTGGTGTGGCACCTTTGTGGCCACCGGTTTGATGTTGGCATAAATGAGAAGGCTGTGCTACACATATTGAATTCCTTCGTTCTATCGCGTATCGCATTCGCATATCGCATTCCTTCCTTTTATCTAGTGTATACAGCTGAAGAACGTCTCCAGATGGCCCTGGCTGAACCGATACGTGCAGATGTAACTGTCGCAAATAATAAAATTGAGAGTTCAATTTATTGTCGGCTTTCTTAATGACTGCCATATGCAATGCACATTAGGTGTCGGAATACTCCATATTAGTGATTGATAGTCTCATGCTAGGCAGTCTGATTCACCTGCTATGGTTACGTTTGGCAGCTGTTTCAAAATTGACCACTATGATTGAACTAATGAGCGGCAATAACAATTTATAGGTGCACTCAAATTAATTTACTTTTCAAGGGAGACGTATATCCTTCGTCGACTTCGCCTTGCACAAAATACATGACGGTCCCATCGCGACCCAAGAAAGCGCATATGTGTGTTACCTCAACGCTTCCTAGGCGGTTTCTGTTGAAAGACAGATTTCCGGCCGAACCCGCAGGCATTTCAGGCAAAACCGCCTACAGGCGGGGTGGTCTTGATAATTGGGCGTGAACAGAAGTGGCCGTTTCTGTTCATTGGCGAAGGCACCCAGGGAAGGACAGAATAATTTTTCTTAACGCCCCACCACACGGGTGCCCATCTCACATGAACGAAGTTTACTCCTCCGCCACCTCCTCTGTGCAGGTATATACATGGGCCATATGAGAGCAGAGGTGCAAGTATACGTAATTAAACAACGTCGCTGATCCGCCGAATTTAAGAAATGTGTCATGCAAAGCATCAAATATATTCTCGAAAATTTCAGATTGCGTGTTTCAGCGATCGAAGGAGCATGCACCAATCGCACACACCCATACACGAGATTTCTGCACTTACATTCGGGATTACCTTTCGGATTCGCCTTGTCCTCCTCTAGAAAACCACCTTATCGTGCAAATAAAGTTACCATTATTATTATCAGTTGGCGGTTGTTTTATCTCTGACTCAAGTAAAACACCGTTCAGTGAAAGTATAACAGCACCCGTAAACAAGAGCCTAGTTATACGCTAGGCATGGTAAAATGGTTCGTACATTTGCTTGTTTTAATTTACGAATCATATACGATTAAAAGGAGCTGATCTGCCCAGACATGTTTCGCGTAACATGATATGACCGGCTGACGGCGAGTTCAAATCGGCAGCAGCCACTACGGACATGTAGAGAAGGTGTCCTTGAAGATAGGTGGCGGCGGCTTCATTCCGTATCGTCGGCAGTCCTCGCAAGCTTGTCTTCGCAAGCAACGAAGTGACACAGCAGACACTAAGGCGTGTTAGAGTTAACCTTTGTAAATTAGCCCCACACGACTGACGCTCCTCACAATATACCGAAACTGAATTTGGCGCCTCAACCCGACGTCTTCTTTTTGGTTATAATTTCATTGATTTTTGTTCGTCAAGCATGAATATTTCAAGAAAAATAATAAAAAGCATACAAAATTGTAACAAAACTCAGCTATTGCCATAAAAGTTGCCTAATTTTAGCTTAGGGCCCTAAATTTGTGCCTCATTTTCAATAAAAATT
Organism: Haemaphysalis longicornis; assembly: GCF_048455015.1. Classification (NCBI taxonomy): domain Eukaryota; kingdom Metazoa; phylum Arthropoda; class Arachnida; order Ixodida; family Ixodidae; genus Haemaphysalis; species Haemaphysalis longicornis. The sequence goes on from NW_027526203.1 coordinate 186,417,372, forward strand.
GTTAGCCATATCTTCCACTACTGATCTGGCAACTACAGCGTGGCATCATGGCGGCATCCATGTTTAGACACATTTTTGAGCCAGCTTTACCCGCCTGGTCTGGCCGCTCGCGCCGACGGCTGATACGTCACTTTCGCTGCCCGTAATGGCCGCGTTTTGCCCAGTGTCGTTTTCAAAATCGTCGATTTTTGCTGGTCGCTTGCGGCGTAATTACTCACATTTTAGGTGTCATACTTCGTACATCGCGGTCTTTTTAGTCATACTATGCAGGAACAGTGATTTCGCGCGGTCGAAATTTTGAGTGCAGTTGTCCTTTAAGCCCTGAGCACCCTCCTCTCTTTCCGTCAACTACCCAACAAGAGCAATGGGAGATGCTGCTGTCCAGGCCCTCTTTCATCTAACCAGCTTCAGCGGTTGGACAGAACACAGGCCGCGCGGACTGCATAAGGGCCCCACAGAAGAAGGAATCACTCCCCAGGGCTGCACTCTGGGCCGCTCCGAAATCTGAACAGAAGTATTTCTTCCTCCTCCTTCCCCTTCTCTGCCGCAAATCTCGTCGCCTCCGTCCGCGGCGCAGAGACGGAGAAATCAGATCGTCCAACACCGGGTTGGAGCTTTTATTTTATAAAAAAAGTTTCCACTCTTGTGCTATACCAATACAACCCAACCAAACACCGTTCATGCACCGTGCATTGATTTAACCTTACCAAGAATATCTCTTTGAAGTAATAAATGGTGTGGTTAAGTGCATTTCACTTTTCTCTGGTTTTACTATTTGTAGGGCGATGTGAGTGAATTTAAGTGACGTCGCATGGGTAATCGTTATGGGTGCCGTTTACAGCTTTGCTTTCCAACCACATTCACGGGGTGGATTGGCGCGATTTTTTTAAAGCAAAGCTTTTTACCTCTACCCTCCAAGGGTTCTTTCGCGACCGTTGGTGTCACCAGAAAACTCCAGCGAACAAATAAAAGAATACTGGCACCGCCGGGAATCGAACCTGGAACAAATAGACTAACAAAGCGAGAGCCCGTTGTCTTACCGATTTAGCTACGAGCCCACGCGAAGACTGGGAAGAAAGGGGGTGTACTCACCAAGCACATCTACGGGTTTACCCTCTCCGTTCTCGCTGAATGCCACTTGAAAGCGTTACGCGACCACTCACGCCCATCTAGTGGCCCTGTGCGCACTCTTCTCATGGGATTAGAGTTTAAAAAATTCAAGGAAGCTCACACCAATGCATGGCATCTCACTTCTAGTAAGCCAATGTGCTAGAGCGTGTGGCCTCCAGTGTTCACGTAAACACTTACAGCTCCTTGTCGTTCGCCCTCACGCCAAATCAAGGAATACATTCAAATACTCCTTGATGGCCAGGCCATCAGTCCAAGCCCCAGCATCAAGATCCTGAGCCTACATCTCGAGGCTAACACCAAGAGTGACGTCTCCTTGCAGCGCCTCAAAAACAGCATTAATCAAATCATACACATGATCAGGCGAGTTGCCACCAAGAAGCTAGGCCTAACGGAATCCGGTACCTTTCGATTAACTGAAGCTTTTGTCCTCTCGAGAGTTACTTATGTCAACCCCCTGTCTTCTCGACAAGGAAGGCATAGAGATGCTTTATATAATGATTAGAATACCGTCGAGCAGGCCATTCGTCTTCTCATGAGTGCGTCCACACAGAGGCTGCTAGCACGGGGCTACACAACACGGTGGAAGAGCTGATAGAAGGCCATCTTTCCAACCAGAAGGTCCGGCCATTGTTCTTCTCATGAGTGCGTCCACACAGAGGCTGCTAGCACGGGGCTACACAACACGGTAAAAGAGCTGATAGAAGGCCATCTTTCCAACCAGAAGGTCCGACTCAGAACTGCGATGGGTAACCGCATGCTTCACCAGATTGGCTGGGCAGCCCAGAATATCACTCCGCTTGACGTACTCCCAGACTCTTGGCGACTAAAACTAAAGATGCTCCTTTTGCTTAGAAATATGAACCCCTCACATGACGAGGGTCACCGAAAAGCACTGGCTCAAGCGCTAACCACCACCCTCGGTGGGGATCATGCAGTTATCTACACAGACGCCTCCAAACATCGAGGGCAGCAATACGCCATCATCGTGGCTACCACCAGAACCAACCTCCTTGCGTGTACCTCGCTTAGGACCCAAGAAATGGCGGCAGCAGAAGAGGCAGCCATCACCTTGGCTCTCGCTCAACCAGGGGTTCGGAGGGTAGTCATCGATTCCCAGCAAGCCTACTGGAATTACCAGTAGGGTTTGGTGTCCTAACCTGCCCTGTGCGTGTGAAAAAAACCACTCCCCAAACGGTTCCATTCAGCTCATCTGGGCATCCGCTCACGCTTCAATGGAGGGCAACAAATACGCCCACCCAACAAGCCTGCGCTTTTACCTCCCGTGCTATGGAGCTGCCCGAGGACAGTCACCAGCTTGTCACGTTCAGGAAGATAACCCACCATTATCGCCTTCTGAGTCAGACCGTACCTTCGCCTTACCCTGCCCTTTCCAGAGAACAACAAACTACCCTACGCCTCATACAGTCGGGGCTCCTTCCCACAACCTACGCGTCTTCACTTCATGTATCCGAATAGCTACGACGCTGAATGTAAATTTTGCTCAGAAGTAGGAACACTCCGCCCCGTAATCGGGGTGTGCGACTTTAGCCCTGAGCACCCTCCTCTCCTTCCGTCAACTACCCAACAAGAGCAATAAGACATACTGCTGTCCAGGCCCTCTCTACCTACCCAGCTTCAGCGGGTGTACAGACCACAGGCCGCGCGGACTGCATATGGGCTCCACAGAAGACTCACTCCCCAGGGCTGCACTCTGGGCAGTTCAGAAATCTGAACAGAAGTATTTCTTCCTCCTCCTCCTTCTCTGCCCCAAATCTCGTCGCCTCCGTCCGCGGCGCAGAGACGGAGAAGACAGATCGTCTAACACCGGGTTGGAGCTTACTTTACTTTTATAAAAAAAAGTTTCCACTCTTGAGCTACACCAATACAACTCAAACAAACACCGTTCAGGCTTCATGCATTGATTTAACCTTAACAAGAATATCTCTTTGAAGTAATAAATGGTGTGGTTAAGTGCATTTCACTTCTCTCTGGTTTTCTATATGTAGAGCGATGTGAGGGAATTTAAGTTACGTCACATGGGTAATTGTTATGGGTGCCGTCTACAGCTTTGCTTTCCAACCACATTCACGGGGTGGATTGGCGCGATTTTTTTCATATTCTTTCTAAGTTTCTTTTAATATCAATGACAGCACACGTAATTCTAGGTGTTTTTCGCTATGTAGGACTACATTTATTAGGAATGAAGGTGGCTTCGCTAAATTCTATTGCTTTTTTAAACTTTAACCATAACTAATTAATGCTTGTATCAGAATCACTTTAAAAATCTTTGGACACAATTTCTTTATGATAGATAATGCTTTGGTCATTTGCCCTGTTACACTGCATGACTGGAATCTTTGAGAGATTATTGTAGCGGCTGGAATTCCGGGTTTTGGTTACCAAATGTAAGTAAAAGCATTTGGCGATCAGAAATGATTTCTTCTATACTTACTTCAGGGGTTAACCGACAGGACGGGATACAAACGCCAGATCAAGCACTGAATGAGCGATAACTTTTATAAGCGCGGGTTCTTTTACCAACCGAGATAGCAAGTGCTATCTCCGTGATATCTTTTGGCAACCGAGATGGAATCTTAACCTGGCAACGTTTAACGTGCGAACCTTATCTAGCGAAGCAAGTCTCGAGGTGTTGTTCCAGGAATTAGAGGACATTAAATGGGATCTTATAGGGCTTAGCGAGGTTAGGAGTGCAGGCGAAGCCTTTACGGTGCTGAAAAATGGACACGTCCTATGTTACCGTGGTCTAGAGGAAAGAAGAGAACTGGGAGTGGGATTTATAGTCAATAAAAGCATAGCTGGCAACATAGACGAATACTATAGCATTAACGAAAGGGCAGCAGGTCTTGTAATTAGGCTCATTATTGAGGTACAAGCTAAAGGTGGTGTAGGGCTACGCGCCCACATCCAGCCGCGACGACCAAGTAGTGGAACGCTTCTATGAAGATGTGGAATCGGCAATGGATAAAGTAAAAACACAGTATACCGTAGTTATGGGGGACTTCAATGCTAAAGTAGGCAACAATAAGGCTGGAGACAAGGCAGTTGGGAACTATGGTCTGGGCTGTAGAAATAGCAGGGGGGACCTACTAGTTGAGTTTGCAGAACCGAATAACCTACGCATAATGAATACCTTCATCTGTAAACGGGAGAGTCGGAAATGGACCTGGAGGAGTCCAAATGGGGAGCACAAAAATGAAATAGCCTTCATATTATGCGATAACCCTGGCGTCGTGCAGGATGTGGAAGTGCTCGGAAGGGTAAGGTGTAGTGACCACCGTATGGTAAGATCTCGAATTAGGCTAGATTTGAGGAGGAACCGCAACAAGCTAGTACAAAAGAAGCCGATAAATGAGCTAACAGTAAGACGTAAAGCAGAAGAATTCAGCATCGCGCTGCAGAACTGATATTCCGCTCTTAACGAGGAAACCGAGTTTACGACACAGGAAGCCAGCAAACAACCTTACACGGATTATCACGGAGTGTGCAGTAGAAGTCGGGGGCACTATGGCTAGACGATACTTGTAAACTTTCACAAGAGACGAAAGATCTGATCAGGAAACGGCAAACCATGAGAATCTCTACCGCAGCTGACAGAATAGAACTAGCGGAGATCTCGAAGTTAATCAATAAGCGTAAGACAGCTGATATACTGAAGTATAATATAGAGAGGATCGAATACGCTGTAAAGAACGGAGGTAGACTCAAAGCAGTGAAGAGACGTCTTGGCGTGGGGAAAAATCAGATGTATGCACTTAAGGATAAGCAAGGCAATCTCACCACAAATAGGGATAAAATAGTCACAGTGGCCGAGGAGTTATATAGGTATCTGTACAGTAGCCGGGACATACAGGCTAATGCCGAACGAGACAGTAGTTCAGAGGAGATAGACATCCCACCAGTAACGACCGAAGAAGTAAGGAAGGCTTTGAAAGAAATGAAAGGGGGAAAGCACCTGGTGATGATCAGATAACACCAGACCTCTTGAAGGATGGCGGCGAAATTGTCCTTGAAAAACTGGCAAACCTGCATACGCAATTACTAATGACCGCAATTGTACCGGAATCTTGGAAGAACGCGAACATCATCCTAATCCATAAGAAAGGCGACATGAAGGACTTGAAAAATTACAGGCCGATCAGCTTACTGTCAGTCGTCTACAAGGTACTTACCGAGGTAATCGCTAACAGAATTTCTGCAACCTTAGATTTCAGTCAACCTAAAGAACAAGCAGGGTTCCGTAAAGGTTATTCAACAATGGACCATATTCACACGATCAATCAGGTGATAGAGAAGTGCGCTCAGTATACTGAACCCCTATATATAGCCTTCATAGATTATGAGAAATCATTTGACTCGGTGCAAACCCTAGCAGTCATTCAGGCATTACGTAACCAGAGGGTAGATGAGCATTATGTAAGAATACTAGGGGATATCTGCAATGGGTGTACAGCTACCATCATCCTCCATTGGGAGAGCAGTAAAATACCTATAAGGAAGGGTGTCAGACAAGGAGACAAAATCTCTCCAATTTTATTCACAGCATGTTTACAAGAAGTATTCAAAACGTTATATTGGGAACAGGTGGGAGTAAGGGTTAAATGAGCCATGAAGAGAAAACACAAGTTTGGTTCATTCGAAAGATTGCCTCGTTAGAACCATAACGACACCACTTATAACGCAAACTTCGCTCAAATAAGCTACATAATTAGGAAAAAAGGAAATGACCATGCGACCCACCAGCTCATTTTCCGCAACAGAACCTATGATGTCACTCGAGAATGCTCTGCGATTGGCGGAGGCCGGAAAAAGCAAACGCATATTAGGCAGGGCTTACAGTTTGCATAGCGAGCTAAATGCCCGTGAAACATACTGCACATTCTTTTTATGACAAAAAACGGTGGAGTGAACGGTTGAAGTTCCGAACGAACACGCAAGCGTGTGCGCCAATGCGTACGAAACTAGCGCCGGCCGAACTCGACATCTCGCCGTCGCCACCGTCGCGCAGAAGAATTTTCGGGTTCGAGGTTCTTAGGGGCCAACGAACCGTTCCAGCACGTACAGCCGCGACCTTTCTTGGTATCTTAATCACTTGACAGGAGGTTGGCCGTCATATCGCCAACCAGTAAAGGTAAAAATAGAAACGAGGGGAGTAAGGAACAGCAAGAAGCGACGCGATAGTGCCAGTCGTCGCAGAAGTTTCGAATGGTGTTGGCTTGCTGCTGTCGTTACGAGCTCGTTTCCAGTTTACAACCACTGAAAACTTCAGTTTGTTCGAGTACTTTACAATAAAATTTCGTTGCTGCGTTTTGAAATGCCCATGTAGTACGGGCAAATCATCGAGGGAGTGCGACATCCCCGCCGGTGAGGAGATCTCCTTTCATGTGCTGCCCAACGACGAACCTCGGCGAAGCAAGTGGCTACGTTTTGTGAACTTTGGAAACGGGGGAGAAAGAGAGCTATAGGAAGTACGAGTGTGCTCGCTTCATTTCCGAGGAAGTGATTACGGCAGGGACCCTTACGTTAGCTCACTCCTGGGACATGCTGGCGCTCGTCGCCTACTTCGTCAAATCGCTCTGACCTTGGGGAAAAAATGCCGTAAACACCGTGCATTGACGCTCGTACCTTTCTGGTCGAAGCAGATAGCTCGCGCGAACGGCTTTCTATACACGACACCGGCCAGCTGGCATAAGTGATACTGCTACTGAAATTGAACTATTATTAACCGTAATAAAAATACGGCACATACGTACTAGTCCGTATTCGTCCGTCGCGATGGGGCTGACGAGGCAGCGGTGCCGACGGCAGGGCGTTCGTCTGTTGTGGCTATGGCGGAATGGTCGCTTTCTCGTCCACCGCGTATCCCACAACTCTTGCCGCTCGTGCACTTAGAAGCATTGAGCGTTCAACTGGTGTGAGGTTGTTAAATGCAAGCCCGAGGTCCTCGGCGAGAGTTTTGTTCTCCGGATCAGGCGATACCATATTGGGCTGCGGGTGCACTAGGTTTTACTAGTATTTTTAAAATGGTCGCCGTCTCGGTCGACTCCCGAGTGTGGGTGCTATATGGAGTCGACATACTAAGTATCTGTCATGGACCGGCTGGTATGACGCCATTGTTCACTTCACGGAATGTGCAATTTTAGCGGGAGATTTAAAATTTTGGCCTAAATTGCCTTATTTCTCAGTGAATAAAGCATCATTTGCTTCCGGGAAAGCGCTTGGGGTACTATGAAACACCTAATCTTTCGAATAAAACAAACTTTTGTTTTCTCTTCATGGCTCCTTTAATGGAGAATACCTCAGTAACCTCAGATTTGCTGATGACGTTGCCTTGCTAAGTAACTCGGGGGACGAATTGCAAAGCATGCTTTCCGCACTGGGCGAACAGAGTAGAACCGTGGGCCTGAAAATTAATATGCAGAAAACTAAAGTAATGATCAATAACCACGGGACAGCACAGCGGTTTGAGATAGGTGGCGTGGCAGTGGAAGTGGTAAGCGAATATATCTACTTAGGCCAAGTTGTGACCCCAGATCCCAACCATGAGGCAGAGATAATTAGAAGGATCAGAATGGGGTGGGGTGCATATGGCAGACATTCTCAGATTATGAATAGCAGCCTACCATTGTCGCTGAAGAAGAAAGTGTATCACAGATGCATCTTACCGGTACTTACCTACGGGGCAGAAACTTGGAGGCACACTAAGAGGGTTCAACTTAAATTGAGAACGACTCAGCGGGCAATGGAACGGAAAATGATAGGTGTAACATTAAGAGACAAGAAGAGAGCGGAGTGGGTCAGGGAGCAAACTGGTGTTAAAGACATATTGGTAGAAATTAAGAAGAAATGGACGTGGGCAGGGCATGTAATGCAAAGGCAAGATAACCCCTGGTCATTAAGGGTAACAGAGTGGATCCCTAGCGAAGGCAAGCGTTGCAGGGGGCGGCAGAAAGTTAGATGGGCAGATGAGATCAAGAAGTTTGCGGGGATAAATTGGTCACAGTTGGCACAGGACCGAGGTAATTGGAGAATAATGGGAGAGGCCTTTGCCCTGCAGTGGGCGTAGATAGGCTGGTGATGATGATGATGATGGTGATGATGACAGCAAGTGCCTATACATTATATTTAAAACCGGCTCACAGCCTCTTACCACGGGGCGGCCTCTGTAGCATCCAACGTGGTCCCGCATAATTCGCAAGAACAGCGCCAAATCCTCCCCTGGTGGTACGTGGCGTCTGAAAAACGTTGCACTTATCGTCATGGTAACGAGTGGCGAGGGGAGGGGAGAAAGGAGCTTGGTGATGTCGCGGATGCTGCTGACGTCATTTTTCCCATGGGCAGCAGGCCGGGCCGCCGCGCGCCGGCCCCTGAAGTCGACGCCCGCCCAACTTTCGCGCCTGCCGCCGGTCGCTGCCTCATGGGCCGCTCGGCAATGGCACCAGGCGCGAAAGTTGGACAAGCGGCGGCGATTACTCAAAACGGCTGCCTCCCGTCGTTTGTTACGTGTGCAGTAACGTGTGTAATAATTGAACGAAGAAAAACATGTAGGTAATAGTATGTTTTCTGGTGTCGGATTGTCGTCTTTGTGGCGATAATAATTGGAGTGCTACACAAACATTATTTTTGCTTTGCGTTTATTCAAAATTCATATGATGACGTCTTTGATTCGAAGTCATGAACACACATGTACTACACTCATATGTACACAGAAATGGACTAAGCAAAAATATGACATATGCAAATTTAGCCATACCATATTGTACAATAGGAAAAAAACGTGCTACATACACATTTATAATACACGGTTAGGCGGGCTAGTTGGTATTCTGAATGCATGGGAGTAACTTTTGGGCAACTTTAGACGGAGACAGATACAGGTCTTCGTGTCCCTTTTTGTATCTGTCTCCGTCTAAAGTTGCGCAAAAGTTACAGCCATGAATACACATTTAGGTAAACAATAATTGATTACGAAAGAACTTCGAATGTTCTTCGAAACATCAACTTCGAAACATCACCTAATGCACTTAGGAACGTCAGAATGAACTGTAACGCACGAAGCACGGTGAAATATGCCTCTTTTCACATTAAAGGACCAGCGCAGCTATGGTTAACCTGTCTGGAGCAGTTTTGTCGTTGCGCACATACATCGGCTGCTGAGCGCCACTTTCCTTTGTTGCGGTGAATACAAGTAAATATACAACCTAAGCATCGCCTAACCAACCTTCGGAACGTCAGCACTAGCCTTAACGCAAAAAACTACGATGAATTGCGCCCTATTTACACTTTAAAGGACAAGTGCCGCAATGTACCCAGCCACATGCACTTTCATCGTAAGGCGGACACACCTAGGTGCGTTACTATAGTTCCCTTCCCTGTATGTAAGTGAAGGCAAGCTGTCTCTCACGCGAAGACAGTCGGGATAACGAAATCGCGTGTTGGATTGGCTACTTCATTTCTTCAAAGGAACAGACAATGTCAGTATCTAGCCATCAACTTTGTCCGCATTGTTCGACTGTTCTGAATCGTTTGATTTATTGGGGCTCTGATACGAAATTCGGCGCCCACGATTAAAGTGACGTAGATTATCGCCGGCCGAAATTTACTGAGGCTCAGAACTACATGGTGCCGGCTAAGCGCACGCAGTCTCACGCAGTTTCAAACGAACTAAGCTTCCCACAGTCCTACCCATGGCGCTACGAAGGTCACATCCTGTCCAAAGCGGGCTGAAGCTCACCCGGTATTGCGCAGACACATTTATTTATTTATTTATTTATTTATTTTCCGAAACCCTCATGGCCCACTGGGTATAATTGAGAGGAGTAGTTAGAGTTGCCAGATCCCCAGAAAGAAAAGTCGCCGGGAAATTGCGAAAGTAGCCAAAAAAGTCGCCACCCTTAGGTGAATGTTTGAAAAGAAGCCAGAAATGTCGCAATTTTCAGCGAGGTGATGCGAGGGAGTAGTTTCTGATTACCTTCGCGGAAAAAATGTGGAAGTTTCAAGACGTAGTGAACTGCAATACAAATTTTATTTGCTTGCTGTGGTCCAGGAGAGCGACAGTGGTTGAATACTGTCTACAAAACAGCCAAAATATGCGGGTTTTAGGTAATGAATTCAAAGAATATGAATGAGCTAGAATGGGCGTTCGCTCCACACCATGTCTTACCACTTTCGCTCCCTCTTTATATTCCCGTGACCATTACACATGATCATACACGTTTCCCACCACTCTGCATGGCATCTTAAGCTCCCGCAAACTACTGAAGCGTATACACTTTAAAGCGATGGCGTTGCTGAAGGCTTTGACGGTATTCATAAGACATCAGGTGCTGAATATAAAAATGAGCAAGGCAAATTTTTATTTGTGCTAGTAAGTAGCGCTGTAGGGTGGTGTGTTTGAGTGACTGATTTGTTGGGACCTATTCTAGACTTGGCCAGATAAACGTTATCTTCCTAAAAGGTTGTTCTGTTCGGTTTGTTTACTCGGTGTCAATTGCTGAAAGGCACTGAAAGGTCAAATAAGACCCTTTATGTGGAAAGTGGGGCATCCGAAGGGACCGCAAATATATATAATCAACAATTCTCAAAGGAGCTAGAAAGTATCCAAGTCACCACACTAAAGTTTTCGTCACCGCGAGTCTCAACAGCCGTCGTTTTGGTGATAAATTGCTAGGGCGGGACACCCTGGGAGTTGTACAAAGCAAGCGCATAAATGAATAACGATATGAAAATCGCGGTAACGACCGCGGTAAAAAAAAAAAGTTCCCACAAATATATAAACCAGTTGTATAACAAGAGTGTTAAAACGTCCACGACACGTTGCTTTGAGCAAAGGAAAACAATAACATGTAAAAAGAAGCACATTGGTATAAATAAAAATGAATTTAGTACATAAACCTAACAAAATGCACAACATTTAAAAAATAAAACTCAAGGGAAACAATTGTAGACGTTGCGCGGCGCGTAGTATTCGCTCAGTCGCTTCTTAATTTGGTCGAATTTGGTAACGAGCATCAGGAAAGATGGCAGTTGGTTCCATTCCGATAATGTTTTTGGGATGAATGAGTAGGAGGCAGACGTAATTGAGGCACGCCAAGTTTTCGCAAATGATCTATGCTGAATAAGATACAACTTGGTGGCGTGGATAATGCGTTCTTAAATGAAGTGTTAAACTCAGTATTTTAAAGGAAAGACATATCCGCCAAATCTTCCTGCAAAATGAAAGGGGTGGTAGTGATAGCGAGTTTTTCACGAGCTTTAAGCCGGAGAACTGGTCGTTGTTCGTAAGAAAAAAATGAGCTGCGTGGTTTTGCAGAGCTTCAATGGCGTAGAATAACGATTCCGTGAAAGGGTTCCAAAACAGAAGCAGCGTATTCGAGTTTGGTACTGATTGGTGACTTGTACAAAAGAAGTTTAATGCATTTTAAAGTTTTCGCAACCTTTCGTTTGATATACTGGAGCTTTCGGCCAGCGCTGGCTGATTTAGCAGTGACGTATACGCATTCCATGACAAGTTTGATGTGAGAACGTCGCGAAGATTTTTACGAAACGCGTCTGATAGCAAATGGAAACTGCTATTACTATAAGAAGAAGGGCAGGAAGATTCACGGCGACAGAAGTGCATCACTTTAGATTCAGTCAAATTAAGGGTCATTTGCCAGTGCGTACACCAGTTAAACAAAGCGTTATGACCTTCTTGCAGCCACAAAACATTGCTAGCTATTTTTATTGCAAGGTATACTGCACAATCAAAAGTGAGCCAGCTGACCTCCGGTCCGGTTACATTTCCTGACAAAAAATACCCTTGAAATCCGTCACAGTAGCCACAAATTCAAAGTCGGCTTCTGGAAAAACTCCTTAAGTCTTCAAGAGCCATTACAATTTGAAACGTAGAATTACTAGTAGTTTCTGCTCGGTCAGAATAAAAAATATTGACACCAACACGAAAGACGGGACTAGTTTGTCAGGAATACCGGATTTATAAGAGCAAATTTTCCGAATTACACGCCTGGGAGGCCACTCTGAATCTACAGCTTTAATGGGAAATCATCTTGACGTTCTCTATTTTACCGCCTTTTGGCAGGAGCGATTCCAAAAAAGCAAACGTCTACTAACCGGTTATTTTGCAACACGTTCAGCGAGCTGCCAGTCAACGCCACAGGTAAGAATTGTAGGCGCGTAGTGTGGGCTAACAAAGTAAAAACAAAACAAATGGAAACACAGTATCGTATACTGTGCAACCCTTACACAACCGTTAAGTAGTTATATTCCGCAACCGAAGTTGCCCCTAAAAAGTAATCATTTTGCCGGACACACTTCCGTACTGGCAGTAGTTCTATTATCTACCCGCCGCGGTGGCTCAGTGGCTAAGGCGTTGCGCTGCTGAGTACGCGGTCGCGGGTTCGATTCCCGGCCGCGGCGGCCGCTTTTCTGATGGAGGTGAAAAGCAAAAACGCCCGTGTGTACGAGATTTCGGCGCACTATAAAGATCCCCAGGTGGTCAAAATTAATCCGGAGCCCTCCACTACGGCGCGCCTCATCGCCTGCGTTGCGTCGGCGCGTTAAACCCCACAATCAATCAATCAGTTCTATTATCTGGCTAGTCGCCTTCATTCGTTCTTTTTTCTTGGTACAGTACAGCTTGGGAGAGAGCCGTCTTAAGAATACTGGTGAGCCCCGAGAGCCGTACAACCTCAATAGGAGAAATCCGGCCGATGTACAGAATGAAAGGACGTGGATAAAGATGTTAGGCGACAGTGGCAGGGCTAAAAAAAATTGAGTGTATTTCTTTTCGTTTTGACACTCTTCTTTCTCTGGAGCTTCACCATCTTCTTTTATTTCTGCCTTCGCCCATGCCGAATACCGCATACGGTATTTCGCCCATCCGGCTGGACAGCTACAGCCTAGGGCATCGTCAAGGTTTTCTCTTTCAATTGTTTGCGCTCTGGATGAAGCGGCGTTAGTTGCTCCAGGCGGCGCTTGTCAGCCGCGTCTTAGTGCCTCGCCGCAACGCTTGGCTGTATGCGTTGCCTCCATTCGGCGCCACACCCGTCATAAATGGTTCGCACCTGCTGGAGGCAGCATCGGATGCCTTCCCTCTTCTTGGCATCTCCTCCTATTGCCCTTTTACGGCGCGTCGGTGATAGACTTCGCGCTTCTTGCCTTCCTGTTCTATTTCTCTTTTTATCTTTTTGTAGGTCGACAATAGCACGAGGAACGCTGTGCTACTCTCTGGCGTCGGCAAGGACAGTGCAGTATGAGCTGCGATTCGTCAACGTTAAACAAGTTATTTAATTTTTTATTCTGCTTACTCGGAAGTACCTAGACATAACAAAGAAAGCTGGGAAAACGAGTAACCATTTGATGAAGAAAATAGTGAGGAAGCTTAAAAAATGTACTTGAAGCATTGAAAAGCCACTACAACGAACTGCATAGAAAAATGGCTAGCCAAAATGGCGAGAGAAATATAACAGAACGAAAAGCGTTTATTTCAAACTGCGTAACCCAGGGAAAAAGAACTAAAAATCACGCCTACTCATATACAAAATACACGCGCCTAAAATATAAATCTTCAGGTAAACCAGCTAAATAAAACATTAAAAAAGTTGCAGATGACATCTAAGTTTAAGTCTTAAGATGTATCACGCACTAGAATTACTCCGGCGTCGAAGGAGCGTTTTGGAACGGAGTTACTTCATTTAAATCTTATGTTTTGCAGGTAGTGAAGTTCACGGTCGAGAGCTAGGGTAGCCGCAATGATTTTTATGGACATGGCGCAGGTAACTGAGAGGAAGTGCATACTTACGTGGCTTAAGATATTGGCGTGAAAGTTGCGGCTGCGGGGTGTTGGTCACTCCGAGAAAGAAAAAGATGGTCGACCTTCTGGGTTGAGCCAGAATTCCAGTAACCCCAGAACCATGTCGCGCTGATCTTGAGATGACAAGCTGGTCAGGGCAGCATGTAATGTGGCGATATAAGTTGGATATGTAATGTTGTAATTCTTCACCCCTGAGAGTAACCTTGGCTATGGGAAGATTTTGCAGGAGAGAGTTGGTGTTTGCTCGTATATAGCACAGTTTTAGGTACATCGGGATATTTCCTACCAGACAACTTCGCCCATCTAGATTTGTGGATAGATGTTTTAGTTTGTATCCTGACGAGGGTTTTGCTATTCTTAAGCGATAAGACCCCTGTGTGGCACGGGGAAGGGTGGTGTTCCCACAGGTAGGATGAGCACACGTTTTCTACATTTTTCGAAGGGGTGCGTATGATAGCCGTCGTCAACAGGGAGCACGGAATGCGAGTTTGAGGGATCTTGGTCGGCTGCGTCGCTCCCTTCCAGATCCTTGTGTCTGCTGTAAATGTGTTTGTGAACTTTTATCGTTGTGCATTGGAGATTCTCAAGTATTTAGGTACTCTGCCTGAAGTCTAGATACTAATGGCCTATTGAGCATATATCATGTTTAAGCATCTGTTCGATGGTTCCGCGGGAGTGATCGCAAAAGGTGTTCAAATCATGTGTGTATGAAGGTAATTCAATTACAGCGATCTCCACAGTACTCCAGTGCAACAATTGCTGCCTTGTAGTTTCCAAAGCCCTGGCGTCGACCCATACTGTTGTTATCATGGTTTTGGAGCTTTCCTCACTGAAATTTGATCCTGGATTGTCGCTTGTGCTCGCGTAGGTTCCAATCGATGTTTTTCAGTACGAGGAGGAATTTTATGGAAAGTCGCTGCGGATGAGTGACGTATCCATCGTGGCAACCCACCTTCTTTTTTTTCAGGTGGGCCTACGTATTTTATAGGATGACTAGTTCCCATTTTGTATTTCCAGACACTCCTCTTGTGCTATGAGAGTGACCTTTCTTATTTCTTCACAGTTTTGATAAGACACAATTTAAAGGCAATTTTGGTGGGGGTGAAACTAGAAAAATTAAGTGCTGCCCTATATGCTGTTCTAATGATGGTGTTTGTCTGGCCTTCGATCTTTAGGGCGAGTAAGTAGTTTCTGGTATTGCATGCTGTACGATATCTGGCCCATTATCAGTGCTTGCACAAGTTTTATCACCTTCATTCTGCCATTCCTAAAGTTCCCTTGTGCAGGCGTTTAACTAGTAGGGCAATGGTTGAAAGATTTACTTTACTTTTGGCGATTGTGAGATCGGCTGCGCCGCTTATTTGTAGGGCCAGGCGGAGGAACCTTACGTGAATTGTATCGGGGATCTCATACTGGCCGATTTATATGAGTTTGTTCAAATTTGCCCCATGGCGCCATTCATAGTTCGACGGACAGACCTTGCGGCGGGGACACTACCACGAAAGGTATTGTTATTTTAAATTTCGCGTTATTAGATGCGGTATATACTCGGTTTTGTTTCGTATTGGGACACAGTTTAGTTCATTCCTGGCTACAATGTCGGTGTTTTTTTGGTTTCTGAGAGTTAATCTTTTGACACCTTTTTTAGGCTAGGTGACATAGTGTTCGTGCCTGCCCCCATGTACGCGCGTCTGTGTATGTATACGGCGTCACTCACATCGTGGCACCCTAGCTGGTTTCATTTTAGGTCGTCGGATAGGCACTTTGGTGTGGGCGTAAGTTGCGGACGCGGGTGACGACCGTGTCTGCTCAGCAACTAATTGCATTGCGCAGGCGCGGTGCCTGCTCAGCTCACGTATCTTATTTTTTGCCTCTGCCGTAGCATCGTTGTCCTCCTTTCCACAGTCTAGTTGCCGCGGCTCGGCATTCCAGATCTGGCTGCCTCTGTTGTAGTTTCCTCTTAGCCCCGGGGACGTACAGTCGGGTTCTTAACTTTGCAGACCACGCGAGCACGTTGCAAAGCCACCGATGCGCGCTCTGAAGGCCCGGCGCGCCTGTTGTGGAGAGTGGCGCGGCGCACATGCGCGTCCTGTTTTACTCGCAGGCTGCCGATTTTCCCGCATCCTGAAGCGGTGCTGGAATGGTCACTCAAGCACCGCATAGCGACACCTTTGTAGCATTCCCTTCTCCCCCGATGGCACATTTGGGGCTTAACGTGACGATTGCGAAGGCTTTGGCGCAAGTGATCCTCGCGTCGTGATAAACACTTGCGCGTAATATTTTATTTATTTGTTTTGTGCTTTATTGTTTATAGACGATGTGACTAGCGGCTTGCGAACGGCGTCCGCGAATGAAGCACGCACGAAGCACAGTCTCACGGTATCGCGCTACCGACGACGAAATGCCAGCTATATGAATAGCGAACCTTTATTCACCTTGTTTATTGTGTAATTTTGCCACTGAACATATGTTCGTGCTTCCTCTCCGCCGCCCATAAAGTAGGCGATTTGATATCTCGGACTACGGATGCACTAGAAGAATTCAGTCAATTGGAACTGCGTAGAAACACGATTGCGTCTAACTTTCCAATACAAACATCCCTGGTTACAGCAGCCGCTAAAAAGTTAATTAATCAATTTTAATAAATTAAGCCACCTACATCAATAGTTGCCTCCTAATTATGTGTCCCCCTGAGCGCATAACCTCACTGTAGAGGTGGTGTTCGCGTCAGTCTAAACTCCTATTTTTAAAAAAACCTGTCGATTAACTTTGATCACCCTTGTATATGGTTATGGCTGGCGTATTTACTTTGTAGAAGTTGTGGAGTGTAAACATTAAGAGCTGGACAGGGAACATTTGCTCTTCGCGTGATTCCTGGCATGGTTGTGTAAATGGCCTTCTTATGGGTGACCCTATAAATTGTGGTGATCATTTGCAGAAATGGTCGTGAGATACGTACTAGATCGATCAATTTATGAGCAATGAATGTGCCCAGTTTCTCTCACTAATTTGTAAATTGCTTTGAAGAATACTCTAAAGATTTCTTCGGTTCTACGGACAGCGCGAGCGAGCGAGCGAGAGAGAGAGAGAGAGAGAGAGAGAGAGAGAGAGAGAGAGAGAGAGAGAGAGAGAGAGAGAGAGAGAGAGAGAGAGAGAGAGAGAACTTTCACTGAGGAAATCGGTCAAGGAGAATTCAAGTCCTATTGTTGGTGTGGGATAAGGGGCTGACGGTCCACCCCTCCAGAACGTCTTCTCCTGGTGGTGACCGTAATCCGGTGGATCCTAGTCACCCTAATCCGGTCCGAAGGTGCATCAGAGTTCTTTTATAACCTGTTGTGAAACTCCGCTTCGGAATCCTGTCGGTGCAAGCCCCTGCTCCGTTCGAGATGAGGGGCAAGTGTACTGACGCGGCACCTAGCTGACAAAAACTAAATTTTGCTGAACATGTATTAATAAAACAACTTAAGAGAATAAAGCTTGATTTTTTCAATTAAGAAACACTCAATTAGGTAGAGTTGACTTATGAGTCTAGGGTTTATTTTTTATGACTCACGGCAGCCGCAGCAAGCACTTGGGTGCTACTTCAACCTTCTGTCGACAGACGGCAGGACAGTCAACTTACCCTATTCTGTCCCCCATTCACCCCCCGAAGCAAGGGGACTAACCGCTAACCGATTTTTGATACATGGGGCTTATGGAGAGTTTCACAACTGGTAATATTGAGTAATTGCGATGTGTACCTGTGTTATGAGTTGTACCGCAGTGGTGGAAGGCTACGGAATAATTTTGACCTCTTGAGGATTTTTAATTTACACTGAAAGCTCGGCCCTCGAGCGTTTTCATTTTTCCATTCCATAAGAGCAACCGCTGCTGCGGTCTAGATCAAACCCGCGTCCTTGAGCTTACCAGCACAACGTCTTAGCCACTGAGCCACATTGGCAGGTAAGAAGACTATTTTTATTGCAAGCGCTCGATGCGGTGTCATTGTCCAGCAGCTGCGAAGAGAGTCCAAAGTAAAGCGTTAGTTGTCAGACAAGTAACATTTGTTGTAAGAACGTGATGACTCTATTAGATGCTCTTAAAAGCGAAGGGAAATGCATTTGTCTTACATTTTAGACCGAGAAACGAGTAATTTTATTCAATTTGTATAGTCTAGAAGCGTCCCCTGCATTTTAGCTAGCGATCGCGAAGGAGACTAAGAGTTTATTTCCGACATGCCGGAACACGATTACTGATATGGCGTGCCTCCGATATTTTCAACATGACTCACCAAGCTCCCGCCCCCTACAAAAACAGAACTGCTAAGTTAGAAGAGTGGGTCTAAAGAAACAGTCTAGGTGACCACGTTATTGGCACTCGTCCCGAATGGGAGTGGTGGACGGAAACCAAGGACAGAGCGAGGGTCTACGGCGAAACACTGAAGACCCTACGACTGACCGGAGGAGCGTGCCCGCCGCCCCACCGGGCGCTGGACTGCGAGGAGGCAATACATTTGAGAAGACTGCAAGCGACGTCGACAACGGCACCACGGTGTTACATCACATGTACCCCGAGAGTACTCGAGTGTGAGGAAGGACCGGCCAACCGGTAGCACTTCATGTGGGACTGGGCCGCCAATCCAGACGGCATGAGCTTCGAAGAGTACCAGACGGAACTCCAAAGAGCCATTGAATCTACAAGCAAGACAGACCAGTAATAGGCCATCCAGCAGGTATTCGCCGCGTTCGAAAGGCAGCTGCTCCGTAAAATGGGCTAGGGACGAGTAGGGTCGCAGAAGAAAGCATGACGCCAGGGCACGTCAAGGTGGAGCCGTAACCCGACTTCCTCAAAACTGCAGGACTTGTTTCAATAAAGTATTTTCCAGTGCACTCCAGTATTACCTATCCAAGCACAAGATCCATCGACGCATGGGATGGACTGCTCAACGTGCAGGTTGTTCCGAAAAAAACACCCGTTGTCCGCACTTTAGCCTCAACATTATTCGTCCTTCAAACACTTACCTACACCGCTTGTTTAGTATACTTTTGAGAAGCAGATACGGCTACAATACGATGACCCTTGAGCGCAGAGCAATAAAAGAGGTGACGGCGTGATCGGCTTGTTTTGGGATAGTCAATGACAAGACGCTGGTAGTTTCACGGGCGTGCACCCTCAGTGTGCGTTCCAAACGGTGCGCTGGCGTGTCGAGGATTTAAAACGACTCTTTAAGATTCGACATGGTGAAAGTAACCAAAAAAAAAAAACTCTCCAAAGACACATAGCTTGACGCAATGGCAAATACAATGTGCGGCAACCACAACAAAAAGCGACCAATAATGTAATACGCCCCACCAATTTATAAAAAATGGTCGCATAGGTGGCTAAAAGCGGCACGACAACTCTCGCGGTGTTTTAATAGTTCTGTGTTCTTTTTTGTGTGATTTTTTGTGAAAGTAGCAATAAGGAATTTTGTGACTCTGTGCTTAGTGTAGTGCGTTTTTTTAGAGACTGTGTAACAAATAACAGTTCTATGTTCAGCGAGAACCTACTTCCGGTAAATAGCTTTTGGTAACATCGACTCGTCCGACCCTAAGTTACCATAGCATTGGGACGATTTGCCATGTTGTTAAAGCGGCCAGTTTCTTAAAAGCAATGTTGTGGCATAGTCTTGCAGTGTGGGACACGTCAGAACACTGCAACTCCCATTCCGTCCCTCCATTCCTTTCCTGTACCTTTTAGCCCATCTACCTTCTCGAATGCGCCGCAAAAACGTCACCGCAAGGACCTGAACGACGCTTATTTGTTTCACCATCGGTGTGGCTAACAGTCCTACTTGGGTCATATATACAAGCGAAGCGACAAAAGAAGGCCTGTTACGCCACGCTCTCCGTTTAGGCATTGCAGAGGCTACCATTCTCGAACTCACTCACCAAACTATCTTCGGATGCATTCCACGTTCTTCGCTTTCGTAAAATTAACTTTAAAATTTTTAACTTTTAAATTTAAAATTCAGTTCGTATAATTTCTCATTTTTCTCGCCCACATTACGTCATGTCAACTGCTTTAAAAAACTGCTAGGGACGAGTAGGGTCGCAGAAGAAAGCATGACGCCAGGGCACGTCAAGGTGGAGCCGTAACCCGACTTCCTCAAAACTGCAGGACTTGTTTCATTAAAGTATTTTCAAGTGCACTCCAGTATTACCTATCCAAGCACAACATCCATTGACGCATGGGATGGACTGCTCGACGTGCAGGTTGTTCCGAAAAAAACACCCGTTGTCCGCACTTTAGCCTCAACATTATTCGTCCTTCAAACACTTACCTACACCGCTTGTTTAGTATACTTTTCAGAAGCAGATACGGCTACAATATGATGACCCTTGAGCGCAGAGCAATAAAAGAGGTGACGGCGTGATCGGCTTGTTTTGGGATAGTCAATGACAAGACGCTGGTAGTTTCACGGGCGTGCACTCTCAGTGTGCGTTCCAAACGGTGCGCTGGCGTGTCGAGGATTTAAAACGACTCTTTAAGATTCGACATGGTGAAAGATAATTCTTTCTGAGACGACGGCTACGATTAGCACCTCCTGAAACTAAATCGCTAGCCTACAACACGTTCCTGAGGTTTATCTTAAATGTGCAGACAGTGCTTGGTTGCCGTACAATAAAAAAACTTATTGAGAAAGTAGAAGGAATTTAGAGAAAATACGCGCGGTTCGTTTTTATCAAATACAAACATACGCATTCGCCAACCGATATGCTAACGGAGCAGAAACGAGAAAGAAATGCACGCCTTCCGTTCATGAATAAGTCAGGCCATAGTAAAACCAACGTCGATACCACTAAATACGTCACAGCGAAACAATAAAATCTACTCGCACTCGCAAGCAACCCTCCAAAACACTACAAGAATACTCATTCCGAACAGGCTGTTTCCACCTCTCATTCTTACCATCAACAACAGGGGAATGGAACAGCTAAAAAGCCCAGATTCCTAGGAGCAATTTTTGGAATAAAGTCACATCCTTCGTTGAGAAATACTTACGTTGTAAACCCCAATATGTCATAAGTAATTTTTGCAAAAATTGACTGTTCCTAATTGTTTGATTGCCTGGCACATTTCGCACTGTAATAATTTGCTTGTAGTGTACTTATCAGGCTTTGTGTTTACCTTAGCGACAAACTCGAAGTAGCGTGCCGAAGTAATGTTATTACCCGGGAAACAATTACACTACGCGAATTCAAAACGATGTATACTTATGCATGTCATGTTTTCATTGTATGTGTTTTTCCTGTGCCCTCTCTGCAAAAATCCTGAAAAGCGAATAGAAGCATTTTAAAATAAATAAATAAATAAATAAATAAATAAATAAATAAATAAATAAATAAATAAATAAATAAATAAATAAACAGATGTATAAATAGAATTTGCAATCGATTGATCGGACATGGAGCGCGCCTTGAGTTCTTCTATTGGAACGTTTTGTCTAATCGGGTAGACTTTTTTCTTTACGCTTGTTCTGTCATTGCCTTTGCTAATTTTAGTACTTCTAGCTGATGTTTGTTAAAATTAATCTTTTTATCGCTAGTGTTCCCCGCATTTACTGTAGGTCCGTGAAAACACGGCTTGCGGGAAAGCAAACGCAATCGCGACTTCTCAGCGGAAAGCGACGTAATTCATGTTTTATGAAACCTTTCCCTGAAAAAATTGCATGAGAATTGGCTGCTACGATAACTATCATTACACAAGTATTATTCACTTGTCACTATTACTTCCCAGTGAAGTTGTGAACGTGACACATTTCATTGGCATCTACGGGAGGGAAACAGACAGCCCCATCCAGGTTCGTCAGCTAGGCAAAACTATACTCTTTCCAGATTTTATCAAGTACTGAGAAAGCCGTAGTTACTACCTTGACCAAATGATGAAAATAATTAATAGGTTTATACCCTATATTCTTGTGTGGGATGTGTGTTTCACACATCTTCACTGTTCCCTCACCTTCACCGAGTGGAGGGGGTGGTTCTTGATATTTTTGCGTTTCAGGTTTCCCTTCCGCTAAAAAGCGTATCAAGTCACTTCACTGGTTAATTTACGTGCTTTCTAGTGCTGTTTTCCGGCGAGTGCTGTCCATATATTATTATATGACGCATATTCATTGCCGGTACTTTTCTTGGCAATCGTGTGTCACAGGGCCTGCGCCGCAAGAGCCCAAAACTGAGAAGGAAGTTTTGTTGACACCTCGGAAGTTTTAGGCGATAAACCCAAGACCACTCTCCCCTTGAAGCGGTGTTCACAACCTCTCGGTCACAAATCTATTCTAACACTTTTGCATTGCGTGTTTCGTATTCAGCGGCGTGATTTAGGCGTGAGCGTGGAGCAGAAGTCAAACTTTTTCTTGCTTGTAGATTTAAGCGCTGTGGGATATGGGTACAGACAAAAACATTCACAGCCCCAGACCCATGCCGAAGCCCTCTGTGACGAATGGCCACGAGAGTGATTGGCCATGCGAGTGAGCCAGCAGAATGACAACGACGATGACAAAGAAGAGGGGCCGCGCGTAAGTGATCGCGGAGGCTGGAACGGCAACGGCTGGAAGCGAAGCGGCGGAACAGGGCGCAGTCCGTGGGAACTACCCCGTGAGACGCCTGGGCCACCCTAGACGGGACCGCGCTACCCTCCGCCAAGGCTCGAGAGCTCGTCTGGGCGCCGTCATCGAGGTGCTGGTGCGCCGACTGCTGACGCGCCATTCCGGCTGTTGGGCGCTGCCGTTCCTGCTGTTGGAGCGCCTAGAAACGCATCATGATCAACTGAGAGTGAGCTGACTGGCCTATTACCCATTGCTCTCGGACCTTCCCAACTACGAGACTATTTTGTGTACCTTCTAACTACGGGCTGCGCGACCGTGTGACCCAAGCCCATCCTGTCTTTAACTACCCAGCGTCTACTGTCCTGTGCTTGTCCTTAGTCCTCTTAAATATAGTCTTCGACGTGTTGACCAGTGTTCTCTCTGCCTGTGTGGTCCACGGCCCATTCATAACAAAAGTGGCGAGCCTGCCAGGATCCCACCCATAACATCTGCAGGAAGAAGTTGAGTGCTGGGAAACACGTGATTGAAGAATACATCATGGACGTGGAGAAGCTAGTGGCGATCGGGACGCAGCTGGGTCTCTCAGGACTGGAACTTCGCCAGTGGTTCGACACCCAGCGGGCGGAGCAGCGTGCAGAGAGGGCAGCTGAAAGAGAGGCACTCCGTGAAGCTGCAGAACGAGAAGGAGAGGGACGGCGAGAAGCTGCCGAGATAGCAAAGGAAGCTGCCCAGATGGCCAAGGAAGCTGCCGAGAGAGAAATGCGAATCCTGGAGTTGAAGATTCGTCTTCAAGAAGGGTCGCAAAGCACCAACGTCGTTACTTCCGGGAACGAAACCAACCCAAATGTGCCCTTCGGGAATCTACAGAAGCTCCTGCCCCTGTTTGATGAGAGGCGCGATGACTCACACGCGTACTTGCAGCGGTTCGAGCGCGTGGCGACAGGGCAAGGGTGGCCGCTGGAAAAATGGGTCGTCTGCCTCAGTATGTACTTGTCCGGTGAAGCGCTGACCGTGATTGGCAGTATGACTGCAGAGGAGTCGCTTGACTACACCAAGGTCAAGAAAGCGTTACTCCAGCGGTTCAGATTCACGGCACAGGGGTACCAGGAGAAGTTTCGGAAAGCTCGGGCCGAAGACGGCGAGACAGGAAGGCAGTTTGCGGCGAGGCTGTCCAGCTACTTTGACCACTGGGTGGAAATGGCCAACATTCCCAAAACGTATGAAGGACTCCGTGATTTGGTGATTTCGGAGCAGTTCTACGGTTGCTGCCACCCGAAGCTCATGGTCTTCCTAAAGGAACGCGAGTGTGCCAACCTGGATGCCTTGGCCGACGTCACGGACCGTTTCCTGGAGCCGCAAAGCATGGGGAACTTGGGAAAGCTTCCAACTGACGCGCCGGACATTACGAAGGGTGCAGCCAACACACCGGGGAAAGGCAACACAGAAGTGTTCTTAGGCGACCGTCCTGGACAACGCGCGCAAGTCCGTCGCACTGTGACCAAAGAACATGAAAACTGCTCCAAGCATGGCCGCCCAGGTGGCAGTTCCGACAATTGTCGAAGCGGGTCAGGAGACCAAGATAAAGTTATCGCATGTGCCATTTACGAGCCTCCAAAGAGAGTCTCAAAAACCAAGTTCCACAGGGACCAGATGTCGCGCACAACTGGACGCGGTTCCAACTATACTAACACCAGCGGTAGAAATTCACCGTTTCTCGTCAAGGGAATGCCAGTTGTTCCTGGACGAGTGCTAGGAAAATTCGCCAGCGTGCTTCGAGACACTGGAAGTGACACAGCCATCGTCCGCCGAGATATGGTCGACGACAACTGCTTGACTGGGGTGACACGCCGAGTTGTTCTTCTTGACGGCTCCGTCCAGGAAGTCCCAGAAGCAAAGATCCAGGTCCACACGCCCTATTTGGTGGGAGAGATCACCGCAGCCTGCATGAGTCGTCCCATACACGACCTGATTCTCGGCAATATTCCAGGCGTCAGGGAGCCTCACGACCCAGATCGTGACTGGCAGTATCAAGTGGCTGGCGACAGGGAAACACCGAAGAGCAGCTTGGGACGAACACTACGTTCGGAGCCTTGCTATCTGATTTCCGCTGTTGCAAGGACTGAACGACCGCAGACCACACGGTCCAACGTGCCACCGCCTTCGTGCACTCCTTACAACCGAGATCGACTACCCCAAGAGCAGCACAACGACTACACTTTGAGGTCCTGTTACCGAAAAGTTGGGAGGGAGTCTCGGTCCGCACGAGGTCACCGCTACACTTTCCTCGAAAGCGAAGGCCTGTTATATAGAGAGTGCCAATTTGCAGAGGGAAAGACGGTGAAGCAGATGGTAGTGCCGAAAATCTTCCGGGAGTTCATCATCCGAGCGGCACATGAGAACGTCACACCTCGACATGCGGGCATTCGCAAGACTGGTCAGCGAATTTTAGACAACTTCTACTGGCCGGATCTGCAAAATGATGTTAAGCGGTTTGTGCGCTCATGCCACATCTGCAGCCAGAGAACGACGGACAAGTTACCGCTGCATACATGCTAAACGACACGGTTTAAGGGAAGCTACTCACTGATAGTTTGAGTTCGGACCTTGCATCTGCTTCCATATTCCTCAGCGTATGAAACAGCAGCAACAAGCCATCGGGCAACTGCCTCTTTCTGACCGCATGCTGTGCCTGAGTGCGCTATGACCGTTACCCGTGGCAGTGACTAGTAGAATAGTTGTTGGATCCCCTAACAACTTTCTTAAGGTGGGGGTGATGTGACGAATGGCCACGAGAGTGATTGGCCATGCGAGTGAGCCAGCAGAATGACAACGACGATGACAAAGAAGAGGGGCCGCGCGTAAGTGATCGCGGAGGCTGGAACGGCAACGGCTGGAAGCGAAGCGGCGGAACAGGGCGCAGTCCGTGGGAACTACCCCGTGAGACGCCTGGGCCACCCTAGACGGGACCGCGCTACCCTCCGCCAAGGCTCGAGAGCTCGTCTGGGCGCCGTCATCGAGGTGCTGGTGCGCCGACTGCTGACGCGCCATTCCGGCTGTTGGGCGCTGCCGTTCCTGCTGTTGGAGCGCCTAGAAACGCATCATGATCAACTGAGAGTGAGCTGACTGGCCTATTACCCATTGCTCTCGGACCTTCCCAACTACGAGACTATTTTGTGTACCTTCTAACTACGGGCTGCGCGACCGTGTGACCCAAGCCCATCCTGTCTTTAACGTCCCAGCGTCTACTGTCCTGTGCTTGTCCTTAGTCCTCTTAAATATGGTCTTCGACGTGTTGACCAGTGTTCTCTCTGCCTGTGTGGTCCACGGCCCATTCATAACACCCTCATCCCACGTGACGTTTACTTTTGTGGGAGCTGGGGAGAAAAAAAAAATAAAACCCGTACCTTGCACTGGGGGTCCTCTATCACAGTGTAACACTGGCTACATTCCCAGAAACGGTGCGTTCTTCTCGTTCTAAAGCTACCATTGTAGAAGGTGGCAGGGTTGCTTACATAAAAAGTATCTCTCAATTCTTCGATATCTAGCGTAGAGATTCGGCTTAATTTTTCTCTCCTTTTTCCGTCATCATAAATGCCGGCAGTAAATTTTAAGGGTGACGGGCTCACTCTAAGTCACTACAACGCCGCAGAACGAACAATCAGCATGATTAAATGCGCGAATTTACCGAATTGCAAGACCACGCATGGAATTAGGGTAACAAATTGAATCTGCGCAGGGACAACAGCCGAAGGCCTACATGTACCCAGCGCTGAGCTCTTTTTTTTTTTTACTCTAATCGCATGCTGGACCTTGTCATTCTCTAAATTCGTACATTTGGTCGCGCTGAAACAGTTGGTCGCGCTGATTTATCTTCCTGGGGCGTTGTGGTGAAACCCCCTGCGACGATGTCTTAGAGTGCATGTTACTATGAGCCGTAGTAGCGTTTATAGGCATGGTTAAGGCGCTCTTAACGCCTTAGCGTTTTGGAAGTCCAAGTGATAGCCATTGATTTCTTTTGTTGGTGAGGCCGCAGTTTTCAAGCATTGCCAGTCCTGTTACTGATACTTCCACACTAGCTTCGCTGACTTCATATTGCCACATAAGCTTCTTCACCACTTTCGTTGGCAAGCACCTGGAAGGCACCAGCTATAAGTAATACGCACCCAACTGAGGGATAGTGCATTGCAGAAGCTTGAATAACGACGGAGAAGGTGAGCAGGGCCAGCAGGGGGAAGAAGAGAGAAAGAAAGACGATATACGTAGCTTGCACGTGACGTCACCACCGCCATTTCCTGTACACTGCTTGCAGCTTCCCCAGCGCGATTCGAGATAAGAGCACCAGGTAAGTTCACTGCCTTTCGCCGATCACGCGGTTCTGCAACATGGAAGCTATCGTCAACGCAAGCTATATATATGCATATATATATGAAAAGAAAACTTTGAACAAGGTAAAAGCACGAATCTTGCCAACGTTTCAGCAGAGAGACTTGCTTTCGTCCGGGCAATCTCTCGCCTGGCTGGCACGCTTTATATAGGGGTAGGTCCCCAGGTGAGAGGGGAGAAGGAAAGAAGGAAGTGAAATTGAGAAAGCGGATTGGTTTGGGAGCATGTCGGGGGAGATATTGATGGGCGAAGAAGGTTGTATAGTTTGAGCCACGAAGTAGGTCACACGGAAGTCAGCCAGGGGTTCATATTCGGTGAATTTTTGGAGAGAAAGGATGAGAGGGTGCTTGTTGACCCGCCGCGGGGCATAGGGAAAGGTTCTCAGGACCGCTCGAAGCAGACCAGGCGGTGAGAGTGGGATCCTTATCAGAAACTATGTGCCAGCCTTAGGTCAAAAGAAAAGGTAGAGAAAGGGGGAAACAACTAGGGGAAGGAAAATAGAAAAAAAAGAGAAAATAGAAAAAAACAGGGAGGGAAACCACACAAACCCACACACAAAAGAAAAAAGCAATGACCAGGCAACTTAAATGGCACGTGTCACCCACGGCAACATTCCTGGAACAGGCCTGTCCTAAAACTCAAAAACGAAAAGATAAAGTTAGAGTGACGTACGGGGCCCAAGACCACGCGGAGTAAAAAAAAAGAAAAATAAAATAAAAAAAAATGGAATTCCAAAAACAAAGGTTGGAGGGATCTGGGCGAATACTATGCTAGAAGCTAAGGAATGAAAAAAAGAAATTAGGCGACCAGGTAAAGACCAGAGGGAGGGGTAATAGTCTTTGAATAAGGTATATGCAAGACAGTGCCTATTTCTGTATTCCCGGTGAATATCGCAAGGATTCCAAGTTGCCCCTAGACGCATTAATTCGAGTAGGTTCCATGGAGTTGAATTTGTGAATGAAATAGGATTCTCGGTATTTCCTGTCCCTAGGAGACCTGAAGTTTGACTGAAGTATATACAACTTAACGTCATCAAAATTGTGGCCTGGTTGGTTGAAGTGCTGCGCTACAGCTATGGAGGATTTGCTAAGAGTATCTGCCCGGTTACCATTAAGACGTAGGCTCATAGGTTGACTCGTTTCGCCTATATACTGTTTGTGATGACACCTTGAGCATTCCAACATATACACAATGTTGGATGAAGTGCACGTAAAACTTGAATTAATCTTGTGGACATAATTACTGGCTGTGCTTTTTACAATGCGGTTTGGAGGTGCCTGCAAGTCTTGCATCTAGGGCGGGAGCACCTGGCTATGACTGGTCGCTTTGAAGGCCCTGTTTTAGCATGCACTAAAATATCTTTTAGAGTCCTGTTTCTCCGGTAGGTAACCCTTGGGGCTTCCGGGAAAGTCTTTCTAAGTCGGTCGTTACTGGCTAAAATGGGGTAGCACTTGCGCAGTATTTTGTTTACGTTTGGGAGGGCGTTTGAAAATTTAGTTATTAGGGCAGGCGGCCTGGCGCTTTCGTTTTGTCGCTGTTTGTTCAGCACGTCATCCCTTTTGAGATTAGATGCACGTTGGTACGCCTGATCGAGCAACTTTTGGGGTGGTTCCTGTTAATAAGGGTGAACTTGAGTTCATCTAGGTGCTCTACGTAGTCACTGTCATCACTGCATACTCTTCTAAGCCTGGTGGCTTGTCCTAAAAAGATCCCTTGCTTGCAGTGTCTCGGGTGATGGCTTTTATAGTCTAGGTACTGCTGCCTGTCAGTTGGTTTTCTAAAAAGCGTGGTTTTAAGTTTACCGTTGTTTAAAATGACGGTAGTATCTACGAAGTTCACTTCTTTTTCAGAATACTGGCAGGAGAATTTAATAGTCGGATGCGAAGAATTGAGATGAGATATAAACGTTTCTAGAGTCGCGCGACCGTGTTCCCAAATCATGAAGATGTCGTCTATGTAGCGGAGGTAAACGTGATGTTTATGAGGAAAAGAGCTTAATAGAGTGGCTTCAAGTTGCGCCATGAAAATGTTGGCATAGGTCGGCGCGAATGGCGTACCCATGCTGGTTCCAAAAACTTGCAAAAAGTAAGAAGAGTCGAATTCAAAATAATTGAGAGTTAAAACTAGTTTTAACAAAGTTATGTACACTTCTGGCGCATGTTGGTGCGGGTTCTCTGATAGAGCTTTTAAAATAGCTTCAATTCCTTCGACGAAAGGGTTGTTTGTATACAATGCGGCAACGTCAAGTGTAACAAGCAGGGTTCCACTGGTAAGGCGCCCACCCTTATTTATCTCTTCTATTATGCGGAGGAAGTGGGGGGTGTCCTGAACGAATGAAGGAAAAAGAGTCGGAATGTCAGATAGGTAATCATTCAGAAACAGAGATAATGCTTCTGTTGGGGTATTGTTATTCGAAACTATGGGTCTGCCAGGAATGTAGGCAGTGAACAATAATTCTACGGGGACTTTGTGGACTTTTGGGAGGAGGTAAAAACGGCCTGCATGCTTATTATTCGGTTTCATGAAATTTAAGTCAGTGGTCGTTCTTAATTCCCTAGATCGCAGATCTGTGAGGCTCTGAAGGATTTTTAGGCTGTGTTCCTGGCTCGGATCGTTATCTAAGGGCTTGTAGTGGCAAGAGTTATTGAGCTGCCTATAAGCTTCATCTTTGTATTTTCCCATAGGTAAAACAACTACGCTACCACCTTTGTCGGCTGGCTTTATGACTATGTCGGTTCTTGCTGATAGGCTATTCAGGGTAACTTCTTACGACGGGGTTAGGTTCTTGCGCTTGTTTGATCGCTTGGTTGTTGCCAATATTTCTCTTGATACTGATTTTAAGTACAGATCTAAGTCTGGAGATTGATCTACATCTGGAGTCCAAGTGCTAGGAGGGTGGAGGGTGCATTCGTTAATGTCAGGTTGGTCCTGCTTTTCCGAAAAAACTCGCTTATTCTCATTCTCCGAGAAAATTTAGTGAGATCTTTATGTAACTCGTATTCATTCACACGGTTATTTGTGGGACAGAAAGTTCGACCTCGTTCTAGGATACCTTTTTCGTCGGCCGTTAGTGTTTTGGAAATGTCAATGACGTTGCTGGGGCCGGTAGCGAAGGAGCTCGTTTTTTCTATAGGATTATTGGCTGGGGGATGAGGTTCTACTAAAGCAATCTCTGTATCGAGGGGAAACGTTGCATGACCTAATACTTCATTGTCCGGGCTATTGAGAGGCTGATTTTCTACAGTGCGAGCTGTAATTCGCAAGGGAAGCTGGTCACGTTGAAACTTAACCGCTTGCCTATTACTGAGATCATTTTCCTTACGATTTGTAAAAATATTGAGATCTATTTTTTCCTGCTCAGTTAGCGAAAGAGCTTCAATCTGGTATTTGAAGAGGCTGAGTTGGCTAGTACAGTGGTCTCTAAGAATTTCTAAGAGTGAAAGCGAAGCATTACTGAGAGTACCTTGCCACCTGGCAGCTAGTTCAGGAGGGAGCTCACCAAGGGCACAACTAACTTTTAGGCGGAGACCTTTTGGGATCGTATCTACAAAGCAAAAGCTTTGTACATACGAGAAGTACGTTTTCAGATGAAATCGGTAGTTGGTTTGTTTGCCGGCTAGTTTTCGAGCTTTGAGGAAAGAACGGGAATAAGGGGTTGGAGCATCCGGTCTACTCGGTGGTAGTCATTTGTGCTTGTTTCGAGCAGACGTCCGGGGTGACACTTTTTTGCTTGGAGTCAGTTTTTTATGGGGGGCTTCTTGGGGTGAGGTCCACGTCGATGCCTGTTTGGGTGCCTGTTTGCGGTATACTGCGTGTTGGGGTCTGCGTGAACCATGAGCGTAATGTCTTTGGTAGGTCGGGTTGTTTGCCTGCGTGCTGTATTGTGGCCACGTCCACGGTTTGTGTGCTTGCGTCACATGTGCTGTTCTTAAGTGGACATGACACACACACACACACACACACACACACATGCATATATATATATATATATATATATATATATATATATATATATATATATATATATATATATATATTTATATATATATATATATATATATATATATATACAGTGAAAGAGAAGACTAATGGGTAACGAACGAAAATGTATTAACGTTTCGGCTTCGGAGCAGCCTTCGTCAGAATCAGAATCGGAGAAGCCCCGCCCTTCCGTCCGACGTGGCCTTAGGTACTTGGCGCTTCGTCGCGCCTGAAGCCATTGCTGTTGCTGGGCCAGGCATCAATCAACACCATCATCGTCATTCGTGACGGCAAGCGATTCGTCTGCATTTCTCATCGCACGCTCATCCGCATTCTTTCGCCAACGGGCGTCGGCGTTGACCGGAACGGCCATCTTCGACCGGCGGGGTGATGTCACGGGACATGGCGGACAATCCCCGTGGCGCCATGGCCCACCACCAGGGATGGTGACGACGAAGAATAGCTGGGTGCGCCGCGCTGCCATGCCGGGCCCCGTTTTGGCATTATGTAAATAGTTCTTTAACCATTATGTAAATACATCGTTTCATCGCTACATGGTCCGGGTCATCTGCCGCCACGTAACAATATATTGTAAAGGAGATAGTAGGCGTTCCGGTAAAAGGCTGGGCTCGTTTATTCACGAACGAGGCGTCGACGCAGACGGGGTGAGCCGAAACGACCAGCTTTTCGCGAGACAGACGGTGAACGAGCGCGTCCTCTTCATCGAGCGGCATCCATCGCAGCATGTCCACGTAGGGGGATTTGCCCGTTGTGGCTGATGCTCATCACAGTTCTCATGGGCGCAACATGCTTACTATAATACCCCCGGCGGAAAGGGGTGCCATCCTGGCGACCTACGGGGAACACAAGACGAGCGGGTCATAGTATGGCTTCAGCCTCTGGACGTGAACCGTCTCGCGACCACGACGTCGTCGGTCCGAGGTGGACGTTACGGGTTCAACAACATAGTTCACTGGTGACGTTTGTTCCAGTACTCGGTAAGGCCCTTGGTATTGAGAAAGAAATTTCGACGAAAGACCGGGAGCCGGGCACGGTACTGAAAGCATGACCAGTGATCCTTTCGTAAATGTTGCAGCTGTAATGGAGTCATCGTGACGCGGCTTTTGGCTTTGCTGCTCTTCCGATGTAAATCGTCGGGCTAGCTGGCGACATTCCTCGGCGTGTCGAGCGATGTCAGACAGTGGTGCGTACTCGGAGGCGTCAGGTCGGTACGGAAGTACTGTATCTAGCATGCAGGAGGGCTCGCGACCATAGAGTAAAAAGAACGGCGAGAATCCTGTGGTCGCCTGCGTGGCCGTATTATAAGCATACGTCACGAAAGGAAGAAGAAGGTCCCAGTTAGAGTGGTCCGAGGAGACGTACATGGCGATCATATCGCCGAGTGTGCGGTTAAACCTTTCGGTCAGGCCATTTGTCTGGGGGTGGTAGGACGTGCTCTTTTGGTGGACCACGTGGTACTCGGGTAAAAGGGCCTCCATGACTCCAGATAGAAAGACGCGGCCTCTGTCACTCAGTAGTTCGCGAGGAGCACCGTGCCGAAGAACAAAACGGCGTAGAAGGAAAGACGCAACGTCCCGAGCCGAGGCGGCCGGTAGCGCAGCTGTTTCGGCATACCGCGTTAAGTGATCAACGGAGACGATGATCGAGCGGTTACCGGCGGCTGTGCTTGGTTGTGGGCCGTAGAAATCGATGCCTACCCGGTCGAAAGGCCGCGCTGGGGAGGGCAATGGCTGGAGTGGGCCACTGACGTGATGCGGTGGAGACTTGCGACGTTGGCAGTCCGGGCAAGATCTAACAAACCTGGCGACAAAGGTATACATCCCGCGCCAGTAGTAGCGGAGTCGGAGGCGCTCGTAGGTTTTAAGGATTCCAGCGTGAGCACTTTGCGCATCGTTGTGAAACGTGGTACAAATGTCCTTGCGCAAGTGGCGAGGAATCACGAGTAGCCATTTTCGACCTTCGGGGAAGTAGTTCCGGCGATATAGGAGCTGGTCACGAATAGTGCAGTGGGCAGCTTGACGGCGCAGTGATCGAGGCACAGGAGCTGCCCGTGAGTGCGACAAATACTCGAGGATCGAAGAAACCCAAGGGTCTTTGTGCTGCTCAGCAACCATGTCCGTCATGGCCAGAGAGGTCAGGCTGTGGTCTGCTGCGAACACGCTATCTATATCCGACGCAAGCGGGGATCGAGAAAGAGCGTCGGCATCGGTATGCTTCCGTCCAGATCGGTACACAACACGGATATCGTACTCTTGAAGGCGGAGTGCCCAGCGGCCAGGACGGCCGGCGGGATCCTTCAGCGATGATAACCAGCACAGAGCATGGTGGTCCGTTACGACGTCGAAAGGGCGACCGTACAGGTAAGGACGAAATTTCCTCATTGCCCATACAATCGCCAAACATTCTTTCTCGGTTACGGAGTAGTTGACTTCGGCCTTCGCGAGTGTACGGCTCGCGTAACTCACCACGTATTCGTCAAATCCGTCCTTTCGTTGAGCGAGCACAGCACCTAAGCCAACACCACTGGCATCAGTGTGGATCTCAGTGGGCGCATTCGGGTCAAAGTGCCGCAGCATCGGTGGTGACGTAAGGACCCGACGTAACGTAAAGAAAGCGCTCTCACACTCGGGGGACCATTCGGAAATGTCTCTACCGCCGCCGAGAAGCTGTGTGAGAGGCGCAGTGATGGAAGCAAAGTTTCGTACAAAGCGGCGGAAGTACGAACAGAGGCCGATGAAGTTTCGCAGGTCCTTCAGCGTTGTTGGCTTCGGAAACTCCGACACGGCACGAAGTTTTCCCGGGTCCGGGAGGACACCGTCTTTCGAGACAACGTGTCCTAAAATAGTGAGTTTTCGAGCAGCGAAGCGGCACTTCTTAAGGTTCAGCTTTAGACCAGCGGAGGCAAGGCATGTTAGCACTTGTTCGAGCCGTGTAGATGGGTTGCAAAATCATGCGAAAACGCGGCAATGTCGTCTAAATAGCAGAGACACGTTTTCCATTTCAAGCCCCGCAGTACGTTGGTTGTCGATCATTCGTTCGAATGTGGCCGGCGCATTACAGAGTTCGAACGGCATGACGTTGAACTCGTAAAGGCCATCGGGCGTCGTAAAAGCCGTCTTTGAACGATCAGCGTCAGCCATGGGCACTTGCCAGTAGCCGGATTTCAAGTCTAATGACGAGAAAAACTCGGCTCCCTGCAGGCAGTCGAGCGCGTCGTCTATGCGAGGCAGCGGGTAAACGTCCTTGCGCGTGATTTTGTTCAGGCGGCGATAATCCACACAGAATCGAATAAAGCCGTCCTTTTTTTTAACGAGAACCACAGGAGAAGCTTAAGGACTCACGGATTGTCGAATGACGTTGCGTTTCAGCATGTCCGCGACTTGGTCATCAATGACACGCCGTTCGGTGGAGGACACGCGATAGGGTCGCTGTCGCAACGGTGCATGCGTGCCAGTGTCGATCTCATGACACACA
Organism: Haemaphysalis longicornis; assembly: GCF_048455015.1. Taxonomy (NCBI): domain Eukaryota; kingdom Metazoa; phylum Arthropoda; class Arachnida; order Ixodida; family Ixodidae; genus Haemaphysalis; species Haemaphysalis longicornis. Next base: position 186,451,763 of record NW_027526203.1, read on the forward strand.
GTCGACGTGCCGCCCAAAGCGGTGTCGTAGCAGTCGAAGGATGAAGTGAAGCGGTGTAGAAGAGTAAGTAGCTCGTCACGTTCGGCCGAAGGAAGGTCGTCGCCAATGGCGCTTCTCAAAAGGGTGTCATCAGGTGGAGACTGAAGACCACGTGCGGTGATGTCAACGGGCGTCAATTCCTCAAATACACTGACAAGTAGACAGGGATGCACTTCTTCTACAACGCCAAGGCATTCGCCGCGAAAAAGTGTGGTAGGGAACGACGTCGGGTTTGAAATAAGCATTGTGCCGGCACCAGTTGTAATATCAAGAACGGCGAACGGCAGCGACAACCCTTTGCGAGCACAAATCATACCGGATGGCTCGAAGACGACGGTGGCGTCAGAAATACTGTTGCACGACAACGGCACAAGCGCAGATGAGCCAGGAGGAATGTGCGTGTCGTCATTGACACGCAACTTGGCGGTTGTCTAGTCCTGCGGGTTTTCTACCTCTGGAAACAACTCAACTTCGGCGCGATCACAGTCAATGATAGCGTGGTGGCGCGACAAAAAGTCCCATCCGAGAATCACGTCGTGAGAGCACGCCGACAAAACGATGAGCTCGACTACATATAGAACCCCTTGAATTGTGACCCGAGCAGTGCATGCGGCCAGCGGCTTTAACGGTTGCGCACTAGCGGTTCGGAGAGTAAAACCACCTATAGGTGTCGTCACTTTTCGTAGCATTCGGCAAAGTTTCGCGTCAATAACAGACACCGCAGCTCCAGTGTCAATAAGCGCCAGGGTAGCAACACCATCAACACACACTTCGATTACATTGGACGGCGAACAATGAGGACTTAGGCATTTCGACGATGATGCAGTTTGTGCCTCCGAAACTGCGGCGTCTAGTTTTCCGTGTCATCGTTGGTAGTACGACGGCGCATCGGAGAGAGTGAGCGGCGTTGTGGGGAAAGCGAACGACGGATGACGAAGTCGCGGTTATCAGACGGAGCAGTCGTCGGCAGCCGGGTCGGAGCGTGCTCCATGGGCGGTGTTGGCGTATAGGGTAAGGGCCACGATGCGTTGCGCCCACCCGTCATGCCACGACGGCAGTAGCGTGCAACATGTCCGGCAATCCCACACGAATAGCAGATAGGGCGGTTATCCACCGTGCGCCAAGGATTCGCGAATGTAGACACTGGATGCGGGGCGACACGCATGGACCGGACGCGTTGAACCCCGGCAGTGGCATGACTCCCAGGTCTTGCAGCAGGCGCAAAGAAGGGTCCCGGCATAGTTCCAGTGTAAGGTTGTGCCACGGTCTCGTCATAGGTGAAAGGCCTATGTGGCTCTGGGTCGACAAAGGTCAAAGGGGCTGGCATCGTAGGTTGCGGCGTTATGTCGGCGTATACCACTGGAGCTACCGCGGAATTGGGCGGTCGAGTGCTTGGTGGTGCGTCAGCGACTTGTTGTTGTATAACGCTTCTGAGGATTGGGGCTAAATCCGACTGAGGTGGCTTCGCTACGTCGCTAACGAGAGACAGCTGACGAGCCACCTCTTCGCGAACAAACTGCTGAATTTGGGCGAAGAGAACACCCCTATCCTCAGATGCCAAGCTGCAAAGGGAATGGTCGTGTTCCACGGGCTTACGAGTGAGAGCCCGCTCTCTGCGAAGTTCATCGAACTCTTGGCAAGCGTTTATGACTTCTGCAACCGTCCGAAGGTTTTTCGCGAGCAACATCTGGAAGGCATCGTCGGCTATGCCTTTAAGAATGTGCTTGATTTTGCCCTCTTCGGTCATAGCGTTGTTTGCCCGCTTACACAAGTCAAGGATGTCCTCGATGTAAGAGGTAAATGTCTCATTCATGCGCGGAGCGCGTTCGCGCAAACTGTTCAGCGCGCAGTTTCCGAACAGCGGGGTGCCCGAAGACCTTGGTAAATTCGGTCTTGAAGTCCGACCATGTGCGTAGATCAGCCCCGTGGTTGAGGAGAGACTGATGTTGTTCTGTTTGAGTTTATCGTCCCAATTGTTATGGGTGCTCACTGGTTCGAAGGTGGTGAGCCAATCCTCAGCATCCTGGTCATCAGTGCCGTTGAAGAAGGGGGATCCCGCGAACGGACCGTGCCAGGGCAGATGATAGGTGCCACAGGAGGTGTGGACTCGTGGTGGCCACCCTGAGACATCTATATATATATATATATATATATATATATATATATATATATATATATATATATATATATATATATATATATATATATTGTGAGGCCGTAGATAGGAGGGGACCAGACCGTGGCTTCGTAGCTCCTTTATTCGGCGGCGAGTCGACTAGAACGCAAGATGGCGATCAAGCCCCAGCACTGATGATGATCTCCGAAGAAGCGGGCTCGTCGATGATGATGAGTTTGTACAGGAAATGAAGAAGTGATCACCTCAAGCCGGTGGTGATGATAGTGAGCAATTGCTACCTATGGTGGCATACAGGCTGTAGCCTCAGACAAAGCTCACACTAATCTTCGGGGAGAAGGCGTGGAGGAGTGACTGGACAGTTACACCCGCGTCAGCCAGTTCAATAGGTGGGATGATCACAACAAATTGTTGAACGTTGGCTTCTCTCTTAAGCAAGTCGCTGAGACATGGTATTTAAACCACCGACACGACCGACACGACCACCGACAGGGTCAATTTTAGGACCTTTATTGTTTAATTTTTACATAAACGATTTGGCTCAGTTATCTTTACACTCCAAAGTAATCCAGTACGCAGATGACACGGCACTTTTATTGGTTAGTGAGAGTTACACGGCCGGAATAAAATTAATGCAAGAAGATATCTCTAAATTAATTACATGGTTTCACAGTAACTTTATTTTTATTAATCATGATAAAACGCAATTAACCTGTTTTCACAGCCCATACAGAAAAATTGATTCTTCGTTTGAACTGTTTCTTCATGAATATCCTTGCAACAATTGTACATGCCAATCCCTCAATTACCTCACGAAAGTAAAATATTTAGGTCTTTTCCTCGATGACAAATTATCATTTATCCATCATATCGAGCACGTTGCGCGAAAACTATGAGCAGTTTGCGGTGTTATTTATAAATTAAGAACGGTTTGTGATGTCCATCTACGAAAGATGCTGTACAAATCTTTGGGTGAATCGATATTGAGGTACGGGATAACAATTTATGGGTGGGCTTCAAAAGAGAAATTAAATATTTTAAATACCATTATTCGTAAAATAGCAAGAAACGTTGTTTATGGATCAACATGTAGTACGGCAGCCATTGGAGATATACTGTGTAGTGACTCTATGATGACAGTGCAAAAACTTCTGGTGGCTACATTGCTCACAAAATACCTTTTTTTAGATAAATACAAAATAAAGAACAAGAAATCCCGGGCCCTCCGTCATATAGAACCTTTTATCAGAGCTAGAGTTTACACAGGGTATGGTAAGAGAACACGAGCCTTCTATGTACCTTTATATTTTAATAAATTTCTTACAGACTCTTCAGTGGCTTCAGCTAGCAAACTGAAAAAGCGTATAAATGATTGGGTGGAATCAAACATAGAGTAGTGTGTAAAGTCACTCTGTAATGTTATTTCAACTGTGGTGTATTGAATTGCCTGTTCTTTTACGTGTGCTCTCTTCTTGGTTGACACTCACGAAAATCATGGTATTAGTCATTCACTTCTCCTATATGTTTAGTTATGCAAGTGCTTTTTCTTCGTTATGCAAGTGCTTTAGTGCTCTTATTTTTATTTTTATTTTTATGTGCACAGTTCATGTACAGTTTTGTTATTCAATTGCACTGTCATTTGCTTTCTGTCTATTGTTATAAGATGATTGGGTGATTGATGTTTGTGCGACCACTGGGCTGACCCGTCCGCATACAAGCTCCTTCGAGTGCTTCTGCGGGAAGGCAAGAAAAAAATATTGTATAATTAGTGAAATAAACTCAACTTCAACTTCAACTTCAACTTCACTACGGAGCTGCGAAAGATTTTTGGTTCCACTAAAGCTCGGAGTGACAACGCAAAGAGGATACTGGATGTCCGCATGCAGCAAGCTAACGAGACCTATACCTCGTACATCGAAGATGTTCTAGCACTGTGCCGCCGCGTCGACAAAGATATGCAGGAGTCCGACCGTGTCCGTCACATTCTGAAGGGGATCGGCGAGTTCGCGTTCAACGCACTTGTTCTTCAGAACCTGGACACTGTATCAGACGTAATCTCTACGTGTCAGCGTCTCGACGAACGTCAGTCGATCCGCCTTCCACGGGACATGGCGTCTACTCATCATCTTGGAGACGAACAACAACTTCGTGCGATGATTCGCGCTATAGTTCGCGAGGAAATGTATTGCGACGTCTCTCACTGCACACATGGTGTCCCCTCAACATCTCCTGCTCCTGGCCTTCGCGAGATGGTTAAAGAGGAGCTTGCCGCCAAGCCGGTGGTGATGATAGTGAGCAATTGCTACCTATGGTGGCATACAGGCTGTAGCCTCAGACAAAGCTCACAGTAAATATATACAGGGTGTCCCAGCTATCATGCACCAAGATTTAAAAAAAGAGAAATTGCGTAACTGGAAGAAAACCTAGTGCATAATGTTTGCAGTGCTGTGAAGAAGCGGAGAGTAATTTTTTTGTTGATGAGACTTAATTAATTATTTGTAATTAATTATCTAACTCGAGAAATACTGTCCTAATCACTAAAGTGTCAATGAGGCACTTGTAGGTAACCACGAGGGGCATCTAACTGCGCTATTTTCAGCGACGAACTAATTGCGTACTCATTTATTTTGACTGATAAAGGAAACCCGCGAAATATGAAAAATACCACGTGACGACGCTTACGCGCGCATTGTAAAGCAGCGTCCTCAAACAAAGCTGATTGAAAGCAACTGCTTCGCGTGTTACCCGCCCGAAGAGACAGCGCATCACCTGATAATAGCATACATGGAAGGAGCAGCAGCAGCAAGATCCGCGGGACGCGTGTGCAGATAAGGAACAAACTCGGTCGCGATTTCTTCTGTCTTTCTTTTGTCTATTTCATTCTGGCTAACTCAGAGGCAGCCTGTTTGAGGGCGTAGCTTTACGGTGCGCGCGGAGGCGCCGTCAAGTGGTATTTTTCATATTTCGCGGGTTTCCTTTATCAGTCAGAATAAATGTGTACGCAATTAGTTCATCGCTGAAAATACCGCAGTTAGATGCCCCTCGTGGTTACCTTTAAGTGCCTCATTGACACTGTAGGGATTAGGAGAGTATTTCTCGAGTTAGATAATTAATTACAATTAGTTAATTAAGCCTCATTAGAGAAAAAAATACTGTCCGCTTCTTCACAGTACTGCAAACATTATGCACCTGGTTTCTTTCGAGTTACGCCTTTACTCTTTTTTTAAATCTTGGTGCATGATAGCTGGGACACCCTGTATATATATATATATATATATATATATATATATATATATATATATATATATATATATATATATATATATATATATATATAGAGAGAGAGAGAGAGAGAGAGAGAGAGAGAGAGAGAGAGCGATATTCTGGTGAGCAGTGGGCAGGAGAATGTTCTTAGGGCCTCCACCCAGTGAGAGCCCTCCTAAGCTTAAGATGGATCAGCTGCAGCTGGTTGCATCCTCGAGCTTGTGGGCCAAGGTTCGCCCGTGTAAACGAACAGTTTGCTTGAAACTATTGCTTTAACCATTACAATATTATGTCAGACACAATTTGTCTTTTAGAAACGATGGAGAGAATTTACTTATTTATTTTTGAACACCCCACATCAGTATCCTCTAAAGTATTTCTCATTACAGAATCTCTCTAAGTTCAGCACGTCTGCGGACGTGTATTTTGGAAGGCCAACTTCGCGTGTCGTATGAAAATATCGGTGTAAATTCAAAAGAGCCTGCTAACCCCGGTCACATTCACACAGGATATGCCGAGGATAACCGAAAATTGCTTGTGTCTTGGAAGAAACGTCAGCAGGTGCCTTAAAATGCCGTGTTAAAATAACCACGTGCCTTGCACGCATAAATGTCATTCCAGTTTTCCCCACGTGAATCAGCGGCGAACCTAGGTTGTTTCATTAAACGCTTAAACCGGGCGGGTGGCACCACAGCCGAGGAGTTATATAATGGAATATATTATACGTCTGTTGAAAATTGTTGGTTTCTTTCATAAAAATCTCGAATTTTTGTTCCAAGAGAGACTTGGCGTGGGCGGAGCGTCGAATTGCTCACTGTTCCTATTCCCGTTCGAAAATAGAATAACGGGACTGAAAGGCCGTAACAAAGAGTACGAAGCAGAATGCTTCACGTGAAAATCAAATCGATAACGCCGCACACGCTAACCTTCGCACGACCAACGAGCGTCTGCTTATAAGGCATTTTGGGTTTCCGCCTGTGTCATGCTCCAAGAAAGGTATGTGCTAGCGCTCCTCCCAGGCTTTTTTGAAGGCCTGCGCCCACCCAATCAGCCGAGCTTAACTCTCCCCCTCGACAACCTTGCCGCCCAACCGCTATTTCTTCTCAGTTCGTCCAAGTTGGCCTTTCTCAAAGCAGCATTTCATTTGAGACTCAGGGCATATCGCGCATTATTTTTGCTCCGTTTTTGGAGTCTTGAAAATGTACGGTTATTGCTTTAAAGCGTAATACAATAGCGCAGGAGTAAGCACTTAAGTGTTGAATGCAAACAGCCAACAAGAATGAAATGCTAGGAAGCCTGGACGTAGGCTAACCGCCTAGTTTTTTTCAGGACCGATAGCGTCGGGTATGGAGCGTTCAATCTTCCACGAAGGAAAGCTCGGTTGCGTATTGCGGAAATACATCTTCGACCGTTGGGAGCTACTTGATCCAAGGGAAAAAAACAAAACCCTCCGCTTCCCTTCTCACATTCAAACGCAACTGTTTTCTCATTTACAGGTTTGGTGAAAACGAAAAGAAAATTGCTTGACTGAATGCAGCACCGGTGTGCAGCGCCTACCTTTTTTCAGCGGTCTTCCTGATGTATTGCGAAGGCGAGCTTTCGAACCTTTTTTTGCCAAATGCCTTTTCCTGCGATCCAATCAATACGGAAACACCCCCGAAGAAGTAATAACCCGGACTTTGGATTTCCCCCTTTTTTTTCGTAGCCTTGCGCTTATGTCCCTGTTGCATCAAGCCATAAAAGAACGAATGCGATCTGTTCAATGAATGGCCCGTTTCATGAGTATTCTGACCAAAAATTCTACAAGTTTGCCACGTCGCGTTTAGGCCTCGTGTCTTAAAAGTTCACTCCGCGCTTAGGGTTGTGAGGAAGAAGGAAACTTTCAAAGCAACTCCATTTTGAGAAAAGGTGCTATTAGAATAAATTCCCACTAAAAGAAACTTGAAATTTAAGGGAATATTTTTCAGGCAGTAGCTTGTTTGCCGAAGAACCACCTCGTCTGTTTGGCGCGCCGTATTCAAGCACTACATATTCATCAAGACTGTGTTGTTTGGTGCGGCAGTATTTTGTACCCATTAGAGTTTTAGTTTTTTCGACTCCAATAAAAACTCTGCTCCTCCCGTTATCCCTTCAGGGAGATTCAATGCATGGTCAAAGCTAAGAGTGTTGCTTATGAGACGGAACTTCTGTGCGACATCGTTATTGTGCCAAGCTCAATATACAAATAAACCGGCAGGTAGCTATATTGCCTAGTTCTTAATTTATGAGTAATACACTCACAACAAATGTAGTTAGAGTGGAGTAGTTTCAATCGCACATGTAACAATAAAGAGGCAGCAATGGTAATAGAAACAAGAGTTAACCTATTCTCACAATATTAGAGAGAAATGAAAAAAAAACAATTAGCATACACAAGACAGCACACTTCGCACAGTGTTGATCATGAAAGTTTGAATCGCGCGTGATCTGTCGGTGTTGACGGAGAAAGGGCATTAGCCTAAATGTCTACGGGAACAAAATAATTAGAAGGAGCGTTTGTTTCGCGTCATGCTACCCGGGCTTCTTTGGTACTATGTAGGTGAGAGCGTACAAAAGAGGTTAAATGGGCTTTTCACGCAGGCATGGGGGATGGAGTACTTTGCGCCATAAGTTTCATGCAATAATAACTAGCGAAGAATCTAGCGCCGCAGCCGTCCGCCGCGATGGACGCGGTGGGTAGTTGTGGATTCGGATTGGCACTCGTAGGCTTCGAGAAAATTACTATGGATTAGATCTTGCAGCCGGTTACGTTTTCTTCAAGATCTTGCATGAGAGCCTTTGCCTATGCGGGTTGTTGGAAAAACGTTCAAAATACGTTTTTCCTTTCTCTTAATGTCGCACGCGCTCTGAAGCCGCCCTGAGTGGAAATGTTCTACAACTAAAGTTGCGAATCAAGTGGGTTCATTGCTGGCACCACAGCCACCACGAAAACACAAAGGCCGCGTATGCTGCAACTCGGCGGCGAGGCTGCCTGTGATTAAGGAGCTTCGGCGCCGCTCATTAGGCAGATCAATGTATTTTCAAAGCTAAAGAAGGTAGCGAACTGCTTGGAACAGCCGCACTTTTCTTGCGAATGCTGGTTCCTACGGCGTAGACAAGGATGTTGTATCCTCCTTGGCGTAGACAAGCATTACTGGCGGCTGATAGGAACACACCTTCATGAATGTCACTAATTAAGGCTTACATAACTTCTCCAAAGGTAAACGTCTGCTTCTTTTTAGGAGCATAAAACCTTTTTTTCAATAATGAAAACTGCTAGAGCCGGAATTTTCATAAATAGTTTTTACGGAAGGCTGTGTCCCGCTGTAGTTGGCGGCCAATGGCAAACGCACCCCGCAGACGTGTACGACTCCGCGTCTACTTTTTATCTAAACACGCTCTTTTCTTTTGTTCAACACCAGTTTTTAGAAACTAGATTTTTTTGTGCACAGAGTAATTTATCAATACCGACGGCCGTAGGCACGTTTCGATCATACGCAATTCGGTTCCATTAGTAACCATCGTTCCCATCGAAGCGTAAGCGCCCTCTCGGAGTTCGCATTGTCACTAGCGTCAAATTCCCCTCTAGTAATTATGGCATAAAGCTCTATGATTTGCGCAACACCTGAAGTTGAATAACTTCAGGTCGAGCAGCTAAAGATTGTATTATTAAGGCTAAAATTCATTGCAGTTGCATTGGAACATCTGTTATAGTTACAGTTGAACACCGCTGATACGTCCCCCGGACTTACGACGAACCGCTTCTTACGACGGATCGCGCGGTCCTGGCAAATTAAACCATAGAAACAATGCATGAAAAAACCCGGTGATATGACACTCGTGTGCACGCGGTCCGCGTCATCCGACGGACCATGCGCGGATAAACCGGCGTTTTCCCCATATTTTAGAACCGGCATTTTCCCCATATTTGGAACCTTTCTTTATTCTAAACTCCGGTTGATGTTGCTTGATGTCAAAAGGTCCGCACTCGGGCCAGACCACTTGCTGAACAGACACAATTAATTCCAGGAAACATCTTCGCCGTGGTGAAACGTGTTAAACGTGTTATAAACATGGCTTCGACACATCGCACTTTTCTTATTGGTGAGTGCAGTCGCCTGCCGTTTCGGGAACGTCAAATGGTGCTTTTTGAAGGTGGCGTGGTAGTTATTTAAAGGATAAGTTTGATACGCGAAATGGGTAAGAAGCGAAAAAACCTGTGCATACCCGTGCATTTGCCACACCCTTGTAAATTTGCGCTGTGTCATTGTGGAGAGAAGAAACAAACAAAGACAATTATACTGCACACGACCCGTGCTCTATCGCCCATACATTACTGGTAACGTATATTACACCCGCAAGCACCTGTGTGGTCGAATTCTTCCCTTCCTTTTTGAAAATAAATACCATTTTTGGACGGTCGTTACTTATACTGTGTTGCTAATTTTACGCATTATTTAAAATACTTTTCTGTGGATGAGCAAGCGTATTTCGGGGGATTTCTCGGTAGAAGTAAGCAGTTGTGAGTTTGCGCCCGTCCTGTGACATTTCTTGTGTCATTTTCATATATCCCATTTTCAAATCCCGACATTAATCACCTTGTCCAGAAGTAAATTTCACCATAACCAAATGCCTGATAGGGTGACGTCTTAACCTCTTAAGGTGGGCGTAACTTTAAAGAACGAGGAAAAATCGCGTAATATAATGCACGTTGTTACCCACGTGTGTGGAGGGGGTGTGCTGTGACTCGCTGTATATTTTTATTTTCCCACGATGCTCGCATTCAATACAATTTTGAAAAAGGCGAGCCACAATTCCTGGACAATCTCGACCAAAAGAGGGGTTTACCAGTTTCGAAAATAGTCTCGTCTACTCGTAGAAGTACTGCTTTTCCAACGCTACGGAACACGATGCGTAGCGTACTTTCAATTGCAACACTGATAACCAACGTTTGGCTTCTTGCTTTATGCATGCGTTCTCTTCTAGCTGCGCTTAAAATGTTGGCAGAAACCCCCCCACCACCCCTCTAAAAAAATGAAATTCACAGAAAACTTTGACCTGTGCCTTTTAGCCAATCCTCAACCATTAAATGTCAAGACTCAAAGGCGAGGTTCAATTTCCAGCACAATTTTGTTACCGGGGACCCGTTGCGCTGTTTGGTAACGAGAAATGAAAAGGGAACGTTTTACTAGATCTGCAATAGGGCAACTTCATTTGCAATCTTTATGGTTCGTAAGCGACATTACGCAAGTATGCAGACACGTCTCACGGTTCTAGGCACTTGTTCGATTTTAAAAAGAAACGCAAATAGTCAACAGTGCACCCGTAACAGAAACTCTGTGCTCACTGTGAGGTCCCTGAAGATTGGTTTACACACCGTAAACCTACTTGTCACTTTGCAAGTCTAGCTAAACAGGAAATGTTGATTGTACTGCGCGCTTTAGCAATTTAATTCGCAAGTTCACATGCGACGAAAGCCTTAAATAAGTGACTGACACCGTTATTCGACAAACCTGCCTTCAGACTGGCTAAAATGTCATTTAACTAAAGCTGCGCACAAAAGACATGTTAGAACGGTTACATTTACATCTCTGCGCTGGATAAAATTCAGTAATTTTATGTTGCCTTTTGAACACACAAAAAAACATTGTAAGCTCTTAGAAAAAATGTCGGGGCAGTGAAGTGATGTTACCATTTCAGGGCATCCCACAACTGCGAGAATGCGTCATGCTACCAGTGAAAGCGATTGAAACTGCTGTTGTAAACTGAATTCCGAGATCGAGATCCAGGCTTCGTGATTTGTTTCTATTTATGATTTTAATGAAGGCCCAAAGCCATAGTCTGGAAAGATCGAGCTTGCTACGAGCCACGCCGTACAACTTCATTGTCATTATTGCGGCCGTTCTGAGATTCCCGATGGGTCGCCCCTTTTTTGGCGTAATAATTGCAACCTATTGCCGCTTTCATGCTATACATTTAACGTTGAGGAAGCGAACTACAGCATACCACTCTTGTCTGCGCCCTTCCTGCGCACATACGGCGCGAGAAAGGCAGGAAGCACGCCCACAGTGTGTATTCTCCCGGGACGCTAAGCGGAGCATCCACACTAGCAGCGCGACGCTGTCACCACCTACATGTCGATCTCGCGGAGAATAGGGACCGGGCGGCCATTGTATGGCACCAGCGTCGCTTCAGCGAACAGCGCTGCCCCTGGCGAACCGCTGGTCAGTGGAGATAGCGCAGCGTAGCTGTTCATGGCTGTCTGTCGTTCCGCGGCGGTGCGACTTGCAAAGCGTAGATAATCACAAGGACTTTTTTCAGATCGGTAAATCTTGAAAGGAGCCCTGAAGACAAAATACAGGTGTGTTTTATTCGAAAGATTTTGTGTTCTATAGCATCCCCAGCGCTTGCGCGGCAGCAAATTATGCCGTATTCCCTGGGAAATTAATAAACTTAGGTTAAAATTTTTATTCTCCCGCCAAATCGTGTGTTTTGGTGACGTCTACTATGAAGTCACAACGGCGCGTATACAAACGAACTACCACTGCACGATTCGGCTCTGCAGCCTAGCTTGCCGCATCAAACCTCCCAGATGGCGCTAGCATACTCAGCACTCCGCCGTTGCTTTATTTTTGACCGTATTTATACCTGGATTGTTTTTTTTTTACTGTATAAAGAAATCGCTTCGTGAAACATGGGGCATGCTTGACCAACAGGGTCACGTAAGGCAACGTCATTCACGCCAATCGGCCAGCATCGTATAAGACTACTACAAAGCGTCGGACCGCTGTGCAGCTAAAACAACCATAGTGCGCCCAGTACCAACAGCAGTGTGCATCGGTACTTCTGTGTTTGCGTGTATTTTCATAACTTTTGTTGTTTACGGCACCATTCTTACGGCTGTAAAATGGATATGAAGTACATTTAGGCGCAAATAGCTCGTTCGGCAAGCTTATAAGCTCTGCCTAAATGGCGTTTGATTTTGCCGGACTCCGCCAATCGCAGAGCGGGCTGGTATGACATCTAGGTTCTTTTGCAGGAAATAAGCTGGTTGGTCGCATGTCCTTTCCCTTTTTTCCTACTTATACAGCTTATTTTTGAGCGAAGTTTACGTTAAAACTGGTGTCAGTATGATTCTAACGGGGCAATCTTTTGAATGAACCAAACTTGTGTTTTGTCTTCATGGCTCCTTGCAAGTAGAGGTGACCTTTACGAGACATGCCATTTGTGTGATTTACGCCCACACCCAGTAATTACGAACAGCAGACGACGCTCAACGCGCCAAGCTGGAAGTGCGAGTCCGTTCGCTTCGTGCAGATTTTTCATGCCTGCATGCAGTTTCGCGTATCGAGGAATAAATCGCAGCTACATGCTCCTGCAAAGGCGGTGTGTGCAGCCGATACAGGAATGCTGCGGCGCTGGCCTTTGGCAGTTAATGACGAAATGGCGTCGCGCACAAACGAAAGACAAAGTTGGGGGGTTGGGGGGTGTCTTCTAAGATTTACCCTGAAGCAGAAATTGTGATGGCCGACGCTCCGTAAGTTAAGAACTACGGCAGAAGCATGTTTAATTTTGCAGAAATACGTTTACTACAGTAATCGGGAATTGTTTACAGAATAAATACCGCATGAAAGTAAAACGTTCTTGCGTGTTGTGGCAAAGGATTGCTTTACAAGACTTGCAATGGTTGCTGGCTAGTTGGTTAATGGTTTTTCCAAAACCAATTCCTGCGTGGCTGAAGGTCGAGAGACCGGAGGGTGCCGAAAACCTGTACTCAGTTTCACAACTGGATGCTGCGGTCGTTTTACAAGCCGCCACCGACGCTTGAAAAATAACGCACCCTTCCGTTTAACGACGACAAAGCTTTCTTGTGTGCGTTTCCTTGGTTGCCTTCTGTATTTAACTGTGGGTAGTTGAGCATTGAATTTGACCAGCACACAGCTTGGTATTTTCATCGTAGCCTATTCTATTTCGTAACCAAGAAAGCTTCGCGTTCAACTTTCGTGGTCATTGATGGAGGGCTGGATGATTTTGCCGTTTAGTTTTGCATTTCCATACACCGCTCTCCAAATCTTAAGTGCTTTCAGGGTGCCAGAAATGCGTCTGTACTGGAGGACTCGGGGTGAGTCACCTCTATTTGAGGCAAAAAGTCGTGAGTTTTTGGTTTCTTCACAAGGCATTGCACAATTTTTAAGTACTTGACAAAGATGCTTAGGCAATGAAAACACGGACTGACATTAACACTGACCATTTTTTAAAAATCGGTGCCAGCCTTTATTCCGGTTTGTAGCTTGGGCTTTTAGGTGGTTGAATAACTTTGGCTCTTGATAGAATGACCACTACAAACGTGGGAGTTCCGTTCCGGCTCTCAGGCTACCATGTTGTCACTGACAGCCGTAGCGGGCATTTTTTTTCAGAGGCGGTGTTTAGTTAAGGGAAGGGCTGAGTTTTGCCGAAAGGAACAGTAAGTCTGGCGTGCACGCAGCCCAGAAAAACTTTCGAAGGGGGTTTCAACGGATACGTCCCTGCTGTCACTCATGAAATACGAAAGCACAAATCTCACGGTTACAGAAAGTAAGTGTAAACTGCCGCAAAATTTTCACGGTCACACGGTAATCGATCTTGTACGTAATTGCCTTTCTCTTCAAAGCACACGCATCGATGTATACCACCGTTAAGGCTGGCGTGAAAACGGTACTAGTGAAAACAGTGAAGATAACTTAAAGCGGTAGAAATTAATAGTAATATTAGTAGTTTTATTCCTGCTTAGATGGCACGGAGCTAGGCGCAGAGCGCTGCAAAAAGCGCTTGCGTCAATGCAGCCCATTCAAAACCTTAGAAGTGTCCAACAAGTTTATGTAACTGTTATTGCATTTAAGAAGATGATGAATACTAATAATACGAGTTTTATTCGTACTCAGATCGGGTAGAGCCAAGCCTAGATCGCTGCAAAATGCGCTCATGTCATTATAGCCTATACCCCAGTTTAGAAGCGCCCGACAAATTTACGTAGCCGTTATTACATCTAAGAACCCAACACATCCGCCCAGACTTCATTTCATCGCATATATCCACTCACAACAACGCCAAAACATTCAAACCACCGAAGCAAACGTGGCAAAAATAACGGAAAGCTGCATAGTCCAAGGAAGCGGCTCATTCCGCTGACGAGGGGAGCGCCGAGTGGTGGCGCCACCCGTCCAGCTTCCCAGCTGCCCGGTCCCTATAATAGCGCCGGACCGCACGGGGGTCGTGCATCGCACGTCCAACGCCACCTGTATAAATATTGCCTGACGCGTCGCCCGCTTTTCAATTGGAGCGGTAGGGACGCTTAGTTCAGGCACTCATCCGCTATTTTGCGCGTGCCGGCGGACGTCCCGCCTTACGTCACTACTCGCAAGTGGCGAACACTGTACCACTTCTACAGGGTGTGTCTGTCAGCTTGGTTCGAAGGTGTGGGAACGCAGCCTCGGGAACACTAGACCAACTGTCAATTATTTTGCATAGTTTTCGAGAAGCGGCGCTGGCTGGCGGACAGGAAGGCTACGGAGCGGGAAACGACAGGAGAGAGAAAAAGGAGAGTGGCTGTTTGGTCATTTTTCGCTAACGCGTTTGGCAAGGATTATGCAGGCGGCCTTGGCACGGCGCTTTGCTGGCGGGCTACCTCGGACGCTGTAAATGGGAGGGGGCAACACAATGGGCATTCCTTTTTAAAGCAAAGCTTTACTATTTTCGTCCAGCGATTTCGCGGAGGATGCGCAAGGTGACATTTTGACCGGACACACACCCCCGGCCACACACCACTCGAAGCGCATCACGTGATTCACCGGGACCGCTGTCGGCGCTGCGCACAAGGCTCTATTTTAAGTCGTTCTACGGCGGGGGCCGTGACGGGAGCGGCCACTAGAGCGCTAAGTTGGGCGAGTTGGTTACTGTATACTAAGGAATTCATCGTACTAGCGAACATTAGGACAGGGACACAGCTAAAGAGAAGACGAAACACACGCTAGAACTTCAACTCAGTTTATGCCACATAAACAGGAAAACACCAATAAGTACATGAAAAAGGAATGGGTTATCGTAAAAAATTACGCCCACTTCCCCTCGCGAGAACCCTGGTGTGATGGGACGCTGAGGGGGGGTTCTAGCGCACGCGGAGAGCAACCGTCGACCGAAAGGCCGCCGGAGAGCGGCACACCAGTTATATGCGCAGCGCGCCCGAAGGAGAGGAGACCGCGGAGAGAGAGAGTACTGCACATGCGCAGCGCCGCCCACCGGCGGAGTGAGAGCGCGCTGGGCCGCACACCCGCAGATTTGAGAGAGTGTGTTCGCTCTCACCTGGGCACGCGCCGGCGCCAGTGCGTCTGCCGCGGCTATGACGCAACACAATCCAACACAATCCACTTTAATCCAATCCAATCCAAATCCAGTCAAAACCAATTCAATCCAACTCAAGTCAAGCCAAGCCAAGCCAAGCCAAGCCAATCCAATCGAATCCAATCCAATGCCCCTCGCGAGAGAGTGTTCGCTATTGGAGAGGAGAGGGGAAGAGTGGAAAGGCTGCGGACAACAACGGACGCACGCAGGAAGGACGGACAAACACGGACGCACGCAGGAAGGACAGGGCCGCCGACAAGAGATGCCCTGAGCGTCGTATCTAAAAAAAACATAATGAAACACTATCACTCATATCCTAGGCCACATTACAGCGCCTGTCCATATCGCATGGCGGAAATTTTAACCGACACGTGCAAACAACCTTCATCCTTCGCCTGCGCTCAACCACCTTCCTATCTACAAAAAATTGATTTCCTTCGCGGATAGTGCAAAGGACGGTGCGCTGACGCATCCTCCCCCCTCTCTTCCTATCAGAAAGGCTTCCACAATTGCTCGGTCGGTTTGGGAGGGTGACCTGTACATGATGCGCGTCCCGCAGAAATCTGGTGTGACCCTTACACCTACCGCAATGATCAGCCAGGTGGCCAGCCCCCGTGTGCATATTGACAGCCGCCTGGTGCTCTCTCAGCCTCACATTGAGGCACCTGCCTGTTTGGCCAATGTAGCACTTTTTGCACGACAGGGGGATCCTGTAGACCACCCCCGTCGCGCAATTCACAAACCTGCTTGCATGCCGTACGGCACAGCTTAGCTTGGTGCCGGGGTTATTCACCCTACGCACCATTCTTGACAGCCTCTCAGGTGCCGAGAAAACCACCTGTACACCACACTTGTCACCAACCTTTTTCAGGCGGTGGGACACTTGGTGTACATAAGGCAAGGCTACCACAGGAACTCTCTGCCTTTGGCATTCAGAACCGGGCACGTGGTTTGTTTTGAGATCCTTCACAAGGCTCTGGGCCCAGAGGCCACCATTTCAGGTGCAAAAGCTGCCGCTTTCAGTCTTTCCGCTTGCTCCAGCAAGCTAGCCTGCATGGTATGCTGGTAAGACCTGGTGAGCACCACCCTCAGAATGTTCTTTGCAATGCCTCGCTTCACAAGCTTTGAATGGGCAGACTGATAGGGTAGGATGCCCTTTTACTACGCGGAGCATACTGCCAACAGGGCTGATCACCCCCAAGGTGCAGGCGCACATCCAGAAACTGCAAGACACCCATATCCGGCAACTCGTACGTAAACTTCAAGCCACCTGCACACTCAGTGAAAACGCCTAGCACATGGGCAACAATGCCAGTTCTATCACCGGGCACAACTTCATTCTACACCAGAAGATAATCATCTACATACCGGCAGATCTTCACAATAGGGCTGCCCTCAAGGCGGCAAGCAATCTGCCGGTCACACATTGCTAAGAACAAGACGCTCAGGACTGGGGCAATACACGAACCTATGCACACACTTTCTTTTTGCACCACCAGCCTATCTTCAAACCTGACCACAGTGGATGACTGATAAAAGTCTAGTAAAGCTATAAAGCTACTGGCAGGCATGCCCGCAGAATTCTGGAATGATACAAATACCACTAGCGTCAATGCTTTCCTGTACAGCGCTTAGTATTCGACCCTTTGGAATGGAGTAAAACAGTTCTTCCACGTCAATGTAAAAGGCAAAAAGGCCGGCCCCCCTCTCTTCGCGCTCCGAGAAAAAACTAATGACTTCTTCCGAGTTGCGTACCAGAAAGAGGTCCCCAAGCTTTAAGCCATTCAACTGCTTTTGCAAAAACTTTGAAAGCGCACCTTGCCAGGAGCCCTTTTCCGTAACAATCGCACGAAGAGGTACAGAATCCTTGTGTGGCTTTGCTGTCTAAAACACTTCTAGGTCATCCGTTTTTGCACCCGCAATCTCTTTTCTTAAGTTGGGTAAATTCAAATCGTCACAATAGCGTAGCGCTTCCCTATTAACCTTAACAGGATTGGCAGCCGACCAAACCCGCAGCCTCCCATGCATGCGGCGCTGTGTTGTCTCGGGCAACGTGACTCGTCTCGCGCCCGGCGAGAGAGTCACGTTTAGTATTTGTGAGGAAAGGTTTCATGGAACCGGAGTTACGACCGTTTTCTGTAACCTCACTCCTCGTGTAGACGCCCATGAATTGACAGCCGACGTGACTTCGGTAAAGTCTACAGATTTACTGTGAGCGAACAGCTTAGAACAAGTAAAGGAAATTGAGAATAATAATACAATCGTCTTAGCTGCCAACCCAAATATAATTGTTTCTGGGGAAAAGTTTATGAAACAAGAGTTGAAGCCGCTTGCCACTGAGCGTGAGCGATAAATTTGGCTGGGCCGCAAGGGGTCTTTCCTCGCGCAAAGGAAAATGTACGCAATCTTAACCATTTAAAGCTTTGCTTTAACACAAGAGAACCATAAGCCCTTAGTCTGATCGATGCATACTTTAAGACGCATTGCGCCCAATAACCGTTCCTACATACACTCAATATACAACCACTTTTTCAGCTTATACCGGCGTACCAGCGGCAAATTAAGCTTGCCGTGCTGTCACGGAGAACAAAATGCCAGTGTATTGGTGGATTGACAAATATTGAACTATTACAAGAAACTCGCACTCTTTTTTGAACAGATTACGTGGTGGCGGAAAGTGTGACTGTTCTGTTTTTCAGGCCTACTCTAAACATCAAAATTTTGTCACAGTTTGTTTATTCGTGCATTTAGAGGTGTCGTATATACAAGCCTTTTCAAAGGAATAAACAGTCAAAGACTCCATCCGTTCATTGATGGCTTTGCCCTCAAATTTGTCGTGTTCAGTCTAATGTAAATGTCAAGCTAGCGGCCTTAAGCCCCGTTTTCGTACTTTACAATGTTTTTGTTCGTAAATAATTTCTGTATCATCTTCATGTGCCAGCCCAACGCAACTAACAAGAGCAGCCTCTCTGTATATGAAGCGTTCATCTCATCAACCTGTGCTGCTTCTATCAAAGTAGGAAGCTTCGTGCGACGGGCCCTGACGAATCTGCTTCATTCTGTAGCACCTCATGACGGCAACCAGTAAACTTGCATTAGTGAAAAAGAAAGGTGTCTCTCTCACAACCGAGCGAGAATTATCTCTGTCAGGACGCCTCTATTCCAAGAGATTGGACAAAATTATCAGAGGCACCTCAGGATCTTGGACCGCAATTCTGAACATTCACGGTCATAATATGCCTTGGGGAAGCCAAAGAAGTCATCCAAGAGGTCGCAAGCTTGTCTCACAGGCGTCAAGTCATTTGCTTTGTAAACGATGGCAGCCCGACATTGCTTTGCGGAACAACAGACAGTAGACGTCTGGATTTGGCTTTGTTATCCAGACGTCCTACTAACAGCATCCGATGGTTCACGGACATTAAACCACATTAGAGTAGCCACTTTCCAACATACCTGAAAGTCGAAGGCTTTGACTGTTTGCTTCGAAGAGAAATAATGGGGCGAATAGACCAGAATGGATTTAGGTTTAACTAGGCAGATATCTGCCGCGAAGGGCTCTTCTCGACCTTCAAGAGTGCCTAGCGCTGCTCAAGAATCCATGTGTTCGCTCTGGGTACATGGCAAACTTGCAGAATTTAGTGAAGCACTAGGAACCCTCAAAGCTATTTGTCATCGTGATGAACAAAGATTCAGACAAAGGCTAATCATGACCTTCGTGAGCCCAGACGTACGCAAAGAAAAATCAGCGTTGTTTAATGCAGGTGCAAGCACAGCGATGGAAGTCGTTTTGCGAGAAGCTGGATCCTAAGAAACCTCTGTCTCACATCTGGAATACTTAAGAGTACTTCACGAAACGGCGCAGCAACGATGCCCTTTAGGTGCTTCGGTGCCTCATCAAAAACGTGGAGACGTAGACGTGGCGGATGACCTTTGCTCAAGAATCTTCAATGGCCCAGCTTCCACCTGCCAAGAGGACATACACATCGTCTCCACATCACACCACTCCCGGATGGACGCCCCATGCTCAATAAAAGAGCTTCTTGCTGAGCTGACTGTGTGCCGACGTGCATCTTCATTGGACCAGCTGGAGTGACTTGCGCTGCCCTGTGCCGTCACACTGAGCCCGTCAAAATTCTTCGTCGGTTGAACCAGTCATTGCAAGATGATTTGCTTTCTGAGGATTGAAAATGTAACCACCTGGTGGCAGTTCATTAACCAGACACTCTCTCCTGCACCAGATGTTATCTCGTCTATGGAAGATGGATAGGAAAGAAAATTAGAAAAGATGGTTTTGGGGTGTTTGGATTGGTACCGCAAGCGCCACACAATCTACCCACACGCTATGGGTGGCTACCGACGCGGCCGTTCGTTCATTGACAACCTAAGTAACCTCATGACAGCGCTTAGCCCGAGAAAGTACTCAAATGTTTGTCAGCAGCTCTGTTCCTTGATATAAAAGGAGAGTACACTCTAAACTTTTTTTCCACCCATATACTCCCTAGAGGTTCTTTTTCGCCTGTCCTCTAGTGATCCTCCTTGTAGGAGTTTTTTTTACTACATGGAACAGGGAGGTTTTGTTTACCTCCTCAAAACAGGGTGTTTTTAGGTGATATAAAGGAGGTAGTTAGGGAGTGTTAAGAAATGTTAGGGAGAATTTAAGGAGATCAAAATGGAGTATTCTTTACTTCCTCAAGGCGTTTTTAAGTGATGTTTATGGACTTTTTAGGCGGTTGAATAGGAGCTTATTATGGCTCCCTTGGGAAGTACTTATGTTATTTTAGGGGCGTTTTGAGGAGGTTCAAGGGAAGCATTTACTTCTTTTGCATGGAGTTTTACGTTTTGTAGGCCTCGCGAGGGGAGTTTTTAGGAGGTTCAAGGGAAGCATATATTTCTTTTGAATGGAGTTTTGCAAAGTTTGGGCGGTTTTGTAGGCCTTCCGAAAGGAGTTTTTTCAAGGCCACAAGGGAGAGTTTCTAGTTCCCTGCGGGAGTACTGATTTCACACGGTTTTGCTCGGTTTCAGGTTTATTTCAAACGAACTTTCGCATACAAGTTTACATGGTACATGGTGTAAACAAGGAGGCTCCGAAATAAAAACTTAGGGCGACCTCCTATAAGAAAGCAGAAATGGTAAATTGCTAAAAACACGCCAGTTAGGAATGGAAGACAGCAATAGAATGCTAGTTGAACAAACCGTAGAATTAATATTAATACAAGAACTGGAAATACGCGAAAAACGAAGATAGGCGCAAACACAACCACATGGTAAGTGAAATCATTATATAATAATAGCGGATCAAGAACGCGTCAGTACTTATCAGAACTTATCAGAACGCATCAGCACTCAGTACACAAAGTGAAAAAAATGGTTGCAGTGGTTTACAACAACAAAAAAATTTCAGTTGGTGGTGAAATAAGCGATCTGTGTGCTAGTTGAACAAACTGTAGAAACAATATTACTACAAGAACTGGAAATACGCGAAAAACATATAGGCACAAACACAACGGCATGGTAAGTGACATCATTATATAATACTAGAGGATTGAGAACGCGTGAGTACTTATCAGTACGCATCAGTACTCAGTACACAAAGTGAAAAAAATGGTTGCAGTGGTTTACAACAACAAAATTTTTTTTCAATTGGTGGTGAAATGTGCGAGAGCTGTGTAACGATTTGATATTGAAAGGTAACGAGCATTTTGTAGATGGTAAAGGCACAAGAGATAAATGATGTAGGAGACAGACAGCAATGAGATGGCTATGGATAAATGAGTAATATAAAGAACGAGAAATATGCTGCCGAAAATACCAGTGCGTTTTGATAAAGACACAAATGCGCCAAGACAAGTGACCCAGTCTGAGGAGTTAATTGCATGGATATAGAACAGAATGGGTGGTATCGCGACAGCTTCTTCAGAGTGAGAAGAAAAAGCCATGTAATTCGTGTTTTTCCGATAATTTTGAGTTGATTCATTTGGCACCAGTTGCCAACATTATTTAGATAATTGTTTCAAGTTATATTAGTTGGTTAATATTATTGCTTCACTAAAAGATAGCTATATTATCAGCATACAGAAGGGCCCATCAAATACCCCCGTTCAGTAAAAAAAAAAGAAAACGTCAGAAACATAATACGAAATTCTTTAAACTACTATCCAATGATTACAGGATTGAAAACAAATAAAATATTGGTGAGGGATATTGATGCGATAAAAGTTATTTAGTTCTAACTCCTTCACACGTGGTTTGGTGCTGGCAAGGTCCAAAAAGGCATGTTCCACAAACGTTAGAGCTCTGTGTGCCTTCTTGGGATATTGAATGTTGAAAACCCAGAACGATGCAAACAGACTACACAGTCCTCCCAGTAAAGATGATGCAGTCAAGACACTCTGGCCATCGATGCGGAGGCTAATTTCCCCGTTCGCGGAATGCAGGCAGGGAGTCAAAGGAACATCTCCCTGAAAAAGCAAAAAAGAAAAAAAAATGCCCCACATGTAAAATTCAAAACAGACACTATGGTTAAATGAACTTAATAATTCGGTACAGTAATAAAATTGTTATGCCAGGTTCCCTGCGAATTTCAGTACTTAAATTAGGAATGCAAAGGCTTCATAAAACCAAGTGCCAGTACATTAACCATCGTGGCTTTTGCAGCAATAAAAAAAGATATTACTTCCGCACAATATACTCGAGCACAACTTTAAATGACAGTGAAGTTAAAATGCAAGTCTCTCTAGGTTGATATATTAGCTCACGGGGAACACTATTATACCCCTCTTACACCTGGCATTTTTTTTAACATAAGGTTGAAACTAGCAAAAACACGTTTTCACCGGAAGGGCTTAAGTGGCCTGACGCGCACAACTTCTTTCTTGGCTGCCGCTGGATGGTGCTACTCGTCCATACTTGGGGTGGCAGTACCGCTTTCCAAGGGAGCATGCGAGCTACGCATGAGAAAATCGTTCGACGCCAAAACTTCCGAGGCCTCAAAAGGCCAATGTTCTTCTTCAGTGAAGCGTAAATACTGATCACAGGTCCAATGGAGAAACATTTTGCTTAGTGGTCTCGAACGGCAAATGACAGGGGAGTTTGGGGAAGCATGAGCGATTTGACCGAAACTGACCAACTGCTTGGTACGTGGTAATGTTGTATTCAGTTGCTCATATACTGCTATTAATCACCGCTGCTTCACTTGCTTCCAGCTTATTCTGATGCAAACAGCGACTGCAGTCGTGTTTGCGTCACGCTTGATGAGCAGTTGAACAGCGATTTCTCAGCACTTAAGGCATCTTGGCACTAAATCAATGCTGAAATGGCTATGCGGAGGTCCGACTTCCGTTTGAAATCAACTTGCTGGTTGTCTTCAATGACCCTTTAACAACAAGTTACCCTTATGCCTCATCACTGCAACCGATTGTTCCTCCGTGTGGTGCAAAGTGTGTTAGTGTGTAACGTGAAACGAACTGTTTCTGTGATTTGTAGGACTGATTCTGCTATTAATTACTGCAGTGACAACAAGCTATGAAAGAAAATCCCGCCATCTCCACGAAGTGAATGATGATGAGAGGGGCGAATCTAAAATGCTTATCAGCAGACAATGTGACGCATTAAGTGCAAGCTGCTTTCATAGTGTGTGCATTGACATTAGGATATGGCCCCCTGGCAGAATGATGCGCTGCGCGAGATTTTGCCGTACCTAAAAGGACAGGCAACTCATTTTTACGGAGTATAGGATCTGTAAAAGGGTTGCGAGTTCGGCGAGTTGGTAATTATGCATTGCGAAAAATAAACTGCGCGCAAATTAACGCGGACAAGAACACATGAAGACGGCACAAGCGCACACTCGCAACTAGTTTATTATTGCACAATTCAAAGCTTTATATGCCCAAGCGCCCAATTGCCGCGCCCCCAATGCGTCATAGTTCTCGGCGCACTCAGCCGAAAATACTAAAAAACCGTAACAACAAAACCACAAAACGAACTTTGAGGCGAACGAAAGGCGAAAAATCAGCAAAGATAACCGCATCATACATGGATTAAGACCCCCCTCCCACCCCCAACACGCATTCCTAGAAGCACCGAAATAGCGCTCAATGTGCGTCTAAATATGCGACTTCTCGATTAAGCAGGGCGATAGAGGGATGACTGACACATTCGGAACCAGCTTTTCTGATGTGGCTGGCTTCTACAATTTCTCGCGTTTGCTGGTTCTTATGTCGCAAAAGGATGGCTGTGCGCTCAAACACAGGGCCACAATCAGGTCTGCATGCGCGGCAATGAGAAGATAAGTGGCTCAGGTCACGTTGAAAAATATACCGTACTTTTAGACGTCGTACGCTCGAGTTTGTGACCACGTACCCGTGTGCGGCTCTGTCCTGAAGTTCGGAGAAATGCAGGCGGGTTGTGTTATATTTCTCGTCTTGCATTACGCTTTCTTTTATATATTAGCGCCCTCTTCCCCGACCTCTCTACCTTCCTTACCGCTTCCGTCTGGCTGCGCTGATTCTCGCCAGCACGAAGTAACCGTCACGTTGCTTTGAAACGACGCCGCGCGCGACAAACGATTTTACCTCGAATGCCCTGTTACAAACCAGCCTACAAAAGAATGCGAACGCATACCCCAAAACCCACAAACAAGTAAAATAATACGAGTGTGCGCTTTTTTCTTTGCCCGTGCGCGTACGAGCGGTGAGCGGCACGGGTACCCGGGTACTTCGCTGTTAACCCTATCCAAACGTTTGACAAACGCATCGACTGATGAAAGACCACTTACCAGCGAGCTGTCCACACCTGTCGCCGTATCCAAATGCTGTTTGCGGCCGTTCCTCGTGTGACAGGGGCACATGAAAATCTTTCCACCAAATGGCACTACTAGTCCTTCACAAATAAGAAAAAACGACGGCCCAAGGCGAGGCTTGAAGCTCCGGCCGCGCCGAGTCACCGGCCGCGCTGCGTGGCTGCGTTGAAAGCACAGAGGTTGTATACATCCGGGCAGCCAGTCGTGCCGCCAGGGCAAGTTGAGTCGCTGCAGTCGGGTGCGTTGGCGCGCTGGCACGGGAATTTAAATCGTCTATGTATGCGCAAGCAAGCGAAGCAGATGAACGTTGCAATTGTTTGCAACGGCGAGAACTGCCTCTTCGTTAGCAGCAGAGTTTGACACCACCTATCGCCAAAATAAACAGATTGAGACAACACGGCCGCGCTCTCTGCCTGTGATCGCGCTGGTTGAAGCATCTATACGGATATACGTACGGTATTGGTTTTGTAGCTGCGTGCAACCGTTGCGTCCTGCTTACTCGTTCTAATTAGCATTAGGCCACGGTTGAAGTGCTGGTGCACGGAGACAACAGAAGACTAACATGGCGACCGCCCGCTTGAGATGATTACCTCAGATAGGGCGTTTATTGTGGACGTGGTAGTATACAAGGAACAGAACGCCATCTCACAAATGGTGTTAAGTCGTTCTAAATCCTCCCTTTTGCTACCCGGATGGGCAACGGTACTACCGTGGAGGTTCGTCCACTTCTTTAGATCATGCCTAGGGAGTACATTTTTTGCTATAGGTACTTTTCAGGGCACATTACTTGATTAAAACTCCATTTCCGGCTAGTTTGCGTTTACAGTGTACTATAACGTAACACATAACATTCTGGAGGGCTTTCAAGATGATGGAGTAGGTGGCCGGATATTTAAATAAACTCAAACCTTTCTCTCTGGAGGAGGAGGAATAAAGTTTATTTCTATTAGTTCTGGAGGCATGGCAAGAGGAGGTCGTCTCAGTCCAGAGGTCCCTGAGCGGTCGCTACCAGGCGGGCCCTTTCAGCCAGCCGAAGGTGATCGCTGGGGTCCGGGCCTTCCAAATGCTGATGGTTGTTAGAGGGGATGGGACGGAGGGATGGTGTGTGGGTGCACGCCCAGGTCATATGGTAGACTGTGCAAAGTTGAGGGCAGTAATTGCAGGTGGCGGGGGGTATTTGTTGGTTTGTAGGCGGTGGTAGGTGGTGGCGTCTTCCTTAGTCAAGTTTTCATGGGGCGGGGGTAAGATTTGGTGTTCAAGCATATCGCTGTATTTCTTACGTACAGAAGGGTACGCTTTCGATGGTGACGCTGAAGTGTTGGAGAGAGAGAGAGACACGACTTTATTGGGTCCAAATAAGAAGCCTGGTCTTATGTCTTCTTTCTTGCAAGGGTTCGGCCGACCCCATGGGAGTCCGCGGCCTCTCTTGCTATTCGGACCAGGGCCTGTTGATCTTCAGCAGTAGAGCTGTGCACCGCGGCCTCCCACGGCGCATCGGTATTTATGTTTAGCAAATATGTGCTGTGTTCGCGTGGGTTCGTAGGGATGTGCGGGCACTTCCACATCATGTGTGAGAGGGTAGCCCAGCATTTACATTTTGGGTCATATAAGTCGGAATACATCTGGTGATACAGGACTATGTTTGGAAACTAATTGGTCTGCAATAGTCGTTGTGCTACAGCCTGTTTTCTATCGAGGGACTGGTGGGGGCCGGGATATGATCGTCTGCCCTGCCTAGAGTAGTTGAGAATTTGCCGATACGTGAGAAGCCTGCCACCGTTCCGTGGAGTGTCCGTGGATGCGACTGGCAAGTTGGTTTGGTTGGTGAGAGCGCAAGCCAACTCATGTGCCTCCTCGTTGCCTTCCAGGGTAGCGTGTGCAGGGACCAACAGTATACGTGACTGTGGGGAGGTTCTCCATGTTGGTTAGATGTCTGAGAATAGCAAGTGTCTTGGGCGATATACGTCCTCTGGTGAAGTTTTAAATCGCAGCCTGTGAGTCTGAGACTACCACACGTGACGTTTGGATGCTGGAGATCGCTAGGGCGACAGCCGCTTCCTCCACTTCCATCGTGTGCGTAGTTACAATTGTGCCAGCCACAAGCTGTTTTCCTGGATAGCTGGTTGCAGCTATACAGAATGCACTCTTCTTCCGATATTCGGCTGCATCCGTATACGACACACCGGGCTCCGCTCGAAGTATCTTGGAAAAAGCTCGTACTCTGGCTCACCTGTCCTTGGTGGGACGCATGTTTCTAGAGAGTGAAGTGAATTTTATATGCTATCTGAGAGCAGTTGAAGGTCAACTTGCTCGGGGGTCTCCGCGTTCACCTCTACTCTACGATCGCTCAGAACTTTTAGTCCTGCCCGTGCGGCTGAGAGACATGGCAATACCCCCTCATGTCATCGTGGCAATTCCCCCTCTCTTTTTTTAAGCATCGTCTCCATGATTAACACATGTAGATAGAATGTAAAAAAAAACACACAGCAAACAGCACGACGCAACACGCAAACATTTCGCGGCCACTGTCAACGTGAGTGATACGGCTTCATCCGAGCAACATAAAACCACTTGAGGGAGTGTCCTACTACGCGTTGACCGCAGTGTTCCATCGGGAACAACTTCCTAGTTTACTACGCTTGCTTGGCGTATCACTTTGTATGGCCCAAAGAAGCAGCGTAAAAGGTTTTGTGAACGTCCTCGGAGTCGCACAGAGCTCCACACCCAGACTTGGTTACCGGTTTGGAAAGTTACTTGCCGGTGCGTTAAATTGTAGCGGCGGGCATCAATCGTTCGTTGGTGACGGATGCGTTGTTGCGCAAGTTGTCTTACAGTTTCGGCGAGTCTAGCGTATTCCGTGGCGTCTGGAGTAACCTAGTGGATTTCAACCGGAAGCAGCATCGCATCCAACATAGTCGTCACTTCCCGGCCGTGTACAAACCGGAAAAGAGTGAAGTTTGTTGTTTCGTGAACTGCCGTATTGCATGCAAAGGTCACGTACGGCAGTATATCATCCCAGTTCTTGTGGTCAACATCAACGCACATCGAAATCATGTCGGCGATGGTCTTGTTCAGCTTTTTCGTCAGCCCGTTTGTCTGGGGGTGATATGCAGTGGTTTTGCGATGGTCGGTATGACACAGTTTCATTACCTCTTCAGTAAGTGCTGCGGTGAACGCCGTCCCTCTATCGGTTATGATGACTGATGCGGCGCCGTGACGGAGCACAATGTATGGACGAAAAATCGGGCAATTTCAGCCGACGTTCCTTTGGGCAATGCTTCGGTTTCAGAATAACGGGTAAGATAATAAGTAGCTACTACAATCCACCGATTTCCAGCTGATGACGTAGGGAATGGCCCTAGTAAATCCATGCCGACCTGCTTAAATGGCCTACTTGGTGGATCAACAGGCTGAAGGAAACCAGCTGGTTTAGTGGGCGGTGTCTTTCGCAGCTGACAGTCACGGCATGTTTTGACGTAGCGCTTGACTGTCGGAGCCAACTTTGGCAAGTAGTACTTCTGACGAAGCATTGCGAGTGTGCGGGTGAAACCCAGATGCCCCGACGAAGGGTTGTCGTGGGAGGCGTGTAGGATGTCGTCACGTAGCGCTGCTGGCACAACAAAAACATGGGTGGCTTCTGTACGGTTAAGTCCTTTTTTTGCGAGGACTCCGTTGTGCAGCGAAAATGACGAAAATGAGCGCATGGAAGAGCCGTGGAGGACGGGAGCTGTGAACTTCGAGGTACTCAAGGAGCGGCAGAAGTTGTGGGTCCTTCTTCTGTTCTTCGGCGAGGACTGATGGTCCCAACGCTGCGAGAAAGGGTGTATCGCCGTCCTGGTCAGCAGTAACTCGCTCCAGGGGTGCTCGTGATAAGCAATCAGCGTAGGTGTGGAGTCTTCCAGACTTATATACGACCGTCACGTCACACTGTTGGAGCCGCAGGCTCCACCGCGCGAGACGACCTGATGGATGTTTTAGGTTGGCAAGCCAACACAGGCAGTGGTGGTCGCTGACCATCCGAAACACCCTGACAACCCATATCACGGCCAAGCACTCCTTTTCGGTAGTGGAATAGTTTGCCTCAGCGCCTGATAACGTGCGACTTGCGTAAGCAATCACGCGCTCAGCACCATCCAGCCACTGTACTAGGACTGCACCGAGACAGACGTTACTTGCATAGGTGTGAAGTTCGGTTTCGACGTCTTCGTCAAAGTGTCCTAACATAGGGGTGGTGTGCAGGCACGCCTTCAGCTCATCCAAAGCATCGGTTTGCTCAGGGCCCCAAACAAATGGCACGTCGTCCTTTGTCAGACGACTGAGGGGCCCGGCTATCTTGGAGAAATTAGCCCCGAAGTGCCGGTAGTAAGCGCAGAGGCCCAAAAATCGGCGCACAGTGCGCCTGTCAGCGGGCGTCGGGAGTGCGCTCATAGCCGCCGTCTTGTCATGGTCGGGGCTGAATCCCTCAAGAATAACCACGTGGCCGAGGAACTTGAGCTGCTGAAATACGAAGTGACATTTTTCAGGTTTGAGCGACAGTCCCGGTGAACGGATCACGTTCAACACGGCATGCAGGCGATCGAGATGTTCGTCGAAGGTCTGGAAAAATATAACAACGTCATCCAGGTAACCTAGGCAGGACTGCATTTTCAGGTCCGACAGTACACTGTAGATCAGTCTTTGGAAGGTCGCAGGGGCAGAACAGAGACCAAATGTGAGCACCTTGAACTCGTATAATCCATCTGGGGTGATTAAGGCAGTTTTTTCGCGGTTGCGCTCATCCACTTTGATCTGCCAATACCCGCTGCGCAAGTAGATGGAGGAGAAGTAGCTGGCAAGGTGTAGTCGGTCTAAGGAGTAGTCAATCCGAGGCAGCGGGTAAACGTCTTTCTTTGTAATTTCGTTCAACCTGCTGTAGTCCACGCAAAATCGAAGAGTGCCGTCTTTTTTGCCACCAGAACCACGGGTGACGCCCATTGATTCTTCGATGGTTGTATGACGTCGTATCGCAACACTTCTTTTCCGTGGCGAGGTATTGCATCTCGCTCTTTTGGGGAGACCCAGTACGGATTTTGACGAACAGGTCTTTCCCCTTCCCCTGTCACAATGCGGTGCTTAGTAACTGCTGTCTGTCGAACCTTCGACGAAGGAGCAAAACAGTCAGCAAATGAAGCGATGATGCTGTGGAGTCGGCGATTTTGGTCTGCCGATAGGTCCGGGTTAACCTCAACATTAATGCCTAAGTTGGAAGCGGCCTGAGGGGTTGCCTTTGTCGAGGTGTGCTGCTGAACATTTTTCTCCATCGCAAAGAACGAAGGTTGTAAGGTACAGTCATACACTTCGTCCAGGTAGGCTATGGCAGTGTTTTGCACTAGGCATTGGTGTGCGTTACCGAAGTTGGTTATCAGAATTTCGGTCCGGTGGTCCCGGAGCTCCACAAGTCCTCAAACTACGCAAACTTGCCGGTCTACTAAGAGGGACACGTTGCCTTCAGCAATCCTACAGGTGGTGTCGCTTCATATTCTACCGTGACGAACAGGCTAGCTTGGGGCGGTACTGTTACGTACTTGTCGCAAATGCGTAACGCCGCCTTGGGTGGTTCCCCCTCATTTCGGACAGCTCCCTGGGTCGAGAACGCCACGACTAGCTATGGAAGATCAATAATCACGCCGTACTCATGAAGGAAATCTAATCCCAATATTAGCTGCTTAGTACATTCCCACAGGACTAGGCAGCCTCCAGGGAAATGTACGCCACGTATCTCCATCCTTGCGGTACATACGGCGATCGGCGTTACCAGATGCCACCAGCCGTACGGATTTGTGGACCCTGCCACGGTGTTGTTACATTCTCCAGTTTGGTGGCTAGCTCGCTACTAATCACAGAAACATCGGCGCCGGTATCCACCAAAGCCGTACCGTGATGACTATCGACCATAACCACAATATCGGCTGAAACTATTTTTCTGTCGTGATGGAGCGTCGACAGAGCTGGTGGGGTCAAGTCATCGGTGGGGATCGCTGAGGTCGAGTCGGGTTCTGAACAGTTTCCGGTGAAGTCGTCGGTATGCATCGTTGATATCGAGTCGGGTTGTGAGCGGGTTCGTGGAGTAGGAGGACGCCGTCTTTAGTTTCCCCGGTTAGGTTGGGGGGTCCGGCCGCTGGTCGTTCCCGATGAGAATGGACGTCTAGGTTGCGTGAAGCGTCGGGGCGAGGGCGTCCGAGGCTCACGGCATTATGCGGGCAGTACTCTTGGATGTCGTAGGGACGTTCACCGTAGCGCGGTCGTGGAGCATCTGGTGAAAACTCCCATCTTACGATATGGGCAATGACGAAGAACATGTCCGGCTTCTCCACAGTGATAACATAGGGGCCTGTTGTCCACAGTGCGCCAAATGGTAGCCTTCCTTTTGTAATGGCCTGGTTCAGTTCGCGGAGCACCATCGGAATGCCCTTGAAATAGTGGTCTAGGCTGGGGTTGTATGTGCCGGACCGTGGAGTCAGTTGGGCGTGGCATGTCAGTGTACGCTATGACGGGGGGGGGCTGCTTCATAATACGGAGCAGGGGTGCTCTGCGATTAAGTAGAGGTTTGCATCAGCTGCCGAATCTCGTAGCGGACAACGTCGGAAATGGCGTCGAGGTTTGGCTGGTGACCGGCGACGTGGATCTTCTGCAGCTCCTCCCGCACGATGCTTCTGATGATCTCTCGGAGATCTGCTGTGCCGCAATTACCCGTGGACAGCGAATGGCAGTTCCAAGTGGCCGGGTCAGTTTGCCGAACGTACTGGCGAAAGCATTGCTCCAGTGCGTGCTCCGTCGTGGTCGCTTTCTGGGCGGAGTCAGCCACGGTAGCAGGTGGACCACGCACAAGTCCCGCAAACAGCTCTTCATTTACACCGCAATTAAATGGCGCACCTTCCTTTCTTCAGGCATGTTAGGTTCGGCTCGCCTGAATAGCCGACACATGTCCTCAACGAACATGGCAACCGACTCATTTGGCTTCTGCACTCTCACATGGAGAGCGAGCTCAGCCTTCTATTTCCGCTCGCTGTCACCGTAGGTGGCGGGCAGCTCCCGCCGAAATTCTGGCCACGTTTCCATAGAAGCTTGATTCTTTTGAACCACGCCCTGACGTTCTCTTCGAGAGCGTAATACATATACTTGAGCTGCCGCACCTCGTCCCGCTCGTTGAACGGCGCCACGCGTTCTAAGCTGTACAGCCAATCTTCGGCGTCCTCAAACCTCTCACTGTAGAATGGTCTCGGAGTGCGCGGGGCATGGAGCACCACTGGCGGGGCTTGCATACTTGTCTGGCTCGCTGTTGAAACCATCACGACCCTGGTCGGCGCGGCCCTGCTTGGCGTTGCAAAGTGGCCGAACTCAGTCTGAAGGCCACGCAGGCGCCGGCTGGTCTTGTGGACGGGTGTTGTGTGCACCGAGGCCGAACCAGTAAAGAAGCAATCGTCCGGATCAAATTGTATGGACAGCTACCCAGCATGCTCCACCAAAATGTCACGTCACAAAGCCGAGTCCAGATGGAAGGCTGGCTTTAATTATTGAAGAGCGGCGATCAGAACAGCTAGCAGCCGAAGGCCAGGAGAGAGAAGAAGAACACAGAGCAACCAGACCGAGACCCTCGTTCATAAAGCCGTGCTGGCGCTTGGCGGCGGCAGCAGCTTGAGGAAAGTGTGAGCACCCCAATACCATGTCATCGTGGCAATATTTATCCAGGACCGTAATGGAATCATCGTCCATGTTCCTAAGCGTCTTATTAGTGACGCGCGCATCTCCGCCTGCATGAAAGGTTCGTCCAATTTTAAGTTGGGAGCTCCTTCGTAGTCTTTGGCTGGGTTGTAAAGGCCGATGGTAAGGTACCTATTTTGAAGCTGGACCAACAACTCTTCAGGGGTTACATCATAGCCGTGTAGTAGACGATGAAGGTCCTGTCGTTGATGGGTCTTGCCTGTGGTGGGGTATAGTAAATGGCGGAGTATGTTCACGTGCGTGGGACACTCATTGCTTCTTTCATAGCCGAGCATAGGAATGCCATTGTTGATTAGAGAGGTTCATCGCGTTTTCTTCAATCTCCTTCAGGAGTTTGGCGATGCGTCGCCTCAGTGGGTGATTTCCTTTGTTTTGTGCTAGTCTTCTCTAGAGGCTGGCTTTCCCTTCCTGTAGATGCAGCAGACGGGAATCCGCCTCGTCTAGGTTTGCCTCCTCCGGGACAAACTCCTCTGGGAGTTTGCCTCTTCCGGGACTTGGTAGCACCGGCTACGGCTTCCTGTAGTGACTTCATCGAAGCCTCAATATCATGTATGTCTTCGCAGACTTGTGGCGTCTCCCTACGAGATTTCCAGAAGACATCCCATTCTGTAATTTTGAGGTTTGAACTTGTCCTTGGTTAAACTGGCATGGTCGTTAGTTCTGTAGATATAATGTAATGCTCGCCACCTAAGTCTGCTTTTATGTTACTCCAGGTAGACGGTAGGCCTATGTTGTTAGCGAAAGTGAAATCCGGCGTAGCATCGTTTGATATGGCCGTCCCTTTGTCTTATGGCCTGCACTGGATCAGTGGGTAGTGTTACGTTTTCTTGCTGTGCATCCAACCACAGCCGCGAGCCTTTGGCCGTGCAACGATCATACACCCGGGCGAATTGAGGGGCATTGAAGTCCCCTACTACGAGGAGTGGTGTTCTCGATCCTGCCAAACTTGCTGTTTTCCTGAGTAGCTACGAAAAACGATGGTTTTTCCTGGGGCTGATATAAACGTTGAGTATGAAGATATTGCCTCGATTAAGTGCCGACGTCGATATTATCTCTAGAAGTACATGATTGGCGCCTTGGATCCCAGTGGAGTGTTGTATGGCCGGGATGTTTCGCTTGACTAGGGTGGTGAGTAGTATAGAGGACTCTTCAGCTTGCACACCGTCTACTGGTATGAATGATTGGAATCCCGATAACTTGGCCTGGCCATTGGTTTTCTTAAGGGCTATCACATCTGGAGCCCCGTCCACTCCCACACTTAAAAAATTCTGCTGTAGATTGGCTCTTTTGCGTCTATAACACCTACCGTTCCAATGCCATATAAAAAATTTTGAAGTGTGCTCTCTTCTTGTACGAGCCATTATTCAAGAGGTTCGCATGGTTCTTAATTAGATTGTAATAATGCGGTCCTGAATAGACGCTGGGAGGGCCCTTTCGGAGTTGGGGGCCGTTGTTGCTGGGGGGTTTCCGGAGGCACGTTTCCGATCCCCATCACTAGGTGCTGTTCAATGGCCTCGGTTGTGTTTTCTATAGCTGACATTCGAGTATTGTGCAGCTAGTTGTTTGTTGACCGAGTCCAGAAAGGACGTGAGCAGAGTACGAACTTCAGAGATGCTCTTTTCAAACTTGGCCACCGTACTTTCAAACTTGGTTGTCATCGGGGGGTCTTCGATCTCGACCGATGCTCCTGCTTGCCTCCTCGGCCTTTTGATTGGGATTTTGATTTAGAACTGGATGGCCAATGACTCTGTCGTGGGTTTGCGGATCTGCGCGAGGCTTGTCGAGGTAATCGAGGAAAAGACGAAGAGCGATCCTTTGGATTCTTCAGGATGCTCTTTAGGGGCGATTTTCCCGGCTGGAGCTGCGATTGCGTGAGTGGCGCTCATTCTTGGATTTTGGTTACTTTTCCCATTTGCATTTCTTGAGCAGATATGGGACTTCATACCGTTTCCGCAACTTCTTCTGCGCAGTCTTTTGGCCCTTTCGGCAGAGAGCCAATTTGACCTCACACGCATGCTCCTCTTGTGGGTTTAAGGCACCGCAAGTCTCGCAAGTAGGACGCGGACGCGCGGGATCCATCGGAGTGGGACGCACATCGTGCCTATGCCCAAGCTTGCCACAGCTTGAGTATATTTCATGGCGCTTTTAAATGCAGAGCATTTCAGTAACTCACGATGTCACCCGCGTTGGCGTCCGTAGTCCGCACCGTCGTTGTCCCTACTATATAAAAAGAAAATACTATCCGACGCCAGGTTTCGAACCCTCGACCCTGCGGGCGGAAAGCTATGTACATTGCGCTCTAACCACTGCGCCACAAAGTCCACACAGAATCGTACGCTATATACGCGCCTTATATCGTTGACTCATTCAAATTACTGCTGACGAGCGCTCTCTCGTCAGCAGTTGCCACGAGTGCAACAACATTAACGTAACGCAAACTACTTAACGTCGTGCGCCCCCGGAAATGCTCTGCATTTGATCGTGCCCCTCGCGAGGGGCATGTTTCACTGCGGCTTCCTACTGGCCAGTACACTCGTCGCCATCTGTCGGATGTTGTGCGAACTCTTTGCGGCTGATGGCGCGCGATTTGAAATTTATGTACACTTTTATAAGGTCGTGTCTTCATCAGTGGCGCATTTGCTGCGGTGCGCTTTAATTCGAAGTGGAGTCCCGGGGAATTTTTCTGCGCTTTTCCAATTAAAAAGGGCCGTACGAATAACAAAGTTCAACTATTTTTATGAGGAAAGCATCGGTACTCTTCTCCTCTATAGTAGACAAAGTGAGGTACCTTGTTTCCCTCAAATACGATGATGACTGATTTAGAAGTGCCGAGACGCCGGGCCTGGAGGATTTTTGGGTTCTGTTTACATACAAGGCTTTCATACATAAGGGCAGCATCGTTGTCTGCAGGGGGAATGTTATGTATAACCCCTTTGGCGCAGTCTTCTGGTGGAGTGGTGTATGCGCAGAGTACGTAGGCCTTCTCGCTGTCACACAGTGTGGTAAGATTCTCATAGGTGGCTGCCTGCTGCATGCTTGGCGTGCTGATAACAATTGGGTTCTTGGTCACGTTCAGACGAACAATTTCCTCCGTCGTTACCGCATGGCTGAAGCTTGCTGCCTGAATAATTGCGTCTCTGATCAGGGCTTGGCTGCTGATTCGAAGATTCATGCCGTTTCTCGGCCGTAGAATAACCTTGAGATGTTCCTTCGGTAGCTCCGGTGCTCGTGGCCGTCGCATAGAGCCCTTGTCGCTGGCGCGTCGCTCGGCGAGCGACTTACTTGCTCGTGTAGCAGCATCTGAGTCGGGGAGGCCAGATATCACTGCGTCGCCATCCTGGCGTGTAGAACTTTCTAGAGAAGCTTGAGCTCTTTCGATAGGTCGTCTCTGCTTTCGGCCATGGCTCTGGAGCCAGCCGGGCATGTTAGAAAATTCTTCGGGAGATATGGATTCTCCCTCCACGGTCACCAGGGTCATGTCGTCGCACAATCGTTGCCAGCTCAGAGACTCGGGCGTAGGAGCCGCGGAGTACCCGCATACGTGGCGTGAGCGACTACTATCAGCGCGAGCGACTACTCGCCTTGACGAGGCCGTTCACAGACTTGTGACCGACGATGTCGGATTTTCACTGCACCACACCAGACACAGCACAGCACGTGTCGAAGTCCTTGGCGAGACTCATCGACTACAAGCCGGCGAAGGGGCCCCGACGCTCAACTACGGCTGTCCTCGGCGTCGGTGCAGCCGCTGTCTGCGCCGACATGGTGCGTACGCTAAGCCTAACTTCGTTCGATGCTCCCAGAGGAAAGGTCAAATTGCTGTAACTAGCCTAAAAATAGGAGTATTGTCACTAAATAAAGCTCTGCATGTGCAGAGCAACCTTACGAATAGTATGGTAGACCTATTAAATTCATACTCGATGAAATATTTTCACCAGGCACGAAAAAGAGAGAGCCAACGTGGACCCGTTGGTTGTTCCAATGATGATCTGTCAGGAGTGTTGGAGGGGAACTCTGGGTAGGTATGCGCGCTGGCGGCAGCATGAGCCACCTCATTCCCCTCCACAGACTCATGTCCCGGGGCCCAGAGAATGTAGAGGTAAGGGGGTAAGGGATGGACGGTAGGATGCGGAGAGCTAACGGAGCATTGTGGCCGGCGGCGTAA
The DNA here is from genome assembly GCF_048455015.1 of Haemaphysalis longicornis. Taxonomy (NCBI): domain Eukaryota; kingdom Metazoa; phylum Arthropoda; class Arachnida; order Ixodida; family Ixodidae; genus Haemaphysalis; species Haemaphysalis longicornis. Next base: position 186,488,318 of record NW_027526203.1, read on the forward strand.
TGCCTACAGGCAGCTGGTGAATCTGTGACTTAGGTGTTAATGTCTTGAGATGTAGTGGCTACAAGGGCTATTGCGATTTTTTGTGCAGTTTTGGAGTCGCTGCTAATTACTGTTGCGAAAGTCAGTTCAATTCCTCGGTTGTTTATTCTTGTTATTGAGAAGGCTGTTTTAGCGGCATATTTGGCGGCGTCAACGAAGGGGATGTGTCGTGGCTTGACATGAAGCATCTTGCGAAGAATTCAAATGCAGGTTGTCTGCGACCCCGGTTATGAACGGCGGGCTTATTCATGGGTATTGGGGCGACAGAGATGCAATTGCGTAGTTTCATGGGGATGCGATGGTGGGGATGGTGTGTGGCGGGAAGTTGGTAGCCGAGACGACGGAGGAAGTGACAACCAGTGTGTTAGAGATTAAGCCGTTCGATTTGGTTGACATGATGGGGCTCTCGAAATGTTTCCCAGGTGTTATGAATTCCAATCTCTAGTAATTTCACATTGCAAGCTGTCGGGGGCAGCCCTAGTGCTAATTTATAAGCTTGCCGGATGATTATGCCGAGTTTCTGGATTTCACTATTTTTGAAAGCCATACATGGAGTTCTGTATGTGATGCTACTAATTACTACGGCTTGAATGAGGAGCACGAGGTCATTTTATTTCAGTCTTGTCGACGATTAGCAATGTGTTTGATAACGTTTGTAATTTGGATTAGCGTTCCTTGTAATTTATGGATTGTGTAAATGCATGCGTCGTCTGATTGGATAGTAAGTCCCAGAAGACGAATTGTAGTAGTGGTTAGGATGGGAGGGCCATGTAGGCTTAATTGTGGGCCTGAGAGGGGTGGCCGTTTACGGCCTTGAGTGCGTTTTTTGAGGACGAGAATGGCAGATTTTTCTGGTGCCCAATGAAGGCCGCGGGCTCCAAGGTAGTTGTGGGTGGTGTCAAAGGCTTCTTGGAGGGCGTCTTGTTGTTCCCCAATAGAACCCCCTATGGTCCAAATAGTGAGATCGTCTTTATAACGTGCGTGTTGTATGTCTGGAATTTTTTGTAGAGAGAGAAAGAGAGAGAGAGAGAAACAACTTTTTTTTTTTCAGAAAGCTAGAAGGGCAAGGAGTGGGATTTCTCTGCCCTTCTTTTCAGTCGTCGGCCAGGAGTCCTTAACTCCTGGCGGCTTCTTCAGCTTCTTGGATCAGTAGTTGCTGTAGTAGTTCTTCGGAGCTGAGCAGCGCCGTCTCCCATTGGTCCTCATGAAAGATGTTTATTCTTTCTGTGTCTATTTGCTTCTCTCTGCATGCCCATATTATGTGTTTAAGGTCTGCCCTTTGGCCGCATGCTTTGCAAAGATTTCTGACTGTCCCGGGGTAGTAGTAGCTATACAGAAGTTACTGAGGGAAAGTTCCTGTCTGTATTTGTCGCCAAGCGATGGCCTGGGATCTATTCAGATTGCCGTGTGCCTCTGGGTACTTTTTCCTGCTGCATCTATAGTTGTACAAGATTTCTCTATACGTTGTGAGTGGGTCTCTGTCATCCGCTGTTTCATCTGGCAGTGTGTCCGCAAGGAGTTGGGGGGCTCGGTAGACTAGATCTCGAGCAGCCTCATGTGCGACTTCATTGCCAGGCATTCCGGAGTGCGCTGGAGTTCATATTAATGCAGTTTTGGTCTCGGGGTCTTGTTTTATGTCTTTAGTAATACTGTATGCTGTTGTCGAGATGTAGCCTCGTGAGAAGTTTAGGATTGCTGTCTTCGAATCGCTAATTATTCTTTTTGCCTTTCCGATAGCCATGGCGATGTCTACTGCCGCCTCCACTCCGATCTGCGGGTATTTGGTCATGAACGTGCAGGCTGTCACAATAGATCCCGTATTGTCCACGACTACACATAGCATAGATTTTCTTTTAGGTCCTTGTTGTAAGGCCGTATCTGTGTATAGGGTACCTTCTAGTTCACCATATGTCTTTTTGAGAGCCTTCGCTCTCTCCTGTCTTCTTTCTTGGTTGTAATTTGGGTGCATGTTCCTTGGGATGCTGGCTATGATTAACGTTTCTCTGATTCTTGTGTCCATTTCTTGTTTGGGTCCCTCCTGCTGTGTTCTGGTTCTGATGTTTAATTTGTCTAGGATGTATCTGCCTGTTTTGCTCCTTCAGAGTCTCTCGTGCTGTGCTAGTTGTTGGGCTTCGATTATCTCATCCAGCGTGTTGTGTAGTCCAAGGGCCTCCAGCTTCTCATTTGAGGTGCTGATCGGTATTCATATGGCCCTTTTGTACGCTCTTTTAATCAGGTTGTTTGGCTTTGTCTCTTCTTCTGTTTTCAATTTCAGGAAGGGAGTCGTGTACGCAATTCTTGATATTATGTATGCTTGTATGAGTCTTATTATACTGCCTTCTTTGAGGCCGTGGTGTCGATTGGTTACCCTGGATATGAGCCTGATGGTCTGGTTTACGTTTCTCTCCAGGGCGTAGACCGCTTTGGTGTTTGAGCCGTTTTCTTGTATTCTGAGGCCTGATATTTTGATGGCGTTGACCGTCGGATAGAGCTGTTTTGTAGGGTGAGCGTGTTCATCTCATGTTCCCTTGGCGTTTCTTTGGTCGATTTTCGGTACTTCTTAACCAGTAGTTCCGATTTCTCGGGGGAGCATTCCAGGCCTCTCGAAGATAAGAACTCCCCAACCTTGTTTATAGCTTCTTGTAATGTTCGCTGTATGTTGCCATCGCTGCCTCCTGCCACCCAAATGTGAAGTCATCTGCATAAATGATGTGGTTGAGGTTCTCAATTTTATTAAGTTCCTCAGGGAGGCCTGTCATTGCCATGTTGAAAAGAAAAGGTGATAACACTGAGCCTTGCGGTGTTCCTCTATAAATCATGTCAAATTCCTTCGATTCTATTTCTCCAATCTGTATCTTGGCAGTTATGTTCTTAAGAAAATTTTCTACGTAGTTGAAGGCCTTTTCTCCGAGTCCGAGTTTCTCGATGGAATTTAGTATCGCATCGTGGCTGACTCTGTCGAATGCTTTGGTGATGTCTAGTCCTAAAAGGGCTCTCGTGTCCATGATAGATGCTCCTTCTCCGTCTATGATTGCTTGTTTTAAGTGTAGGAGTATGTTATGTCCTGCGTCGATAGGTTTGCTCTAAAGCCAATCATCTTGTCTGGGTAGAAGCCGTTTGACTCCATGTGTTTGTTCAGTCTGTTTAGGATTATATGATCGAGGAGCTTTCTCAGACATGATGTCAGCGAGATTGGCCTAATATTGTCAACATGTAACTTTTTTCCAGGTTTGGGAATCATTACTATGTTTGCTGTCTTCCCTGTGTCAGGGAGTTGGCCATTGTTCCAAACTTGATTGAATAATTTGGTGAGTGCTTCTATGGAGGCGTCATCCATGTTTCTTATGATATTATTCGTGATGCCGTCTGGGACCGGCACCGATTTCGGCTTGAGTTCCTGGATGGCCGCCCTGACCTCACTCTCCGAAATCGGTCTGTCGAGTGTGAGGTTCGGCGCGCCTTGGTATTTCCCGTTGTGGCTCTTGAGTTGATGCGTTCCTCCAAAATATTTCTCTCGGATGTCTTTGATTTGGTCCTCTTGTGTGCCTTCGTACAGGTGAATAATCTTCTTTAGGTTTACTCCTTGGGCCGTTTTGCTGCCTTCTGTATTAATTAGGTGCCTCAAGATGTTCTAGGTCTTCGCTAAGCTTATCTGCGAGTCCATTCTGTTGCACAAGTCGTGCCAGTTTTGTCTCGACAGTTTGTTTGCATGTTCTTCTATTTGCTTGTTTATCGTTGCTATTTTCTTTCTGAGGGTTCTGTTGTGTTTTTGAGAGGCCAGTCTTTTGTGTAGGCTGTTCTTTGCCTCCCACATGTGTAAGAGTCGGGAGTCTGCTTGCTGCAGGTCGGCTTCTTGTGGTATTGTTTTCGTGGCTGTCCCAGAATCCTCTTGTAGTTGTTTAATCAATTCATGAACATCCTCTTTTTCAGCGCAGTGTTCCCCTTCTGCCTCTTTTCTTGCATATCTAATCTCTCTGAACTTATCCCATTCCGTTATGCGGATTTCTTTGCCTATACGCTTTTGAGGAGGGCCTTCTTCCAATGTACTTTGTACTATGTTGTGGTCGCTTCCGAGATTTTCGTGTAAGATAGCCCAGGCGAATTTCTCTCTCAAGTTTTTGGTGAACGTTAGGTCGGGTGTCGTGTCTTTGCTGATGCTGTTGCCCGTCCTTGTCGGAAAACTCGAGTCAGTTTGGAGAGTGAGGCCGAGGTTTTGGGCGTCCATCCATAAGGTACGGCCTCTTTTGGTCTCTCTGTCGTATCCCCATTCCGCATGGTGAGCATTGAAATCGCCTACTATTATCAAATAATATTTGTCCGCAATCTTCGTGACCCTCTTCAGTAGGTTAGTGAACCCATTCTTTTCTTTTGGACTACTGTAGAGGTTACGTACGAAGAGGCTGCTGTGTTTTCCCTTGCTTCCAGATATAACTTCGCCCAATGCATGTTCTGTAGGTTCTATTCCGGTGTCGTGTTGGAGGGTTGCGATATTTCTTTTAACCAGCGTCGTGACCGTTTCCTTGCCGTGCTTCTTGATCCCGTTCAGTGGCCCAAAAGCTTTGTAAAAGGTCATCTTCGCTATCCCTCCGGTTTCCTGTAGGCATATTATGTCTGGTCTATTTTCCACTTCTTTGTTGTTTAGGAATAGCTCCACGTTGCCTCTTTTATTTTTGTACCCCCTGCAGTTCCATTGCCAGATGATGTACTTGTTGTTTTTACCAGCCATGGCGTTAGTTCTCTTTCTGGTTTCACATCAATTCTATCATTGACAGTCTAGCGCACGGTTTCGTAGTCTTTACGGGCCCTATTAGACCTCCCATACCTTCTTGGGTTCTAGCATTTTCTAGTGCACTTAGCCGTACGTGGAGATTGTTAACGTGTTTAGCTATTGACGCGTCGAGTCTACCGTAGAGCTCTGCGTATTGCGCTTCTATTTTGCTATCTTGTTCTTCGCTGTATTGTTTGAACTTCTCGGCCGAGTATATTTCGGTGTCGTGCAGTGACTGTGGCTGACTATGTTTCATCTCGCCTTCGTGCGGTACGGCCCTTCTTTTTGGTGGGGGAGATTTATTATCGATGCAACTTGGGGCTGCTGTTTCTTTGTCATTTTGGGATACATCCATTTCGTTTCTTCGTTACTGCGCGAGTCTTCTTCCTTCAGTTTGGCAATTTCTTCTTTAAGCTGTCTGTTTTCTTCAAGTTCAATTTGTAGCATCTTTCGGATTTTGGCTATCTCTGACTGGCTATTTCTTCGGCTGTGGGTTGTAGTTTTCTGTGCCTGTGTGCCCCCCTGGGAAAATTTGTTGTAGAAGTGGCGCAAGTTGTATCATGACAAGATTAAACAGGGGTGGGGAAATGACTTATCCCTGGGGTGTACCACGTGGTCGGGCACGAAAGGAGATATATCGGATGTTTTTGAGTTTTTGATGTGTTTTTGTTTTTTTTATAGCAGTGGATAAGCCATCGGCGTGCATCGCAGGGATGTAGGAGATGCATGTCCACCGAACGGTGATCTTCTGTTATAGCTAGAGTGCGGGTGTGGGCTTCGACACTTTTGAGGATATCGTGGGTCCATGTTTCAATGTCTTCTATTGGGGTGGGGAGAGGGGAGTCATGAAAGGATTTCGAGTTTGTGAATTTAGCATGGCCGATTTTTGGAATTCAATGATATGATGATCACTGCCTAATGTTTCGTCGAGGCGTGTCGAAGTGGCTCGTAGTATGTTGTAAGTGTATGTGAGGTGGGGTGTGGAATCTCGTGCCACGCTGTTGCCGATGCGGGTGGGGTATGAGTGGTCGGTCCAGAGCGTGATGTGAGCATGTTGGGCAGCGTCGCGCATTTGTGCTTCTTTTTTACTTGCTTTGGGATAACCCCATGCAGTATGAGGGGTATCAAAGTCGCCGAGAAGGACTAGGCAGTGATGTTTCGTTGTAGCTTTAACACTCTGAAGGATGGAATGAATAGAAGCTCAGGAGTGGTGCGGGGGAATGTAGATATCAAGAATAAAATGAGTGGTCAGAATTTTCTTAGGTGGGATGAGTTGGGAAGTCATGGGAAGGGTATGTGCTTGTGTTAAGGATTCGCATGGTCCAACGTCGCAGTACTGTTTGTCGTGGCATCCCGGAAAGAAGTGCCCTTATCCCTATATTTAACCTCATATTGAAAGGACTCATTGATGCCTACCAACCAGCTCGAGTCTCTATCTATTCTGATGACATTTAAATCTGCGCGTCAGGGGTGTCGGACCTTACTTCAGATATATGATACACTCATATGTTTGTTCCTGCGTCGACAAAGCCTCAAAATATCGCCATAAAATGTGAAATAGAGGCTTTTATGCGAAAAACGATGTATCTCCATAGGAGTTCTTGGATTTGACACCCCATTTTGTGCCCCCAAAGCCAGCAAATTCTGCCAGTTATCCCCGATCGGGTTTTACGATGGACCCTTGAAATTTCATTCCTGAAAAAAAAGCTCGCTTCAGCGGCCCATCTATTAAGGTTTCTGGGCGAAAAGACATTGGGTGTCTTCATTCACTCGATATTACCCCAATGCAATGCTACATTTCTCGATATTTGCGGTACAGCCTGACCGTAATGACAGACATGTGTAAAGCCATCCCACAGGCAATGGAGGTCATACAAGCCTAGGGTCTTCAGACATGTCAAGGTCTTCCGCGTTGCGCCTAAATTTTGGCCACCATTTTCATGGCAACGGAGGATTATTCGAAAACAGTCTGCATGACAGGAGAAGCACTATAGGCCATACGTAAAGCATTTCATTCGGCTTCCTCACCATTACATTACATCCCTGTCTTCACTGAGACTGCGGCATCATTTCGTAAGATGGTATTAAGATTTATCGCGTCGCTACTCTGTGCGCTCGTGGTACAAGTTGGTGTACTGCGGGGAAATATCCCGTGCTGGTCGACAGAGCCCGCCTTCCTTTAACATCCTACGACAGGCCGGACTGTGTTATCCGCGCGCGGGCCTCGCTGCCAGTGACCGAAGCAGCGCCAGCTGCAAAATAAAAAACAAACTGCTCTACCGGATACGAAAGAGACTTACAACGGCCAACGCAGGAAGATCGCGGAGATCTCCTTTTCCTCCTCTCTCAGACCCAGCCTGCGCTTCTACCGCCGGGTCTCTCGAACCCGGAGAACAGTGTTCCTGTGTGTCTGTAGGGCGTTCGGTCCGTGTGCAAAGAACTAGGAGAGCTCTTGGACTGTTGGCGCTTCGGGTTATAAAACGCGCTCCTTGCAAGCGCGTTGCATTCGATCGGCCGCATCGGATCCTGCTGCGGCTCTGTTCGAGTCATGCCGCTAGTTTGCCTAGAAGGGTTTTGTTTCTGTATCGGCGCTGTTCTCTTGCCATGCAGTAATACCGTTAAATTTCGACTTCTGCTTTTTGTCGTAACACCAAGCAGCTGCTTCTGCTCGCAGCTCGACCACCTCGCTACCACTCCATGACGGAAGCAACGGAGCCCGGTTTGGGGACGCCTTGGCCAATGTAACCACTGGAGCCACTGGTCCAACACCGCGGATGTCAAGGCGGCTCAGACTTCGCAGAATTCCTGGTGGTCAATAATGAGAGCGGGACCTTCTCTGAGTTTTGCCAGGTTTCTGAAGACCGCTGGAAGGGCGTGTGTTTTTGTCGCGTGCGTTATTCGCTCAAGACTTTTCGTAGAGTGGCAAAGTACTAAGTTAGATAGCCATGAATTTAAAAGCGTTAAAAAAACCGCTGTTGTTTGAGGTTGCAAGAGAGTTGCCCTTGGAGGTTTTGGACGTGATGAGAACTACGGAGCTGATACAGGCTATACCCGTTGGTGGGGCGGATGGTTACGAGTTGTGAAAATGTATTGAGCCTATGAATGAACGCGAGACCGAATAAAGTCAAGCTGCAGAGGCTGAGCACCACCGAAAAGAGCTTCAGAGTCACGAGAAGAATCTGCTACGTGAGGTAAAGAAACGAGACCACGAGCTTGCGCGAGAGAAACAGAAACATGAACTCGAGAGAAAAAAACGAGAGCACGAACAAGAGCGAGACAAACTCCTACTCCAGCAGGAGAAAGAAAAGCGACAGCATGAAATAGAGATAAAGCGTCTCGAGGTCGACATTTCTCGACCTATAGGCGTCAGAGTGACAGCAGCGTGCAGCCTGCGGCGACTGTGCGACCTACTTTGCGAATTATTGACCTAATGCGACACTATAATGAAGAAAAAGACCGGTATTTTTTTGGTCGATTTCGAGTGTACGTGCGAGAGGGCCCATTTTAGCTGAGACACATGGCTGCAAAAGCTGCTTACGTCTTTGCCGCGTCAGGAACTCGACGTGATGGCCCATTTCCCAAAAGAGGAGGCGATGGATTCCGAGAAAGTGAAATCGAACCTCCTTCGTGAGGATAACCTGTTCGCTCCGGCGGTGCCCCAGGAGCAGTTTGTCGAACATGAATATATTTTAGGTTCGGTTCGGGTTCGGGTTCAAGCCTTTCGTGTTTGGTTCCGCGTTCAGTTCCCAGCACCATGTCGCTCCGGTTCTCACGGGATTGAGCTAGTTCCAACGGCTTCGGAGAAAGAAAGCAGGAGTATTTTTTTTTGCTTTTTCAGTGCCGAATTTTCTTCGTTCGCCATCAGGTCGGTATAAAAACAAATTCATAATGTAGTTTTTTTCTGTAAATGTTCACTTGGCAAACTAGACTGTGTAATGCACTCCAAAATGTTTTCCATGGGAGGTGGATGACAACAGCGCTAACTGATGGGAAATGAAAGATTCGCAGGGGCACTTGAAGTTTCTTACCTGTGTGAGTGGGAAAGCATTAGTCTTCGTGGCTGAAAATAACATTTTAATTATTTATTTTAGCTCAATAATGCAATTAGGTTAAATTTATTATTCGCTCATCAACCCACCATTTCATAGACCGCTATGGATTTCTTAAGAAAAACAACAACAATGGCTCTACATAGCTGCCGCGTTGCCTTCTTGTGCTCCAGTCCCATCGCCGACAAGTGACGGGCCGCATCTCATCTCCAAATAATGCATCCTTAAGCGACCTCTTTTGCGGGCGGAAATTTTTCTGGACAGCATAGAGCCTGCCCGTCCGCCATCTTCTTCGTACCATTATTCACGCCACACGCACGCGCACATGCCCAATAACGCACGCTCGTATACATGCTAACGCACGCACACACACACAGAGAAACATAAACACCCACACACAGACACACGCAGACACACGCACGCACGGACGAACACACACGAGCGTACACTCACGCACGCAGACTCGTACGCACGGAAACGCACGCATACACACAGAAACAAACACATACACACACACACGCAAACACAGGCACGCGCGGACGTAAACACACCCGCGTACACCCGCACGCACACGCATACCCACACACACATGCACGCACGCACACACCGGCACGCGCACGCACACACACACACACGCACGCACACACGCAAGCACCTACGTACGCAGGCACGTAAACACGCACACACGCACGTATGCACGCGCACACTCACACACACGCAAGCATGAACGCACGCACGCACACATGAACACGCGCGCACACACGCTCGCACTCTCGCACGCACGCACACATGCATGCGCCCACGCAAGCACACCCACACACGCACGAACGCACACACGAACTCACACACGCACGTATGGACGCACGCACGCGCACGCGCACGTGCACGTGCGCACACACACACGCAAAACACACACAACACACACGCACACGCACGCGCGCAACCACACACAGGCACGCAAGAAGCACGCACGCACTCAAGCGCGTACACAAAAATAAACACACGGACACACGCACGCACGCACACACACACACAGAGGCACGAACACACGGACGTAATCATAAGTGCGTAGACACACACCGAACGCACGCGCGAATACAAGCACGTACGCACGTACGCAGGCTCGCACACACCCAAACGCACGCACACAGGCACGCACGCACACGCACACACATACGCGCACACACACGTAAGCCCAAACGCACGCACACGCGCACGCACACGCACGCGCACACACACGCACACCCACACGCACACACACACACACACACACACACACACTCAGGCACGCACGAAGAGACGCACACACGCAGACACACACGCTCACACACCCACACAAACACACACACACACACTCACAGACGCACCCACGCATGCACGCAACCGCACACGCACGAACACACACGCACATACACGCACGCACGCACGCACAAATACGCGCACCCACACGCGCACGCGCACGCACAAACACACGCACGCACGCACACACACACACATGCGCACGCACGAACGTGCACAAGTACGAACGCACACACCCACGCTCGCACGCACTCATGCACGCACGCACACGCACACACTTATGTGCACGCACACTCGCAAACATTCATGCACGCACGCTAGCTCGCACACACAAATTCACGCACACACACACTCATGTACGCACGCACACACACACGCGCACGCGCACATCCAGGCATGCACCCAGGCACGCACGCAGACACACACACATACACACTCGCCTACACGCGCGCACGGACATACACACACGCGCCTACACACACAGACACACACAGACGCACACGCACGCACGCACACACACGCACACACGCATGCACGCAGTCATATGCACATACGTGCGTAAACACACACACACACGCACGGACGCACGCACACATCCACACACGCACGCACGCACACACACACATGCACGCACGGACACACACGCATACATGCACGTACACACACACATGCACGCATGCACGCACGCACACACGCACACACAACACACGCACACACATGCACGCACGCACGCACACACGCACCCGCACGCACACACACACGTACTTACGGACGCGCCCACACACGCACACGCACGCACGCACGCACAAGCTCACGCGCGCACACACACACGAACACGCACATAGACACGCACGCACGCGCGCACGCACACGCATACGCGTACGGACACACACCCACCCACCCATACACCTACACACACACGCGCGTGCGCGCACCCGCGCGCACGTATATTCATTCAAGGAGGCAAGTAATGCTTTCGCATTGTAAAGAAACTTGGTTGGTCTGCTACGCTTTTCATGTGCCTACAGGTGGTATTCACATAAACGTTTAGCGGGCGATTTCTTCTCTTGGCAACACTGAAAAACTCTATTGCAGTTCCCGCTGTGCCTGCGCGCGCATCTGCCTCTAGCAGAAAAAAAAAATGACTCCAATCCACGCTGTGGAGGTGGTTGCAAAGCAAAGCTTTAAACGACACCCACAACAATTGCCCATTGGACGTCACTTGAATTCACACACGTGGCTCTACAAAGTGTGAAACGAGAGATTCTGCCCGCTGTTGCATGGAATTCGCTGGGGCGGCGTCCCGAACTCAGCAGCAGCGTCGGCAACGGCGGGGCTACAGCGGTGGACGACACCGCCGCTATAGGCCGGCCTGGAGTCGGAGGTGAGTGAAAACAGATAGGAGCGTCTTTCGAAGGGTGAGATAGCGGAACCCAGCCATTCTGATGTGCTAGCTTGGGGTTATACCGCCGCGCGACGCACGCGCAGACACCGAAACAATTCGGCATGTGATCTTAGTGATTCCCATTTATACCGATTTAAACTAGCTTAGTAAATTTGAGAATTGCGGGAAAGCCGAGAAAACCTTTATAATCTCTATTTATCCAAACCAGTTGCTATTTTCGCCTTTTTAATACCTGTTAAAACACTCAAATTGGTAATCGCCAACTTAGAAAACGGAGTCCCTTTCGTGGCAAGCACTGCGCAAAAGGTGGAGTTTCGCTATCGGCCTGATGTCTCTATAAGGTTTGTACATTTTGTTTTCCCGCCCTCCAAACGACTCCATAACGTGTGTTTGCCGTACGACCACGTTTTTTCGTCGGGTGCCGGTAACCCTGGATGTGCTGTCGAACAAGTTAATCAATCCATGCGAAGGCACCGCGCAATGGGCGCGAAACTGCACCAAAACAGACCCAAAACAACCATCGCTTAAGCAGACGACGAAGCCGTACCGCCGCCGCCTCCGCCGGTGAGCAGGCACATCTGCGCGGGGAACGCTGGGAAATTCGCCGAGTCACCTCTAGTTTGCTCTCGTGAGTGAAACCTTCCGCCCCCTCCCTCCCCCCGCCGCCGTTTCGACGCGTTGGGAGTCTGTTGTGCCGAACGCCACGAAAGAACTTTTGGCTGGTAGAGCTAGAAAGCATTGCTTTAAAAAACAGGTCCCAGCGCCTGTCGTCTGGGCCGGTACCACCCGATTGTCGGCCTTGGTGTCAACACATAACAGTAATACTTGCCCTTGAGAAGCCTACATCAGCACCGGAGAATGAAGCCGCAGTAGCGATAGAATGTAGAACGACGCACAGTATGCCTATGCCTACACAGGTGCGCCCGCACTTTGCCCACGACCGAGTCATTCAGTGCAAAGCCGTATTATGCTTCCGAAGAAATTGTGAGAGCTCACGACCACACCAATTGTTTTAAAACGGTAGTGTAGCACGGAGTGCTGTTTGCTACTGTTAGCTGAGATAGTGGCGATATATCTTTCGGCAGTAGACCGACCGGCCGAAGGGGAACGCATTCGCCGAGGGCTGAGCAATCTGTAGCCGATGCCAAAACATGGCAGCTGGCAATCAGGTAATTTGTGCCGACGAGTTCACTGGTGTCTTGCGGCAGACAGGCTGTAGAACGTACGCTGAGCGAAACCATACTTGACGCAGTGGTAAAGGTTTTGAACTCGCTGGGACACAATACTGCTGCTGCTGCTGCAGCCCACCCACCTGCGCTACTATAATAGCTCCGCATACGGTGTTCACTTTGCAGCATTTTAGCCATGACCTCCTTGCACTCGTTCGTAAGGAAGGTGGGGTTGAATTGCAGCACAAGGTTTTCCCATCAGTGCAATGAACCGCCACTCTCTTCCCGTCACCAACGTTACCATGGCACCCTTTACGTTATGGAACCACTCGAACGTGCCCTGTACAAGAAAAATCACCAACTCTATCGCGGGCAGCCCGGCAAACACGAAGGAGTCGCGGCCGCCTGCACTTCTCAAGGCGCGTGCACAAAACGTTGCCTTAGCAAACGGGACGTGCAGGCACTGGGGGCGCACACACATGGTTGTCCGCACGCGCGCCACGCCAGTGAATACAATATAAATGTTCAACAGCGTGTTATGTTTACAGCGGAAGCATTATCAGTTCTAGATGTCGAAAACTGTCCGGTGTCGGCGTGAACCTCCACCTGTCAAGCGTGGCAGGTGGCATTTCTAGGGATTTAATTCTCCCTACATTCCACCTCCCAGAGACTGGCTAGAAGGAAGGAACCGGCGAGACCTGCGCCCTCTAACCAAGGGCAAAACTTCACAATGTAAATGTACGTAAATAACCACTTTCTCTTTTTCTCTCTAGAAGGAAGGAACGGCTATAATGACTCACTGACTACCGGGAAACACCGGCCATAGCAACTTTCCAATGAGACTTCAGCAACAGGTGACAGAGATTGGGTTCTAGTAACAATCGTAGCGTAGTGAATTCACACGAAGTGGTAGTGGTCGCTGGTACTCCAAGGCTGCAGATCGGTAGCACAAAGGGAAATAAAGTATTGGACAACACTATCGTATTTGTTTCGCATCAAACCAGTCTGCTCTTTTTTTCTCAGTTTAGTTGCTTCTTACGTCTTACCCCATGTAAATACTTGGTTAAAAAACCCTTCAATGAATACAAAATACCTATTATGCAACCATCTACTATCTTTACTGCGAGATGTCAATCTTACTTTAGAAACAACATAACAGCGCAATATATTTTACAGCGTTTTGGTTGCCGTGACCCAACAACTTTCCGGCCTTTTTGTGTGCAACTAAGTTAGAGATTAATTGAGGGGGAGAGCGCCGCCAAATTTGAAATTCCAAGGACCCCAAAAACATTAGGGTTGATCCGGCCGACGCGATATCTTTGTGTTCGCTCCAACCGTTTTCAAAACCGTTTCACTAACCATTCCCGGGACCGGTTGGGAACGGTTCCTTCGATTTGTTCCAATTCTGGCTCAGTTCCAAAATGGAGGAAAGAAATATGGGTTCTGTTCGGTTCCGGTTCTAGGAGAAAATTCGGGTTCGGTTCTGGTTATTGGTTCGGTTCAGGTTCCGGTTCAACCCCTGGCCAGAAGTTTTGCGAGGCCGAGGTAGCTAAGGGTGATTCACACTCGGAGTTCGCCTATTAGTTGAGGGCTAACATGGAAGAGTGGCTCAAAAATGCGAATGCTTAAGGCGAGTACGACAACGTAGTTGAGTGCTTCGCTCTAGAACAGTTTTACCGCCGAGTCAAGGAAAACGTGAGGCACTGGGAGCAGGATAGGGGATGGTATAAAAACTGTGGACAGAGCGGCCTGGGCAGTTAGCCGAGGAGTTCATCGCACGGCGCTGTACGCAGGGGCCGAAAGGCGCCAAAAAGAGTTCAGGCAAAGGCCTGCCCAGTCAGCGCTGAAAGGTGGAGCTGCCCATGACAGACGCCAAGCGAACGTGACCGTATACTAGGATTGTGAAACGGGCCGGGAACACGAGAAGGGTGCAGACGCAGAGGAGCAGCGCCGAAAGAAACCTTTCGAAACGGGCAAACAGTCCGGGTGTGTTAATTGTTGCAAGACGAGGCATTTTGATAGAAGTTGCAAAAGCGGGAAGCTTGTCTTTCACATCGTTGACCAGACTGAGAACGGCAGGCATCTTTTAGAGCTCAACGCACGCGAGCTCGTGGTCAACGGAAAACCGTGCCATGTTCTTGGCTACTCCTCTGCGACCGTAGATATTATCCACCCTTCGTACGTCTAGCCGGATCAGCTGACGGGACGGAATGTTTGGGAGAAAGAGGCCGTAGCAGCGCGAAACGTGCGCCTGGTGATTGCTAGTCAGTATCGGAGGTTCGTTTGGTGAATTGATCACTCAAGCGGCAGTATCGCCAAGGATGCTTTCTGACTACCCGCCGCTTTTCTCTAGCAGGTCTGATCACCCCTTACGTGAAATGGTATTGTTTTTGAGGTCACAAAAACGCCGACTAACGAGCGTGCACCAGAATCAGCTCCCTCCGGCTAGCCGAGTGCGGACGCAGACATAGCGAAGAGAGTCGCCACCTCGGAGAGGTACACATGACCTAAAGGAGATGACCCATTAGCTCCCGCAGCCGAGAGTGTTGTACAAGTCCACTTGGCGCGACAATGTGTGGGCCTCGGTCTCAGCATGCTCGGTAGAGGCTTTCGACTTGCGTGCGGCCCTGAAGATACCGTCCCGAACGAGAACCGTTCGCGTGACGACCAGATAGGAGCAGTTGAAGGTGGCGATGTTGCTACAGGGCATGTCGTGCCCACCTTACTCTCAGGGGATGCTCCCGATGACAGTATTTGAGATTCCGGCGCCCCGTGCGGCTGAGCGAAGTCGGAAACCGAGCATCAGGGGTCTAGGAGAGGGATAGACAACGAACGCCTTTGGGTGCTTACTTGCCAAAGGCGTTCAGAAAAAGGGGAGAGACGACAGGAGGGGAAAATGTTACGGTGAAAGTTCCAGTGCGAGTGCGCCTGATAGCAACGCCGTACACTCGCGTTGCCCCGTGCCTCCGGGGAACTCGGGACCTCCGAGGAGTATGACTGTGCGTGCCTTTCACGAGCGGTGGAATTTAGAGGAGTTTTCTCCGCTTGCTGGAGATGTGTCTCGGAAAATGAGCAATCTCCTCTCAACCGGTCGGAGCAGTCTTCACAGAAATGGCGCATTCAAGGTGCGATTCAAAAAGGGGAAAGCTCAGGGCAATGCCGAGGTATCAAGTTGCAGCTCTCAGCGCGAGAAGTGGCCTGACTTTTCCGATTGCTTTCTTTTCCGGATGCAGGTTTCGCTCTTACGATTGCCTTTCTTCTTATGTCGGGCATTCCCATTGACACGACATTTCACCTTCTCAAATCTGTGCGCTTGGATAAAGTAGTGCTTGGCTGAAAGATTACTTAGTGTAGTTACCTGCGTATGTTTGTCTCAACTCAAAGCCTGGTAAAGTTTCATTGTGGATTGTCTTGGCACCTCCGGGCGATCCGGTTGTATTTTCAATATCGTTAAGTTACTTGCCTGACCAAGCCAGAGACGTTCCTGTGGAACAACTCTTCGTTCAGTGACCGACGCGATGGAGCTCCACCACAGTGACATAAGGCCTGGGTCTCAAATCGGCGCCTGTGAAACACATCTCTTCATCACCATACCTCCGGACAATGGTTTCTGACCTTTGTCTATCGAGATCTCGGACCCCCTGGGGGAGAAACTGTTACGATTCAGCGCGCCGCTGCCCTGTGCGCGCATTCTACAGTTGGTGTAGTGCGGTGAAGTTTTCCCGTGCTTGGCGGCAGAGCCCATTTCCTCTAAAATGCTACGACAGGCCGAAGTGTGTCCGCCACACGGTTGCCTCGCTGGTGATGACCCAGGCCGCGACAGTTGCAAAATACAAAACAAACTGTTCTAGGGGAGATATGCAGAGACTTGAAACTGCAAGGTTCGCCGCTCGCCATATCTCCTCTTGCCCCTCTCGCAGGATCAACGTGTGCCGCAACCGCTGGCTGTCATGAACCCGGGAAAGAGTGTTCGTGTGTAAATGCACTGTGTTCGGTCCGTGCGTAAAGCTCTAGGAGAACTGTTGGACCGTTTGCGCTTCAGGTTAAAATACTCGCTCCCTTCAAGCGTGTTGCATTCGATCGGCAGCATCGGATCCTGCTGCGGCTCTGTTCAAGCCATGCTGTAATCTCGTCCAGAAGGGTGTTGTTCCTGTATCGGCGCTGTTCATCTGTCAGTAGGCGGTAAAACAGTTAAATTTTGCCTTCGGCCTTTTTGTCGTCCACACCAAGACAGCTGCTTCTGCTCGGCGCTCGTACGCCATGCTACCACTACATGGCGCAAGCGATGGATCCCGGTTCAGGGACACGTTGGGACAGTTGTTGCCGTTCAAAGTGGGAGCCTGCCGTTAAGATCCTCGTCTTAGGAACGGCCATTGTAGCCAGTTTGGCGCTTGTTACGACACATGTCCAGCTAACCATGCCGAAGCTAAAAAAGTGAGGCGACTTACCGTTTTGGGGTCTTTAACACCACTGCCTATCGTTTCTTCATAAAGCCTACACAGATAGCGTCCACATCTACACGGATGGATTGGTAAGAAACTCCAATTTGGCCGGGGCTCTAATACCATGGTCACAAGCAGCGTGGTCACAAGCAGCGCATATGCGCTGTAGGGGGACTGAGATTACTACTGAGCGGCACGTTTCCGTTGATACTGTAAGGTGTGTTGTATTCAAAGTAAAAAAATGTGAATTCCCGACCAAAAGTAGGTTAAAGCAAGACGTTGCCTCATTCACTGAAGTGAAAAACTGAAAGCTCCAAGCAGTTAAGCGCCCCGTTAAAAGTCACTAAATGTTTCGAGCGTTAGGTATTGAATAATGTTTCTGTATGGAAGACAAAGCTTCTTTTTTAACGAACCTTTTATCGGCGATCCCACGTTTTAACTAGGAATCTTCTACCGACAAGAGGATATTTCGTCGAATTTCAGACTTTATTTTCGTGTTGTATTTGCTGCACACACAATCTGATACATGTCACTGAGCAAATATTTCGAAATGAATTACAGAGTATCTTACTTGATATTAGTTGCATCGTCATCCCCGGTGTTGGCTAGCGGTGGCCACAACGACAACAACAACAACAGAACACGTGGTCACATAAGCACAGTCCTGAAATCCGTTGTAGTAGAGGACATAACTCGGCATCCTGTGAGTGAGGCCACTCGTTGTTGGCGCCACGGTAGGTCGTCGAGGCCAATAGTTACCGCCTGCACTGATTGGGACTGTGTTACTTGCTCGTCGCACCAGACTCGTCTTCCAATTCCGCCTTGTAATTACTGAGCTTTTAAAGCAAAGCTTTCTACCTCTACCCCCCAAGGGTTCTTTCGCGACCGTTGGTGTCACCAGGAAACTCCCGGAAAGAAATAAAAGAATTTATTGCACCGCCAGGGATCGAACCTGGAACTAATAGAGTAACAAACCAAGAGCCCGTAGTCTTACCGATTTAGCTACGAGCCCACGCGGAGGCGGGGGAGACAAGTGATGCACTGACCAAGCACATCTACGGCTTTAACCCCTGCATTCTCGCTAAATGCTACGCGATAGCGATTAAACGAAGCACACACTAACCCATGGCGTCTCACTTCTAGTACGACGCCAATGGGCCTGTGGCTTCCAGTGTTCGCGTAAAAAAATATCAGTTCCTTGTCCGCCCTCACGCCAGACGATACCTCAAGAAACACATTCAAATACTCCTTGATGGCCAGGCCATCACTCCATGCCCCAGCATCAAAATCCTGGGCCTACATCTTCAGGACAACACCAAAAGTAACATATCCTTGCAGTGCGTCAAACACAACATTAATAAATCATACACATGATCCGGCGAGTTGCCACCAAGAAGCGAGGCCTCAAGGAATACGATACCTTTCGATTAGCTTTCGTCTTCTCCAGAATCACTTATGTCAACCCCCTGTCTTCTTCTCGGCAAGGAGGACATAAAGATGCTTTATATAATGATTAGAATGGCGGTTGAGCAAGCCATTGGTCTTCCCATGAGGGCGCCCAGAGAGGCTGCTTAGCACAGGGCTCTAAAAAGCTGAGAGGTGGTCATCTTTCTATCCAGAAGCTCCGAATGAGCAGAACTGCGGCGGGTTGCCGAATTTTTCACCAGATTGGCTGGGCAGCACGAAATATCACTCCGCTTGATCTACTCCTGGGCTTTTGGCGACAAGAAAAAATATGCTCCCTTTGCTTAGAAATATGAACCCCTCAGACGACGAGGGTCACTTGCAAGCACGGGCTCAAGCGCTCAACACCACCCGCGGTGGGGATCATGCAGTTGTCTACACAGACGCCTCCAAACATAGAGTGCAGCAGTACGTCATCATCGTGTCTACCTCCAGAACCAACCTCCTTGCTGTGCCTCACTCAAGACCGAAGACATGATGGCAGCAGAAGAGGCAGCCATCGCCTTGGCTCTCAACCAGGGGTTTGTAAAGTAGTCACAAATTCCCAACAAGCCTAACGGAACTACCTGTCGGGTTTGGTGTCCCCACCTGCACTGCCTGTGCTAAAAACCACTCCCCAAATGGTTCCATTCAGCTCATCTGGACACCTGCTCACGCTTCCATGGAGGGCAACGAATACGCCCACCAAGCCTGCACTTTCACCCCCAGTGCTATGGAGCTGCACGAGGGCAGTCACCCGCTTGTCTCATTCAGGGACATAAACCAGAATTATCGCTATCTGAGGCAGACTCTACCTTTGGCTTACCCTGACCTTTCCATAACAGAACAAACTACACTACGGCTCATATAATCCGGCTCCTTCCCACACCGGACGCGTGTTCACTTAATGCATCCGAATCGCTAAGACGCTGCATGTAAATTTTGCTCATAAGTAGGAACACTCTGCCACATAATCGGGGTGTGCAACTTTAGCCCTGAGCACCTCCTCTCCTTCTGTCAACTACCTAACAAGAGCAATGGGCGATGCTGCTATCCAGCCCCTCTCTACCTACCCAGCTTCAACTGGTGGACAGGGCACAGTCGGCGCGGACTGAATATGGGCTACAGTGAGGAAGGAACAACTCCCCTGGGCCGCACTCTGGGCCGTTCAGAAATCTGAATAGAAGTATTTCCTCCTCCTGGGCTTCTTCCTTCTCGTCCTGCTCCTGCTCCGTCTCTGCCGCCACTCTCGTCGCCTCCGTCCGCGACGGCAGATACGGAGAAGTGAGATCGTCTGACACCGGGTTTGAGCTTTTATTTTATAAAAAAAGTTTCCACTGATGTGCTGCACCAATACAACTCAACCAACCACCGTCCTCATGCAATAATTTAACCTGAGCAAGAATATCTCTTTGAAGTAATACAGGGTGTGGTTAAGTACATTTCACTTCTCTCTGGTTTCACGATTTGTAGAGCGACGTGAGTGAATTTATGTGATATCGCATGGGTAATCGTTGTGGGTGCCGTTTACAGCTTTGCTTTTCAACCACATTCACCGAGTGGATTGGCGCCAATTTTTTTATTTTGTTACTTGGCGGCGTCTTGTAGTTATCGGATGCTTGCATTTGTGCACCTGAATGGACGTCGCCCAATAGCTGCGATAAAGCTCCAGTGACGTCGCTTAAGCACGCAAATAATTCACTAATCGAGAAAGGAAAAAAAATGTTTTGAGAAGGTTTCTACATCGTCTGAGGGGGGTAAAGCCGCAATATCTGACCGAGTACTTAGATTACTGTGATCGCTCTCTAATCTATCTACCGGATGCGTTTGTTGACAACGCTCTGAAATTGTTTAATATCAAAATGTTGAAAAACGGTTTTCAGGGTGCCTTTAACAGCCTCCGATAGCTCTTCCTTATCGGCTTCTGGGCCTAAAAATTTAAGTTCGTCACCACATCGGCGGTAGTTGTGCGACGCTCTCAACAATGAGTGAGGGAGTGAAACCATTTATTAAAACTAGAAGCTATGAGGCCCTGGTGTAAGTAGGGATGAGGAGAAAGGGGAAGGTAACAGTTCACACAATGAACACCGTTCCAATTCTTGGGTGCTATTCACAAAAGGAGCTCAGTTAAGTGAGTCAGTGCCATAAAAATTCAAAGTTCCCATTCAAGACATAGCGGTTCACACTTCAGAAAGTTCACAGTGGGCACGGTGAGGGAAAGGTTTCACACCAATTTGTAAAGAGAATTTCCAAGGGCGTTCTGAGGAATTACTTCAAATGTTGTGGCATAGTCACGGGCACGACTAATATACTCCTGCTCAGTCGCGGGGTGTGGGATCTAGAGTTAAAAATCTGATGCCGGTTACGGGAGAATACAGGACCAAGCCTAAGTAAGTGGTAAAGGTTTGGTATGCCATCACGACTACAGTGGAGACATCGGCGTAGTTCGGAACCTGCTGGGGGCTCTCGACTTAGGAATAATGTGTGGGGTATTTGCTGCATCCGCATGCACTTTACTGGTGAATACTTCGGATGGACACGAAAGCGGCTTGCGAGGGACAACGATGTCAATCAAAGTTTCTCCTTGCAAGCGCTCGCTGCTTTCCCTTTTGAGGTGGCGAACCTCGATCTGCAGCCTGCTCAGAGACGGGGGACAGGCGGGGTGGTCAGCGCGGGATGTGTTTGTAGCCTCTTCCTGGCAGCGTGGGTACTCCATACGGTTGCCTTGTGCGCCTGTAGCATGCCTCAGAGTCTAAGGAATGCGAATTTTGGAGCATTGCATTGGTAGGTCTCGTATCAGGGTAGGATGGTTGCCGTAGTTTTTGGTGAAAACGGAGGATTCAACTTTTGGACTACAAAGTATGAATCCTTAATAACGGAAAATTTCTTTCTGGGGAGATGGACGGAATGATAATAAATTGGCCGCGCGGCTCCGAGAATTCCTAGTTGTACCTCTTCTACTGGGCGGTCTATGTTAGACATGTGCCTGCATCGATTCAATCCCTGCGGGTGTAGATGTTCATTTAATGACCGCCGTCATTTCATTCAGAGACGCGTCGGTATAGATGTGAGCGTCGTCACCTGCCCTGTCATCTGCGAGAGAGGGAACGTATCGCTAGCGCACTTTTCTTTTACCGTGAAGTACCGGACGTCGACGAGGAAGTCCCATAGAAGGGAGCTTACGGAGGGATTGCTGTCGGCGGATTGGTGCTCTCAGAGTTACCGTTCCGCAGCCTTTTTCCTTTCAGATGATATTGAAAGCGTAGTTTGGTCTCTTAGGTTAGCTTAGTGAGAGGAAAACGCGTTCTGTTTCGTGGATGGTAGGAGGCCGCCCGGATGAAGGTGGGAAGGCTGCTGATCGCACGGAGAAGGTGCGGATTTATCTTGCGGAGAGCATTGGCATGCCACTGTCCTAGTTCATAAAGCGGGAAGCCGTAGCTTAAGCACCCATGGGCCACAGAACGGGCCAGAATGGAGCAGGCTGCTTGGTGCGGCCCTCCCAATTGATTAGATATCCAGGTACCTTGGTGGGTGGTACGCCAGGTTTTCCTACGTGAGGCTATCAACTGTTTGAGCTATTACAACTGGTGGCAGGAACGCCCCGCAGTCGAATATTGTCATTGTGATATTCGAGTAGCGTATCCCCCAGTTGAAGAAAGATACCGTAATTACCCGATTCTAACGCGCCCCCGATTCTAACGCGCACCCGATTTTTCTGGCAAAAAAGCCGAACAAAATTGCACCTCCGATTGTAACCCACACGGAACTTTGTGAGCAAGAAAAACGAAAGCCAGAGAAACGGGCGATTGATTTCCCCAAGTAATCTCACTCATCTCACTCCTCGTCGCTCTCCGCTGACCACAACATTTCTTCCTTAGTGCCGTCAAACGCGTTCGCGATGCCACACTTCTGAACGAACGTTCAACCATGGTCGATGGGATCGTGGCCACGCCCCGCACGCCCATTCCGCGAGCTTCTCCAGAGGCGCACGCTTCAGCCGACCGCTCGTTTTGAACGCGTGAGAGCCGCTGCTGCCACTGCTGTTATCAAGCCTGCAAGTGGAACGATTTGACGATTTGTCTGAACGCCGATAAAAACGTCTAGGCGCCTATGCTTCCTGCGCTTCCTGCGTCCGAAAAATCGTTGCTAAAAGCTTCGGCGCCATCTTGAGATGACGATGGTGATGGGTGGGACGAAATTTCCGCTGTTTCGGCAGTTTCGATTTCGTATCCGATTCTAACGCGCATGCAATTTTTCGACCTTTTTTTCCAGAAAAAAAGTGCGCGTTATAATCGGGTAAGTACGGTAATTTGTTCCTTATTTGTGCCACGTTTACCCTCGACGCTTAGCAATTCTGTCATCGTTGTGGATAGCTGTAGCTGGAAGTGGGACCGCCTCTGTTCTAAGCTCACGACCGGTGCTTGTAACTCGGTTTGCATAGTTTCTTTGGAGTGATAACACAGGGCTTCTGTCCACACCACAACATCGTCCGCCTAAGGCGCGACTCGGTCACCCGTGCCGTGTTCAAGCTTTCGGAACACGCAATTACTTGCCAGATTGAAAAGGAGATGACCCAAAACGCACATTTCTGGGACTCCACTATTGGGATAAAATGCAGTGAGCTGGTGTGCATTTGTGTTAATACGGATCGGATAATGATGAAGAAAGCTGCGTATCCGTGGCTGAGCTTTTTGTCTAGGAAAGGCGAGGGCTACTTCTTGAAGTCTACCTGACTGACTGACATCAAATGCCTTGTGCATATCTAGGCCGAGTACGTAGTCTGGCAAGGTCTTGCACGAGGTCTGATTACTCTCTGGAGCAGCCATAGGTAATCGTGGGTAGCCACGTGGGTACGGAAGCCAGTGAGAGAGCGGTGAATCCAATTTGTACCTTCCAAGTGGTAAACGAGCCGATTGTAAAGCATACCCTCAATAAGCTTGGATATTGCGTGGGTTAGAGCTCTTTCTTAAAACTTCTGAAGATTAGGGGGATTGTTATCGGGCTTTTGTTTCGGATTTATGATTGTTACCCACAGGGGGTCCGGCATTTGGCGTAAGTCCCCACAGAAGTTGCCTAATTGTAGCAGAGCATCGAGGCCCAGTAGGGGCAGGTTTCGGAGGTCTCAAAAGTTTTCTTGATCGTGGCTAGGAGTAGATTTGGGCCTGTCTTAAGAAATGGCTGCTTGCAGTTCGTCCAAAGTTAAGGGGGAATCGTGCTGTGGCATGAGTTGATCAATGGTAATGATCACTAAAAGTGGGATGGTTGAAGAATCCGTAACGGCGGGCGGTAATAACATGTGAATGACGGTATACCTTCGGGTAGGCCGCTAATAGGAATTATTTGTTATTTACATTTAATGCTCGAACTTTTTCGATCAAATCAAGTTAAAAGTCTCTAGTGGCGTCTCCGCCGCCGCTTGCGATGCTTTGCGTGAACCCCAAAGTTCGACGGACTCCGATGTAACTGAGCTTGAATCTGTGCACGATGGTAGGTACACAGACATAGAAGACAACTTCGATTCGTCAGACGTTCCTACGGTCAGTGAAAGTGCGTCAAATCGCCCCGGACGATCACCAGGTGTGCGCCCTTGAGTTATGCTTTCTTCTCCGGTAGCTCTATCGCGAGCGCGCGTTGTTGTGCACATATCCGACCCTGTTCTAAAAGCCACTACTCTTATCTACAGGGTGTCGACGTCATTATGGCGGGACCATTGTCGCCGACTGCACAGAGTCGAGTTTTCTCCACAAAGACGGCCCGGAGTTGACCTTGGCGTAGCGCTCCGGAGCAGCGCGAGGGTGTTCGTGTTTTTATATATATATATATATATATATATATATATATATATATATATATATATATATATATATATATATATATATATATATATATATATATATATATATATATATATATATATATATATATATATATATATATATATATATACATATATATATGTATATATATATATATATATATATATTTGTATGCAAATAACTTTCGTACTTGCACCGCTCATATGTGCAGTATTATTCTATACGCGTTTATAGTCAAAGTGTATATTTCAAATTGTTTTATGTCTACCATGTGCAAAGTAGCATTGAGGTTATTATATTTTTTTTCCTTTTGTTACTTTTTTGTATTCACATTTTTTAAATAAAATTCCTAACGTAGCTGTTGTTTGAGATTATTACTGTTGGAAATGCCCATTCTTCCTCTATCATATCAGAACCTACACTTTAGCATCCATCCTCCTCCTCCTCCTTTTCTTTGGCAAGAAAAAAAGATTTACCTGGACTACTCAAAACAACCGGTAGGCACAAGTGTTTATATAATTCTATGTATGTTAATAACTTTTGCAGCTACAGAGCTAAGTTTTACAGTATCACTTTATAAGGCCCCTATTAGATGCGACGCTGAGGGGAGCATCTCTTGCCGGCGGCCCTGTCCTTAATGCGTCGTCGTTGTCCGCGTCCGCACAGCTGCGTCTCTCCTCCGCTCACCCCCTCTCCTCTCGCCGTGATAGAGCGCCCTCTCTCCCAACATCTGTGGCGCGCGCAGTGCGGTGCGCTCTCTCACTCCGCCGGTGGGCGGCGCTGCGCGCGGCGCAAGCGCACTGTGCGCATGTGCAGCGCCCTCTCTCTCCGCGGTCTCCTCTCCTTCGGGCGCGCTGCGAATGTAAGCGGAGTGCCGCACTCCGGCCACGGGGCGGCCTCTCTCGCATCCACCGTGGTCCCACGTAATTCGCGCCAGCAGCGCCAAATCCTCCCCTAGTAGTGCGTGGCCTCTGAGAAACGTTGCATTAATCGCCATGGCAACGAGTGGCGAGGGGGAAAGGGCGTTTGCTGACGTCGCGGACGCCGCTGACGTCATTTATCCCGCGGCAGCCAGGCCGTGCCGCCACGCGCCGGCCCCTGAAACCGACGCTCGTCCAACTTTTGGACGAGCGGCGCCGATGACTCGAAATGGCCGCCGCCCGTCGTTTGTTATGTGTGCAGTAACGTGTTTAATAATTGAACGAAGAAAACATGTAGGTAATAGTACGTTTTCTGGTGTCGAATTGTTGTCTTTGTGGCGATAATAATTGCAGTGTTACACAAACATTATTTTTGCTATGCATTTATTCGAAGTCATGAAAACACATGTACTACACCAATATATTGCACATACATTTTATGTACACAGTATTGGACTAAGCAAAAAATATGACATATGCAAATTTAGGCATACAATATTGTACAATAGGGAAAAAACGTGCTACATACACATTTACAATAACACGGTTAGGCGGGCTAGTTGGTATTCTGAATTCATGGCTGTAACTTTTGCGCAACTTTACACGGTGACAGGTACAGGTCTTCGAGTCCCTTTTTGTATCGGTCTCCATCTAAAGTTGCGCAAAAGTTACAGCCATGAATACACATTTAGGTACACAATACTTGATTACGAAAGAAGAACTTCGAAAGTTCTAGTCCCTACACAGATTTTTTTTTCGCGCACACCTCGGCGGGAGAAGAAAAGAACTTGAAAGTTCCACTCAATGTATACTTATTTCTTGGGCTCACCTCGAGACAGGAATGTTCTTTAGACATTAAAAAATTCGTTTCAGTTCAGAGACACAATAATTGGGAATCTATATGTTAAAAGAAAGCACGCACACGTATGCTTCAAGCCCTGCCTTTCGGGCGAGTTAACGCAAACTCTGAAAGAAAGCGTTGACCCGCCCATTAACCTGCATACATTTCCAAAAAGTCATGTTCACACCAACAAAATGCAGCCATACAAGACTGTTGCAACACAATGACCGCACTGTAGACACTCTTTGCTGGATTATATCTACGTACAAAAACAATGCCCAACCATGTGCACGTCGTAGAACACAGAACACAAATCGAACGCACCCGTCTTTTCTTTTAATGGCGCGTGAATTAACAGTCTGCTTACCGGGGGTGGGAGGGAAGGCGGCGGGGGAGAAGACACCCAGAAAAAAAAGCTTTCCTGTATTTTAAGCCGCAGATATCGGCCAGGTTGTTACAAGCTACCCTCTAACTCGCGTCTGGGCAGCGCCTCTTATCTCATCCTGTCCGATACGGCATGACCATTCTAACTTCAGAACTATGGAACACCAAACCCATTCGCGATAAGATGACAAGGCACGGGCGCGCAGTTTAGATTGAACAGCAAAGCCGGCAATGCTACTTGGTTTTATTTATTTTTTAATGAGCGAAACGCTTGCAATGGTGGCTGCAGACAACGCGCGCATGTATTTCGGTTTGGCCTTCCACTGCTTCATGTGAAAATCGACTTGCATTGAACACCGCGGAGTTACGTCAGATTTTTCGGAGCTCTGAAGCAACGCTTGGCAGTAGTTTCGCCGCAAATATACGTTTTGGAGCAAGACGGGGGAGGAAAAAATGCTTAGGGCGCAGCACCTCCACGCCATCAATCGATGTGGTAGTATGTGCGCCATGAAAGGCAAGAAGCGCGTACAGTTGAGCTTGCCTTCTTTGTGAGCAGGTGCGTCGTGATGACATTGGATGGATTGAGGAGAGTCACCGGAGGAAACGTCCAATGAAGTCGCAAACCATCCTCGACTTGTGGCCCAAACCTAGACTCATACCTGCTGCACGAAACAACAAAAAATACCTTGATAAGTATACTGAATCGACGTTCCAGCAGTTACTAAGGCAATCATCAAAAAGCGGCAATGCCACCACAAATTGATCTAGCGAGCAAGTGTGTGCGTGCCAAAGACGCGTTTACTTCTACTAAAACTTTGCGTATCTGCAAAGCTGGGATATATTTGCACATTAGTTTCCACTCCAAGACGAGTGACATGTCTCATCAACTTCACGTTACATGCGCGAATTATTTTGAAAACAGAAGAGTGCAATCAGTCGGCTTTTAAGGAATTCACTATAACTTGTACAAAGCTAATTTGCTTACCTGTCGTCTTTGGAGAAGGCGAGAAACTTGGTCGAAATGTACCGCCCTGTGTTGCTGCACCACAGAGCTGCGCAGGAGTGGTAACACTCCTTCCTCCGCTGCCCCATATTTAGAATACATTCGAATGTATTTTATAATGCAGCGAAACTTTCCGCCCGTGGAAGCGTTTAGGCAACCCGCGCAACCCTTCGCACGCCGGCTTGCTCACGCACGTACCGAACTGGCCCGCCGTGCGCGCCGAGAGAAAGAAAAAAAAATATTGGCGCCGGTGAGCTGTTGCGCATGCGTGAGGAGGCGCGGAAGCGTTGACGGTGTGGAAAGAAAGAAACACTGAGGGAAAGGGAAGGGCCACGCCGCAGCACCGTGCCGCTAGGATCGCCACAATTTCGGAAACCGAAACTAGCCAAAGTCGCCGACCAGTGCTCCGGCCGGTCTCTCAGTCGACGGTCGTCCGCGGTACGGGTGCTCTCTCTCTCTCTCTCTCTCTCTCTCTCTCTCTCTCTCTCTCTCTCTCGCATTACCCGATGATTGCTCACGCAATTCGAGTAATCGACCCAACGGAAACCCACAATGGAACCCCCTTCAGCGTCGCATCACACCAGGGTTCCCGCGAGGTGAGGTGGGCGTAATTTTTTAATAGTATATTTTAAAAAAATTTGCGTGCATCCTGTGCAAAGTGGCACTGATGTTTTCATCATTTTCTTTTTCTTTTTGTTACTTTTTTGGTTTGTTAATTTCTTTATAAAATTTGTTGGAAATAAGTTCTTTGAAATTATTACAGTTATAAAGCCCTATTCTTTCTCTATCATTTAGTGTCTTACACTTCGACATCACTCGTTGTCTGTGGCAAGGAAAAAATATGCCTGGAACAAACAAAAATGGCCGATTTTTCCGCGGTCACGAAAGTGTTAAGACGCACTTATCAAAAGCGCACTTTTCGAGACACGCTATGCTGTTACAAACGAGGTTAGCGCGCGATGCGCAAATCCGCACACGGCGTGTGGTCGAGACTTGACCTTTGCGCCAATTGGCGGTATGATGTTTGAGTGGCGCCCCCTGGCTCTGACGTCAGCTTAGGAACTCGCACGCGAGTTCCTCTGCTTTTGAGGGGTAGCATGTGCCTTTAGCGTCCGCTTTGATGCGTTAGTGAATTAAAAAGCGTATTTCCAGCTATTCAGTTATTTTGCCAGCTCCTGACACCTCTGAATAATTTCAACCAGTATCCCGCACAACTTTGCAACACACGAGGAGAGAGAACAACTTTCTTCAGAACATCGGTCAGATCAGCGTGTGTAACTCGTCCGCTCTAGATTTGCGAGGTTCTGCGCTCAGAGACCCTCGAGAAGTATTCAAAATGCATAGGCTTCCCTAAAGTATTTTTGAGATGCCTCATGAAGACTCAACAGTCTAATACAACGCAGTAATCCACGGGCCCCTACACGCGCATCGCACAGCGGGAAATAAAATCGCTGTCTTCTACTTCTTCCGTTGTTGTTGAAATGTATCAGATTGATGTTTTTTCTGTGCCGAACGCGTTAATTATTCTGAACCGTCACAAATGTCTTCTTAGGTGGTGTGAGGATGTTTGGAAGGCCAGAAAGTTCGTGTGGATACTTTCTTCAGGTTGTAAGCTACCACGTTCTTCATAAATTGACTGTCGTTGACTGCGCGCAAGAAGCTGCATATCCGCAGCGTGCTTTGCTTATTCCCATGCGAATACAATCAGAAGGTTTGTGGTACGCCTCCGCGAAACCGTGCAGACAACATCGTCCAGAGTACTCGAAGGCGGCTTTTGTACTCCGAATTTCTATCGTAACCATTGTTATCAGAAAGAATTGACTCTCAACCCGAACACTTATGACATGTTACAATGTTCAGGGCTTGATATACTCGCTAATAAACGAAATAAATATTATACGTGCCGGTTTCCAGTATATCAAGAATCGAAATCGATTAATATGACCAAGTCGCTATTTATTGTTTTCCAGCCCTTTCAGGCGTAAAGAACATATCCTGCCTACTCGCGATGGCGTTCTATGCATTGAAGAAAATTTTTCTTACTCGGTTGTGCAGGACTAAAGACACCACCCACTAACCAGCTCGATTTTACAGTTAAAATTGTCCCCTCCTGCCTGTCCTCCGCTTCCTCTTGAGAACAGTTTTAATATACCCGATATCTGAATATTGGGAAGTATGGCTATAGGGAATGTACCAAAATATCCTGCAGTTCTCAACAAACATAGTGTTACTGTATTTCTACAGTACACGGGACCCGTTTTGCTCAATAAGCCTCCAGACTAGTTAGAAGCCTGATATAAAAGGAGCACAAGCCTATACACACATTAGGTTATTTGGAACTCAACCAACATTTTGTTGCGGCCCATAGTGCATGTCCGCATACTTTAATGCCATGACAACGTAAAGTAATGTGATACACTACTTTCGAGCGTTCGGCAAGGTTGCAAAAACTGTTTTACCGTACATACGGTTACCGGGAACTGTAGTTCCTTCTGCCAACGCCGACAGCCCCGAAGCCCCGGAATCTGTTTACAACTTGAATTTTAGCTGTTGTCTGTTATTATCAGCTGGATGTTCCCTTTGTTGGAAAGATTTCTGAATACAGAAGCTGACGCTCAGCTCCGACTCTTCGGGCTGTGCACAGGACTGGCTTAGCAAGGAACGGGGCGACACAGGCAATGTTTATTCCGGAATGGTATGAAAAACTATACCTCAAATCACCCTTGAGCTTGTGTATGAGGTTTTAAGTCTTTAATTATGAAAAAAGTGACCCATACGCAAAATCTGGTACGGAAAATCATGAAACGTCAACCTAGCGCTAAGAAACAGCAGGGAGAGGGAGGGAGCCTCAGTGAAGCAGTCGACAAATGCGAGAATCCCAAAGGCGACGTCACGGAGCTGCGCTGCGAAGCGCCGCCCGTGGTCGTGCTCACCGCCAATATGGACGAACGATTTCGTGGTGCCAGCTTCAAAGCGCTCGGATGAGCCAGCTCCGTCCGTAGCCGGAAGCCGTAGGGTACTTTAGGCTTAAGATCGCGGCCAAATTTTGATCGCCGCTTGCGTACTACCGCGCATGACCATATATTGCGTGAATTTTCACCTCAGTATCATCCCTTTTACTGCATTACTGACTTGATTTGCCCGATTGCTTCCATTCGGGAAAGCGGCGACAAACTGTAGCTGCACCTGCTGGGCCAGCGCCGTGGTGCCGGCGCTCGCCGCATCGCGCGCACAACGGGCCGGCGGACCGGTGTGTGGGTGTGTGCTCAGCAGCGCCAGGGCGGCAGGCGTGGGCGCGGATCGTTTTTCCTCGCATATTATTTAATCAACATCATCATCACCACCACCAGCCTATCCACGCCCACTGCAGGGCAAAGGCCTCTCCCATTAATCTCCAATTACCCTGGTCCTATGCTAACTGCGACCAATTTATCCCCGCAAACTTCCTGATCTCATCTGCCCATCTAACTTCCTGCCGCCCCCTGCAACGCTTGTCTTCTCTTGGGATCCACTCTGTTACCTTTATTTGACCAACGGTTATGTTGCCTTCACATTACATGCCCTGCCCACATCTATTTCTTCTTCTTAATTTCTACTAATATGTCCTTAACACGCGTTTGTTCCCTCACCCACTCAGCTCTCTTCTTGTCCCTTAATGTAACACCTATCCTCTTCCACTCCATTGCCCGCTGAGTCG
Source organism: Haemaphysalis longicornis (assembly GCF_048455015.1). Classification (NCBI taxonomy): domain Eukaryota; kingdom Metazoa; phylum Arthropoda; class Arachnida; order Ixodida; family Ixodidae; genus Haemaphysalis; species Haemaphysalis longicornis. The sequence continues at coordinate 186,519,593 of NW_027526203.1, forward strand.
TTCTCAATTTAAGTTGAACCCTCAGTGAGCCCCCAAGTTTCTGCTCCGTAGGTGAGTACCGGGAAGATGCAGATGTCATAAACTTTCTTCTTCAGGGACAACGGTAGGCTGCCATTCGTTATCTGAAAATGTCTCCCGCTTTATTATTTACAGGTTTATCAATTTCTAGCGAACGACACGCGAAATCGAACACCTCAGCTAAGCTATCGTAGTAGTCTACAATGTTGTTCGGGAAAACGTGGACTTAAAGGAGCCATGAAGACAAAATACAAGTTTGTTTTATTCAAAAGACTTCGTGTTTTATAGTGCCCCCAGCGCTTGTCTGGATACAAACGATGCTTTATTCACTGAGAAATTAAGCAATTTAGTTTAAAATTTTGATTTCCACGCATAATCGTGTGTTTCCGTTGTACGCAATGACATCACAGTACCCGATCGCCGTGCATTCGATTCCGAAACCTTGTTTACGGTTAGTGAACCTAGATGGCGCCACCATACCGTTGCAAGCCGTTTCTGCCTTGGGGTTTCTTTTTTAACCGTATTTAAACCTCACTTGGTTTTGTTCTGGGAGAAAATTATCGTTTCGTGAAACATACTGCTCGCTCGACAAATATGGTCACGCAAGACACCCTCCTTGCGTCAGTCGGCCAGTGGAGTCTGAGACAAGCCCAAAGCCCCGCAGTGCTGTGCAGCTAAACCAAGCATAGTGCCCGCAATACCAACAGCAGTACGGCTCATTACTTCTATGTTTACCGGTGCTTTCGTAACTTCTACTGTTTGTCCCACCATTCTTACTGATATAAAAAGAATGAGCGGTAAATTTAAGCGTAAATAGCTCGTTTGGTACGCTGATAAGCTCTGCCTAATTTGCGTTTGCTTTTGCCGGCCTCCGCCAATCGTAGAGCTCGCTGCTGTGACATTAGAGGTTCTGTTGGGGGAAATGAGCTATTGGGTCACATGGCTATTCCCTTTCTTCCTAATTATATCTCTTATTAGAGTGAAGTTTACGTTAAATGGGGTGTCAGTTTGATTCTAACGATCTAACGAGACAATCTTTTGAATGAACCGAACTTGTGTTTTGTCTTCATGGCTCCTTTAAGGTAGGTCCGCAGCTAGCTTAAGTAGCGCTTATTTTTCGGTGCGATAAGTTCGCTAAAAGGCGCCCTTTGAGCACAAGTTTGGTTCTTGAAACACGTTAAGGCACCGAAAAGTGTTCGATGAGAAAATTTCTTCTTACGTTAGGTTTATGACTACGGGTTTAGAGCTTGATACAATCGACAAGCTAACAAACAAAATGCACATTCTTTCACACACAACCGTGTCGTTGCTAAGTTTTAACTGAGCGAACGAATTGCGATGACCCGCCAGCGGCCGGCAGGCAAACGCTGGGCCGATTGATTCTGTCGGAGGGTCGGCGAGCTCGGCAGTAGCGCAGTCAAACCAACCCATCTTTTTTTGACGTCATACACAACGTCATAAGAAATTGGTAAATAGGATGCAGAGAGAATGACAGTGTTTTAAAATTTATTTTTCTACTTATTAATCGCGTAAACGCACTAGAATGGTTGAAACACGTGATAGAGTCTCTAGACTACAATTTTCACTAGTCAACGCTCGATGTTTACAAAATCACTTCAGTGTCCATTTAAGGCGTTTAACGCGAGAGCGCAAAGCAGCTCGTCTGGCCGAAAATCCTGAACTACTGGCCGTATACAAAAATCTGTTTGTCAATTGGAGGAGCGGAAAGTGTTTGGCTCTCGCGGAGTCTGCCAAGCGGCCCTGAAATGCTGGCGTAATCGCTCATTGGCGTGCCCTACGCGAGAGAAAACTTGCATGATGGATGCGGTGTCATCGTCTCGTACGGTGCGCGCATCTTAGTTGTCGCCTTCAGAGAGTAAACATGGCGTACTTAGCCTGCTCAGCATCGAATATCGCATTACAATCGTATAGCGGATCTCAACCATCCTCGAAATGTTTATTTTGGGGTTTTTTTCGTTTGCTACATCTAAAATTCTAGGAGTGACGCACAAAAAGTTCAAACCCTAGGTCATTCGAATAATCACTGATAATATTATATAGACACCCGTAACGCCAACATCACAGAATTTGCATGCTATTACATATATCGTATCGTATTCAACTATTCTAACCTCGGTCGCCTTTTTTTGCTATTGTCTTATCGTATCCACGGGTGCCATCATACCAATTTTAAGGACTGCTTTGTTCGAAACAAGCTAACATACAGAAAGGACGTCCTAGAGCTCGAAAGCTGATAGCCAAAAAGAAAAACTGGTCTAGTCTTCTTGTTGGTGTCCTCATGTTGCATCGAGCGAAAAGAAATAGTCAAATTTTACGCATGGCAAGGGCTACAGAAGCTATTGCAAAATGGTACAGTTTAAAAGGGAATTTGTTGATCAGCACCAGATAACAAATTACAACAGCACTCGCGAAACAGATTGCTAACGTTCATTGTTCAATTTTTGGGGTAATATGTGACTATTTGAGTCGCACGTTTCGGTACCAAGCGCGCATTATACTCGGTTTTAGAAAAGCATTACAAGCGTACGTCTTAGTGGTAGACATAGCACGTATAAGACGGGAAGAAACTGTGGCGAAACAATTCCATGACATACGTGTGCACGCACAAAAAAAATGATGCGCTGACGGCAGCCAAACACCCTACTATGTGGCGGTGTAATTGGTTTGTGTCTAGTATAACCAGTGAACGTATACCCTCAGTATAACTTGTGGGCAATTTCTTCACCACAGAGGGCTGCGTGCCTGGCGTACTTGATTTTTAGTTGGTCAGACCGAGTAGGTTAATATCATTCAAGCGCGCACAGTTACGCGGAAAAAGGAGTTGTGACGTCACTCTGCCCGCTGAGGCGGATCTGCAGCTAAGACGTTCTGCTCCGCAGCACGCGTTTGCGAGGCGGATCATAGCCCCTTGAGGAAGCGACAAACGGAAGCACCCGTGTGCGGGATTTTGAAGAACCTTCGGGATTCTCAAGTTGTATTAATTAATTGGTGACCCTTCAATGCGGCGCGCTCTATACTCCCAGCTGCAGGTTCGGCACTGTAAACAGCCAAATTTTGATTTTCAGACCTCATTGATTAGTTGGAGCTTCAAAATAATCTGCAGGCATGAAAATAAACGCCACCAAAAAGTCAGAAAGAAACAGTGCTCGCGCAATAAAACGCAAAAAAAATGTAATCCGAATGTCATCATTATTCTGAATAGACACCGTCATAGCTGCTTAAAAGCAGCTAGATCGTATACGAATTCACGCCGAACCGACAGCCGACATAGCAAAGAGTTACTTTGCTTACAGGGCATACTATTGCGCTGAATTTATGTATCTTGACAATTTTTGGGTTTTTTTTTTATGCCCCAAAGCTGCACCTTTGGAAAGAGGCACGTTGAATGGGAGGGCTAGACCACCTGCGGATCTTTAACGTCCGCCGAAATATCCTTACACGAGTCCTTTGTTTTTGCCTCCGTCACACAAATGGCGGACGCAATCAGAATCCCGAACACACGTCGTTGTGCCCTGCAGCACAACCCGTTAGCACTGAGCATCCGCGGCAGGTGCACTTTCACGTTCAGTTATTTTCACTGAACAGAAGGGAATGTGAGCAAACAAAGCGAGAAAAAACAGTTCTTGCCTTTATTTGAAGCCCACAACTACCGAGTCGGTTGCAGGGCTATAAAATGGGGTTAGCCCGGAAAAGCAGCTGCCACTGCCTAACAGACGGCATGGTGGGTGGAAAGCAGCAGGTTGTTAACGACACTAGAAGTTTGCACCTAACACTTTTACGAGCGCAAGGGAACCACTGGATCGCAATCAAAGGTACAGGTAAACAAACAGGAAACAAAAAAATGTCTACGGCCATGACTTTCCCAGCATTGACGCGGTAACCTGAAAAAAATCATTTGTTTTTAGCTAGGTGGAAGGCTTTCTAACGGCACACTAGTGTCCGTTCACGGGCTTTTAGTTTGCGCTAAAGTTGGCTAGGTCTGTTTCGCATAGATAATGACTGTTTTTTTTTGTTTTTTTTTTGGGGGGGGGGGAGGGGGGTTGGTTCCGTACGAGAAAACGGCACTACTGTGAGAATGCACTTCACTCACCTTCCACCTTCCTCAGCCACGCTCGTGAGGCTATCAGGATAGGTGGAGCAATACACAGTACGTGCCCTAGTCAAGATAAACAAAAAAGTTTAAAACTAGTACGCTGGTGCATGCTGCGAAGGCAAAATCCGTCCAATAAAGCAAGGGACAACTAGACGTGTGTGGGAGGCAGCATTTCAGCCTTTGCACCATTTAAAACATCCACGCGACAAGCTTGTCGCAACGTGATTGAGTCGGTGGGGAAGCGTGCACGCCACCATGAACTGTTTAAGACTGTAATCATAAGTTTCACTGTGCCCAGCTCCGGGGTTGAAGATGATCCCGACGATTATACTTTTACTCGTAAAAAAAACTGTCAAGCACTGAAGTTCAGGAAACTGCGATTTGTTCACTTTTTTGGCAAAAATGCAATAATAGCAATGCGCGTGTGAAAGCTTCAACTGCTTTTTTGGGGGGCAGGAGAGAGGGGGTGGGGAGGGCCGACAGCGTACGAGCTCTAGGACGTCCTTTCGGTATGGCATATGTGCCGCATTACGCAGTATGCGTTGTAACACTTTTCTGAAAAGAAAAGCACCCGTTCGCATATGGTATGAAAAGGAAAGAAGGATGCCGACTGACCTAACAGAGCCAACAATGACACAGTCCTAAGATGATCTCGCACATAACAGGTGGCAAGGCGCTTACTAAAATATAACAGAAAACGAGGACACGCTGTTTGGCCAAAGTTGCTAAATCAGTAGGAAAGCAAGGAATAGGTAAATGTAAAGTGCAAGCGTATCAAAACTTATTGCTGTTCATTGAAAGTGCGTGGGGCTTCAGCTCGTAGGACGACCGCTTCTGACACCTGCTGACCGTTCATTTTGAGCAGGCGAATTCCTTATTGAGTTTACGTTGTCGCGCATGAGCAAGCCTCGCATAGATGGACTGCCATGCGCCGGGGCTGCATACAGGTCCCTGATCTGACGATAAATCAGAAGCCCTTCACTTAACCATGGTCGATATATTCCGCGGCGTGCCGTGGCCGTAATCCGTTCTTCCGCTATAGCATGTCTTGCCCGCTAAGTTTACGACCACAGGGAAACCAGGCCCATGGCTATATGTCACAATTTTATTTTGTGCCGGCTATATATCTCCCTTTATTTTTTCCTGCACAAGCAACTCTGTGCCACAGTTCGTTATCACAGTTGTTTTTTTCCTATTTCTTTACAATTTGCTTGTTAATGGCGGGCTTTTGGAGAAAATAATCTGCTTTTGGTGAAAAATACCGCGTCACGGCACAGCACAAAACAATGGTCAATAGTCTCTGGTTGGTTGCACAAGCGGCAATTGTCTGACCATGATATCGACATTATTTTTTCGGACAGCCATGTTTTAACTAGAAGTGTTTGCGAATGGAGCCTAAAGAAAAACGTTTTGGCATTTGGCGGCATGCACATGCGCTTGACACGGTATAAACCATTATTCTTATGGTCCCGCAAGTATGGCTGGCAATAAAGAGGCACTGGGAATAGATTATGAATTAAAGTGTTCGTCATAGCCGTCCTTGAAAGGGTAAACAGGTACTCCAGACAAAACCGCGCAGTAAGGAAATAAAAACTATCCACAACTTCTTTCAGAAAACCCTATGTCGGCTTCTTGTTCACGTCACCGTAGAAACAAGGAGAAAATGTAAATGGTAACTCATGCGCTCTTGAAGTATAGTACGTAAAAGTGGATGCTCCGCCAACTCGTACAAGAAAAACCGGGGCACAAGTTGGTGCACAAACAAATGCATTAACTCAAAACCACCAAACCCTAAAAGAAGAAACAAATTATCCCTGCGCATTGGCTCCCATTCAGATCCCCACACGAAGGTAGCAAATACTCGGTGTAGAGCCTGGACTTTCGCCCGCCCACAGTGCAGTACCTGAAGCACATAAACAAGCGTTCCCACCAAGGAGACATTGCAGACTTTGCACGGGCAAATACAGAAAGTTCAAGCCACATCCATGCCTGAGAGCGCGCTTGACAAACGTGAGTGCTGAAGACCAGTGTGGCCCTTAGTTCCTTATTTGGTGCGAAGGCACGCCAAGGTACTCAAGCGGCGTGTTGTCCCAATTAATACCTGCAAATCGGGAAGGTTTGATTCCCCACTGGCCAAACCAAAACCCTTAGTTTTCTACATATTCATGGCCGCTCCAGACACATCACGAAACCCGTTAGTCAATATAAGGACTTCGTGAACACACTACACTTGTCAGCACAAAAATAGGTGATGTCATCAGCATACGCAAGAACTTAACTTCACATGGCGCTAACAAAAAAACATGTATCCTTTGGCTGTGTTGTATGCTAAGTCAAAGAGGCTCTATGTACTGTGCAAACAGTAGAGGCGATAGAGGACAGCCCTCTCTAACAGACGACATAATCTGAACTGGCTTCGAGAGAACGCGATTGACGACCAGTTGTGTAGTACAATTCTTGTAGCAAAGCTGAATGCCTCGATACAGCACATCACCCACATTAGCCGCTTCCAAAAGTGCGAATAAAAAATCGTGAGACTCGCGATTAAATGCTTTTGCAAGGTCAATTTGGATAAGGGCCACCTGTTCAACCGAATAAGACACGCATTCCAATATAGAACGAATACTTCTGCTCCGACTACTGCACGCTTGGTGAGACCGAACTAAACTAGAAATTACATAATAAAGACGACTAGATAAAACTTTTGCAAATATTTTATAGTCAACATTTCAGAGGGAGATTGGCCGATAGCCCTCTACAGATCTCAGCTTGTGTTCATTCGCAGTTTTGGGTATTAACACTGTGTGCCCTAAGTAAAAGGTTGGTGCTAAAACACCATGATCGTAGGCGGCTATGAATATGTCCAAGAGGACTGGTGCAAGATCAGAAATCTTCTGATAAAATTCCCCGCTCAGTCCATCCGGTCCGGGGGTCTTGTTTGTCTTAAGCGAAGAGATGGCAATTTTAACGTCTTCCAGTGTAATAGGGCCGGAAACCCCAGCACACTTATCATCCGCAAGCCTTGGAATTGCACCAATGAGAGAATGAAATCCAAGCTCTTGACCCACGACATTAGACCCACCAAATAACCTGCTGTTATGAGCACGGAATGCACCGGCAATATCAGCTGATTCGGTATACCTAGTGCCATTATTGTTAATCTCAATTATCTCCTTTGTAAGAGTCGATTGGCGCTCATCACACAGCGAACGGCGACTGGGATAACTGTCAAAAAACCTTCGTGTTCTGGACCGAATTAAAGCACCGTGGCATTTTTTTTTGTAACATATTGCTGCAATTGTCCTTTAGTTACGCCAATTTCATCTATACTTGATCCAGGCATTACTGCCTGCAGTTCCGAAGGTCCACCAATGTGCGAGAAAGTTCACGAACATGAACGCGTTTGAGAAACGTAAGACGAGCTGACTCATCTATTGCCGAGTTTCTCACCTCTTGCTTAAAGAAATCCCATTGTTGATATGATGAAAGGTCAGATATTGCAAAAGTGCAGTGTAAACACTCCGAAATACATCTGCAAAAGATTTCATCAGCCAGTAAGGAGACATTGAGCTTCCATAGATAACACTGAGGCAGCACACCACGCGGCTTTGAGCTACCGAAGTAAACAGATACCATACAGTGGTCAGTGAAAAAAATAGGGCGCACATTATAATCGGAAATCACAGAAACTTCTTCTGCAGAAATGTAAATTAATCCCGGCGTGCATTTGAGGTACACTGGAAATGAGTGAAGTGTACGAAACTCCCTTTCCTCTCTCCAACATCAACAAGGCCATGCTCGTGCACTAGATCTGCCAGGGTGGCCGCGCTGCGGTCATATTGCACGCTAGACCTAGTACGGTCCTGTACACTACATACACATTTGAAGTCCCCCATGAGGAGGACGTTTCTTTGCGTGCGCAGAAAATCCCTTAGCGACAGAAAAAACAACGTACGCTCACGGCAGTTCACGGTTGCGTAGAGGCAAATGACACGCCACTTGACACCCGCAATGACAAGGTCACAAATAAAGCGCCCTGAAGTCTCGGTGTTACACTAGAGACAAGAAAACCCTATGCCTTTGCTGATGAAGACGAAGCATCCCCCAGTCAAGCCTGCGGAGTGGCTAACAGAAACACTATACTTCTCTAAAAAAGGCTCTAATGCAGCCGATATGCCATCATCTCCGGAGAGTTTTGTCTCCTGAATGGCCGCAATGCTCACGTCCATCCGTTTAAGGTGTCACAAAAGCTGGTACTGTCGTCTCGTGTTCCTCAGGCATCTCACATTAAGTGTGGCAGAGTGCAGTGCTGTGACACTTGCCATTCTGTGGGAGCATCTTACGTGTCCTTGTCACCTCCAGATAAACCACCCTTGCGGATGGCCTTGGATGACAGTATCTTTCCTGGCTTCTTGATCCTAGCCAGCGGCACAAGACCACTAGCCAGAACAGCAGCGTAGGAGGAGTTCAGTACGGTAGAGGCCTGCTTTTTGCCAGCGACAGCGGACTTCTCGCCATCCACAGGAGCAGGCCTTTTCATCGGTCCGCTGCTACCACCCGGAACGTCGTCAGGCAGAGCCACAGCATCCGCCCAAGATGATGAAGCAACCTACATTGGGCAAGTAACGGAATCATCGCCCCCAACATCACCGGGAGACAAGTCGCTCCTCTCATCATCGCTGGCAGGCAGTGGTACTGAGGCATGGTCTTCCTCCAAGGCTTCAATGGGAGTCATGGAATCCATGCTCCCCCTGCTTATCACTTGACGATCCAGGTGACTACTCATGATTAGGATCACCACGCCACACATGACCAGGTGGCACTGTATGGGGCTCCTCTTACCCGCTGCAGGATTTGTTGGCACAGCCTCGGGAGGCCCCACCAACACTGGCTGGCTAACTTCCCCCGATGCGTCCACTACCACCATGACATCCATGACATGAGCGGACACATCTTCATCAGTTGGTAATTCCTGACCTTGTTGGAGCTTGTCCGCATATGTCATGACGCAACTTTCTGCGGTGTAGCCATACCGACGACACTCGCTGCAGCGCGGTTTTCGGCACTTTCGCCGTACGTGCGCAGTCCTGCTGCAACGCAAAGAGGGGGTCTTCCACGGACCAGTAAAAGGCACTGGCTCTAATAAATGTCCATCATGTGCGGCATGTCAGTGACCGAGACGCGATCCTTGAATATGAGAGACCTCCCGAGCTCCGGTCTCCACGTGGTCCATTCCTGGGCACCTCCACATCTCTCTAGCAACATACTGGGTAGTGCCGAATAATTCCAGTGCTTCGGTAATCCTCCATTTGTCCATATGGAGTGGCACCCAAAGGAGCTTCATTTTATGTTTCTCGTTTGCGGCTCAAACAACATACACTTTAGCGCCTTGACGGTGATGTGCTCGAGCTTGACTAGGTTTTGCTTGACACTGTTAGAGACGCAGGTTAGCATCCAAACGTGACTCATTGGACATTGTCCGATGCACAACACATCACGGAGGTTGATAACGCGAGCCAACGCATCCCTAAAGTTAGGAGCCCGGTAAGGACGGCCTTTCAAGTCCGAATGCAGGAAAACGGTATTCAAGACAACGTTACCGGTTGGGAGACGAGGAAGAATGATCTTGTATTTATCCATATTAGTTTCAGACGAAGAAGCACCTCGGCCAGTGACCGATGCACTGTTTCCAGCTGAAAGCATAAAAAGACACAGCCGTTCCGAACGGCATCTTCTCCTTCTACAAGAGTCTTCTTGTAACGATGATTGTATTTACAAATAAATATACAAGTTTTGCAGAAGGCTACAGATAATTTAGCAGTAGGTAGGACGGGAGATGTGTCGGTTACATTTTTCGGACCTAAACACGAAACCAAGAAGGAAGAACCATGACCGCAACGCACGCTACATATGACATGACGAAGGGAATTCTGTGGGACTTTTAAGCTGGCGCTGGTCTCAAAAAGGATTGTTAAAATAAGGCATAGAGGCAATGGGCCGTTGAGTGCTAGTATTTTTGCCCGGGTTTATAGGTTTCCCTGTCTGCGCCTCTCCTCGTTTATCTCATGGCACTTCAGTGCATGACTGCCTCGGCGAAGCGTTCTTCGCAGTTAAAGGTCAGAGCCTGGTGTTCAGAGCGGCTAACCGTTCGTCCAACTTTCCGCAAAAAATGTCGCCATGCTGGCTCCACTCCACTGCATCTACCTTAGGTTTTCAGAGGAAGTGGAGGTCTATAGAGAGGACACAGTCACGAACAACGGGGTGGTCTGCTTCCACGCATAGAAACTTGATGCACGACCAGGTGACGTGTCACGACTTCGGACAAACGATTGGATTTCGTCGCAGAAATACATTGCCGTGTTGCAGTCGAGGAAAACGTGTTCAGCAGTCTCCCACTTTAAACACAGGGGGCATCCTGCGCCCCAGGGAAGGGAGAACCCCGATCTTGCTGCCGACCCATGACTGGCAACACTGCCTCCTGGGAGCTGAAAAAAAGTCTTTAGATCCGACTCGGATGGGCGATGGCTTAACTCGCTTGATCACATTGTCTCCACCCTGAGGGCACAATGGTTGATGGTACAGAACTGGTGGCAGTGTCTCTTCTGCCAATTCACAATATAGCTTTCGCGGCTTTACAGTGAATAGCTATTCCAACAAAAAAAGCATCGGCAGGGAAGCCACCGCGCTCGAGATCTCCTCGTAGAACCCGGTGATGCTGGAGCCGTAATCAACAGAAACTGATGTGGCAAGCCATGGCCGCAAGGGAAGGGAGCTTAGTCATGGTCCCTTGAAGGAATGGGTAAGCCAAGCGGCGAAAATATAAGAGGCGCTGGACTACCCCAGCTCTCGTCGGGGTAAGTCATGTCGAGTGAGAGATCCCCAAAAGCAACATTCCGGCACGGTCGAAGAAGTTTATAAAACGAAGACTTCTATGCCTCGTTAAGGGCGACCCTTCTGTCAGCAAAACGGACTGCAGGAGAGTCAATTAACATAGATAGTCGGTTTCACAAAACTATGATGGTCATGTGCGAAGGCACATCAAGCACCCCAAGGAAAAAAATTTACAGAGGCCACCACCCACTCTCCTTTCCCCCTCCCCTTTCCCTTAAAAATAAATGTTTTCCTCCTCCTCCATCTTCCCGCGAGGGGAACCATGGGGTAGATGCAACGCAACGGGGGTTGCGTTGCGTTTCCGTTATGTTAGCGATGTCAGCGTGTGGATTGCTGTTGTGTATCCTATTTACGCAGCATGTTCACCCCCGATGCGTCGCATCTACCCCATGGTTCCCCTCGCGGGAAGATGGTGCAAATTTTTAACCGAGCGCAAGCTGCGCGCTAACGCACAGCTGGCACGGCGACGGGAGCGAGCGCAGCTGAGCGCAAGCTGCGCGCTGACCGCGCTGACGCACAGATGGCGCTGCGGTGAGAGCGGCTGAGCGCGCAGCTGCCGCGGCGAGGAGAATGGGGGAGGGATGCGGAATACGCCGCGACAACGACGCTGGACAAGGCGAGTTAAAGAGGTGCGTTGCATCTAAAAAATTCGAATGTGAGAGGTGGGCGGATTAGACAAGATAGGCAGTTATGAGGCAGGAATGGCAGAAGAGTATCTTCGATCGTTGACATTTGCAGCTGCGGGAGCAGATTCCTCCTCTCCAATTTTTTGTGTGTACGTGTGTTACTGGCTTGTTGAATTACAAATGGATCATTTGAGACTAAAAGGAAGCGGGGGGGGGGGGGGGGCGTGTTGTGGGTGTACGCGTGCCTTTGTTCGCGACGCTCGCATTACCCCGTTAGTAGGCCGCGTTTACTCTAGTGACGCTATGTCCGTATCTCTGCGGGGGAGGGGACGCACAAAGACATCACGCATTTCATAGAGGTTCAACAGAGCAGCAAAAACAAAAACAAAAAATTGGCCCAATCCATGCTTTGAAGTTGATTGGACTTCGAAGCTGTAATTGACACCCACAACGATAACAAATGCAACGGCTTCTAAACTTACACTCGTGGCTCTACAGAGTGGGAGAACTGGCGTCTTTAGTTTCCGTGGTCTACCCATGCTAGCCTGGAATGAAGTGAATGAATTGCTATACCGATCTCTTTTTTATATATCAGCGCCTGGGGACTTCACTACTTGATCTCTCTGCTGTTGGGCACTTTTGCTTTTTGAAAGCACTTTTCGAAACGCACGCGGTGAGAAGGAACGTGCTTGGTATTATTTGCAGACGCCTTTGTCATAGATTAGGTGGTTTGCACTTCACGCGAACGCTTTCAATCAGCGGAGGGGGTAGACCCGCCGCTGTGCTCGTTGAGTACACCGTCTGTCTCCCCGTATCCTTGTGCGGGTGTAGCCTAGTCGGTAAGACGACGGGCTCTCGCTCTGTTTCTGTATTCGGGCACGGGTTGTATTTCTGGTTCTGCCAATAATTTCTTTTATTTAGCCTGGCGTTTTCTGCTGACCACTCCACGAAAATTTCTTTGGTTGGTAGAGTTATACTGCTTTGAAGTGAAAGCGAAGGGAAGGTTATTTGATATGCATCTCTTTAGATGATTCAATATTCTGCATTGTTGGATGACAGATGTGACCGGTTGCTAGACAATACTGGAATTAGTAGAACTACGTCGGAGCTTTATGTATTGAATATTACGGCAACACACCAAAAGAGACAAGAATCGCTCCAGAGCTTAGCGCCACCTTGTGGGGTACACTGAAACCCCTGGAATCGTAAAACTGTTCGCCGAGCCATTGCGCGTGGAGCACCACTTCAAGGGGTGGGGAGGAGAGGGGAGCAGGAGGAAGGACTAAGGGCGTGTGCTATAGAGCTTCATACAATAAAACTCTATGGCGTGTGCCACGCGCGTTCACGCTAGGGGCTAGGAAGACACAGTAAGAACGCGCGAAACACGCGCTCTCACTGCAAATAAGTTTGGGAATATTGGGGAACTTTATCTTCGCAGCCCAAAAACAAACAGGACTAAGCAACCGAAACGACAGGACGAGCGCTGAACTCCAACTAAAATTTTTAAAGGAACGCCAAAATTTATTTATTTATTTATTTTACTATCCTAAGGGTCCGTGATGAGCATTACATGGGGTGGGGTTAAAACACGAACACAGCACAATAGTACAGTTCGTAACCTACAGATCCAAATGTATATATCCAGCTTGCCAACAACAAAGTTTCAGATGACTTCTACGTTTTTGTCTTAGGTGTATGACGCACTAGCGTTACTCCGACGTCGAGGGACCGGTTTGGAACGGAGTTGCTGCATTTACCATTTAGGCTTTCCAAATACTGTAGTTCAGGCACGAGAACTAAGCTAGACGCGATGGTTTTAATCCCCACAAGCACAGGAAGCTTACACGGCATCTATGCTCGCGTGAAATAAGATATGGGCGTGAAAAGTGGCGGCTGCGGGTTGTTGGTAACGTCGAGAGAGAAAGCAAGAGTGTCGAAGTTTATCGTGGTGTTTATGGTGGTTGCCTAACGGAGTGTTTGGTTTTGTTTATAAGAAAAACAAAAGTACGGAAAAAGGGAGGGAGAGAAATATCTTTGTAGAGTAAGATTTATTCAAAGTTTTGGAAAATGGGATAAAGAGTCGGTGTACCCTACTTGGTGGTTGAACAAGGATCCCCAGGTCACAGAATCAGCTCGAGCTGATCTTGAGGTGACCAGCTGGTAAGTGCAGGCTATCATGTGTCGATAGAAGATGAATATGTAATGTTTTAGTTCTTCCCTCGGGGGTAAAGAAGCGGCACACGCCGCTGCCCGCGCTTATTCACACCGGGCCGTTTCCCACGAGGGCCACGAACCCACATCGGAAGCAACAGTTAAGCCAGCCCCGCTGCAAACATACGCAGAAATACTGGCCCACTACAGGAACGAGCGTCGCAAATACCCATTCTCCCACCCGAACCTCTCTCTTGTTGACGCTACTACCTTCCGGCGACAACAGACCAACTCCTACCGACATAACACCCTGCTACATGCCATGTATCCACCCTATACCCTGCCACATACAAATTCTGCCTCCAACCAGGCGCCCTCTACCATATTGTATGGGAGTGCCAGCAATCCCCTTCCCTCACCCTTAACCCCAACCTTACATATGAGCAGTGGGTGGAGCTGCTGACCAGATCCGACCTTCCACACCACCGACGATTGGTGGAGATGGCACAGATGGCCAACATAGCCCAAGGCATCCCGGACTAAGGAAACCTCCCACCGGGCGGGTGCCCTAACATCAGCACCTGGTCTCCAGTAAAGTTTATTCATTCATTCATTCACCCCGAGCAAGTCCTTGGGTATGACCAGGCTTACCACAAGAGGTGGGTTTTGGCACGTATTTAAGTTTATGTCGGACATTTCCCGCCATCATTTTCACCCATTCAAAATTGCGAGTATATGTGTTGGCTTGTATCCTGGGAATAGTTTTCGATTCTTAAGTGATGATATTCCCGTGTGGCACGGGGAAGGATCGTGTTCCTACGCGTAGGATTAAGAGACGTTTTCCATGTTTTTTGGAGAGCGGTAGTCATTGTCAGCAGCGAGCACGGTGTGTGAGTTCGAGTGGACCTTGATCGGCTGCGTCGCTCTTTTCCAGACACGTGCTCGTGTGTCAATGTCATATGAACTTTTATCATTGTGGATTGAAGACTTTTTTTCCAGTCAAGCGTTTCGGTATACCGAAATGCTTCCTCGTTTACCGGACTGAGCTTGCGGCGTTGAAGTGACCCCGAAAATTAGGTTGTTTTAAGATGCGTGTAATTAAACGCCATATTCCCGGATTTGTTTCTGATTGTGTATATTTTAGGTCATTTATTGTTACAATGTAGTCTATCCTTGATTTTTGAGAGCCTGGTGTTGATCTTTTGCACCTTTTTAAGCTGGGTAACAATGTTGTCGTCAGCATCATTTTAGTTCATCGGTGAGGCCCTTTGATGGTGGCGTAAGTGGCAGGTACGGCTAGCGACCGCGCCTGCCCAACATGCGACTATATACACACGGCGTGTAGAATGAACATCAGTGAGCAGGCGCGGTGCGGGCTCAAATCCCGTATCTTTTCGTTTGCCTCGGATGTATTATCATTGTACTCTTTTCCCAATTTAATTGCCGCTTCTCCGCATTCGCGATTCCGGCGAGCGCTTGTATCTGGCTGCCTCAGTTGAAGTTTCCTGTCAGGACGGATGACGTACTTCCGCGGATACTTGATGAGTATGACTGGTAGCTGACGACTAGCAGCTCGGCAGAATCGAAAACTGAGCCTAATAACGCCAGCACGTTTGAACGCGAATTTTACCCCAAAGAAATCGTGTAGGCAGGCGCGCAGTCTTACAAAGCACAATCTTCGAGATATGCAACTCCTGCGTCATGAAGGGACCGGGATGGTGCGTTAACACGCGAAGTGGTTGGCCTCTACCACCTTCCTAGACCTTTCGTCGCCGTGTCAAGGCACGATTGTAGTATCAGTAATGGTCGGAGCCCAACCACACTTCCCACAACGCATCGATAAATAATTGATTTCATTGATTATGATACTTAACGCGCCGAAGCTTCACCTTGGCTATGAGGCGCTCCGTAGTGGAGGGCTCCGGATTAATTTGCATCACCTGGACATGTTGAATGGGCACTGAAATCTCGAACAAACGGGTGTTTTCGCTTTTCGCCTCCACCAGAAAAATGGCCGCCACTCCCGAGAATCGAACCCGCGTCCTGCATCGATAAATGACTCGCAGATTTATGCCGGATTGTGCACGCATTGAAATGCGCACGTTTGCCACAACAATAACGGGGTTGAGTGTCGGCACAAAATGCCTCCGTTTTGTCGTTTTACTATACCATACGATCGGAAGAACCCTCAGAAAGATGTGTACGTTGCCTTGAGCAGGGGCACTGATATCAATCGTTTGTACAGTCATGAAAAAATGAAACACGAACATCAAAATATGAACCGGAACACACAAATGGCGCGCTTTCTTTCCATGCAAGCTAAAATGACGCGTGGCTTAATTACAAGCACCAAGTTGGGAAATGTAGCTTTCCAAATATACAAATAGCGTTCCGGTTTTGGACCTCCACGAACAGTATTTTTCAATTGTGTATGTTTCGGTTCATATTTGTGTGTTCTCATTTCATTCGTCCCTGACTGTACCTTATCAACGCGAAGGATAACTTTACATTCTATCATGTAAAGTACAATGTTGAGTGTGATCTGCTGGACGAGTTCTGGCGACTTTACTCGCACCTTCTGGACACCAACACCAACGCCTGAAAATACCAACTGGACCAGCCGCATACATTTGCACTAGCCGCGCTCAACAAACGTTCTCTGTGCAAGCATTTCTTCGACGTTACCCTCTACCCCGTGCTGGGCAAGATGGAACTGCTGTGCTTTTCAGAGACGTGGACGTAAGCCCTGCTTTAATTAAGGGGCTGGATACATCAGACTCGTTTGCAATAAGAACGTCGACTCTTGGGTCGGCAGCGTCGCCATCCACGTGACGAACGAGTTCGGCGGTCATTGATTTCATTGATTATGATGTTGAACGCGCCTAAGCTACACCTGGGCGTTGACGTGCGCAGTAGTGGAGGGCTCCGGATCAATTTCCACCACCTGGGCATCTTTAACCTGCGCAAAAAACTCGAACACACGGGCGTTTTCGCCTTTAGCATCCATCAGAAAAACAGCCACCACGGCCGAGATCGAACCCGCGTCCTTGAGCTCAGCAGCACAACGCCTTAGCCACTGAACCACCGTGCGGGTGGGTTCGTGGGTGGCGTGGAAGTTCACCCGATACCTGCCATAGATGAAGTGGTCGTGTCCGTGTGTGCCGACGCCTGTGCCGTGAAGTTGAAAAACGGCGCGGAGATAGCGACTCTGTACATCTCTCCTCGTACATCTCTCCTCGTCGGTGCGGTTAAGTGCCTGGTACAAGAGGCTGTTCGATATCTGGCAAATAATACGTACCCTAATGGGTCTAATCGTTTCTTCTCTCATTCTTGCTATTCCCTTGGTTAATCGTTCTACAATGTAGCCAAATTCGTTAAGATTTTCTTTATTTTAACGATTGTGATAATTGTGAGAACGGATTTGCCTCTTCTTATTAGGGCCATGCGGAGTATCTTGAGTGAGTGTTATCCGTACCTTTTTTTGTGAATATTTAGCTTGGTAGCGTGGAGCCATAAATAGTTGGTCCACACACCTTGTGGTGGTGACAGAGCCACGGAAAATTCGTGAAGCAGTCAGCAAACTAGTGCAATTAGGTGCTATATAATGGGCGGTATTTCTTACTACCCGTCGCGGTGGCTGAGTGTCCAGGCGTTGTGCTGCTGAGCCCAGGGACGCGGGTACCATTACCGGTCGCGGCGGCCGCTTTGCTGGGAAATGCGGAAAGATAAAACGCCCGTGTATTCAAGATTTCGGTGCACGTGGAAGGTCCCCAGGTGGTCAAAAATTGATCCGGAGCCCTCCACTACGGCGCGCCTCATTGCCTGTAGTGTTGGCGCGTTAAACCTGATAACCTATCAATCAATTTATTCCTTAGTAGATGGCATTTAAGTTCGTTTCTTCTCATAATCCAGGCTTTGCTTGGTTCTTGAGGTAGGTGATATTTTCAATTCCCTTTTTTTACTTGGGTGACACATTGTTTGGGCCGGCATCAGTTCTGATGGGAGGGGCGCTTTGGTGGGATAGCATTGATGGCATCAGTTGCGGACACGGCTGGCGACTGTCTGCCCAGCATTCTAATAACGACAGAGAACGCATCCAACTTGACTTCGCAGGCGCTACGCATGTTGACTGCACGTATGTTTTCTTTCGCCTCGGCCGTATAGTCATGGTCATCCTTTCCACACTTCAGTTGGTGCTGCGCGTATTTTAGATTCAAGCGATCCTTCGTATCTGCATGCCTCAATCTAGCTTCCGGTTCGCCGTGATGATGTGTATGCGCGGACGCTTGAGGGGCACGGATGATAGCGGACTGCTAGCAGCCACGCCAAAATCACAAAATCAGCCTATCTAGCGCTCTCGGGCTATCGCGTTAATATGACGAGATCCTTCCCAAGGTTACTAACGAAATTAAAGCACATATTGGCGTAATCTCATTATTGTATTGCGTTATTTCTCTTTTATAAGTGTCTGATAACGAAAAAGGAGCGAGAAGACACCTTTCATAGTCCCATAACGAGGAGGCAGCCACATTATGCCGGACAGGAGCATCACAACAAAGATTGAATTGTAGTAAAAAGAATTGAAATGAAATCAATATAACAAATCTGCTAGTAATGATGGATAAGTTTAAATTACACGTAATTCAAGTGACCTTCAGTGTGCGTAAAAAAACTGACAAGAAAACACGAAAGCAAAGAAAATGCATCACCGGCGCTAATTAACCGCTCCTTCTGCTATTCACTCAAGCATTTCCCGATTCGAAAATGCTATTAAATCACAATGCGCCCACGTGAGTGAATTTAAGAAAAAATGCAGTGTATTATGTAAGCGCTCTTTTCAGGAGCCAAGTTACCATCCCGCTGCTTATCCAGGATGAAGAGGCACACGTACAAATCCCCTTCAAATTACGGAACAGATTGTCTCTATCTTCGAGCATGGAAACTACCTCAAAAAAGGAACTATACAAGACACCCAGTTTTTTTTCTCCTGTTTTGTTTTTGTGTGGTACTCCTGGACGTTTTCCTTTTCTCTTAAATACATCACAAACAAAGGCCAGGCCCAAATTAACGACATCTTTTCTTTCTGCTTCCTGAGTCTTTACCGCCTTTATCGCCTTATGAAATTACATGCAACGAAGCAACGGCCGTGAAAGCCCCGCGGCACAGAAACCATGAGCTCCTTGTTGTTGTGGGATTGTCGGAGTTCTGATCGTTCCGTTCCAGTTTCGAGAAGACAGGAGTGTCAGAGACAGGACTTCACAGAAAGTCTGATTTGTTGACAGGGGCATGTTTTAGTGAAAGAAATGCCCCCAGAAAAAAAAAGCGGAAGTTTTGAGGCCATTACTAAGCTGACAGAAAGGAGGAAGTGTACGGACCATTGGGAAAACTAAACCGCATAAAAAAAGGAATGAGAACAAAGCTTATGGCGGGCGGTATAATACTCACAAGTAATGCCTGAGGGTTACATTAAAGGGACTTCAAGGTTTGTTTTTAAACCCATCGTGCAAACGAACTACTTCGTTTTTTCGTTTGAAAGCAAATGTTTGTTCCATTCAAGGAACGTCTTTAATTTACCCGCCACTGCAAACAAACGGAACAGATGTGTGCGACCAGCGGAAGACACCTACCCAGATACCGCTTCCGCCAGCAAGTGGCCGAGTTGCCTCGACGAGAGCCTGTTCACGCAGGGATGACCATGACAACTCAAAGAAGCTCAATCTGGCGGAAGTTGTCATTAGCTTTTTTATTCGTCTTTTGCTCGCCAGCCAGCTTTCGCGAAGCCATTTAAAGGGACCCTGCTACACTTTTCAAACTTCTCGACATCTTACATGCTTGCAGAACGTTGTCAACCAACACATCCGGTGCTTAGATGGGTGGGTCCCAAAGTACCTCAGCCAGAAATTACTCACTCTATGGCGATAGGACAACTTATAAACTTGCTCCAAAGATTTTCCTCTCTTTCCCGGTGTTGTCGTTCTCCGACAGCTGGAGTTACGTCATTACAGCGTGTAGCGGCTATTGTCCGGTTTCTTTCAGTTGCAGCTATAAACATATCCGGTAGCCACTTTGAAAAGAAATCCACAAAATCAAAGCAGAAACGAAAGGCGAATCGGCTGCGGCGAGCAAAATACGCAGTGCAGCTCCGTGTTGGTGAAAACTGTGCTTTCACAGTGCTTCCAGATGCGAAGGAAAGAGCGAAAGCGTTTATCGGAAGTGTTTTACAGTACCTGTAATGTGCTTTCCTGGCTATGTGACAGGGAATAAAAGGCTCTGCACATAGTGCCTAGATATAACAACCTAAACTCGTCACAGGGGATCTCACACCAACGAAAAACCCTTAAATTGCGCCTAAAGGAAACTTCGCGCACAAAAAAAGCATTAGCTTCATTTTGAAACGCTAAACTGTGTGGTTAACTAGACTTGCGTCCGCAGGTGCTCAGCAGGAGCATGCAGAAGGATACGTCCTAAATTGTATAAGAGTTAAAGCACGAAAAAAGAACTACCTTAATGCCCTCTTCTCTAAGTAGAGAGAACGCAAACGTCCGGCTGCCCCAACTGCAGCAACAATGTAGATCCAGAGGGCAGCTAAAGTGTCAGAGGCAAGGTGGCATAATTTTGTATAAGTAATTGGGTTTGATCATTTGAGTAAGCCTGCCTGGTCACGTATAGCGTATGGCATGAGAAGGAAAATACAGTGAGGTTCAAATTATTTTAACTCGACTTACGGCCGACATATTGACTATGGACTCCTTCCTTTGCCTTAGTCGCCAAGTTTAGTGACACCGAACGATATTCCAGCGTTTTTTTTTTCTTGTTGTCAGCGGAATTCCTCTCGCTGCATATGTTGCCGCTCAGTGTGCTGCGTCGTGAAGATAAGAGGAGTTCTTTTCCAAACCCCTAAAATCACATCTGTCGAATAGTAACGATCTGCGAATCTTGCTTCCGTGCGCTATTTTTCTGTCCCGGGCATTTAACATAAATTCAGGCACAAATTTTGGGAACTCCGAAGTCTTGCATTTATTATTGCTGATTTTGTAAAGCGTACCCTAATGGAACGAAGATAATGGAGTGTACTGTATCAAAAACATGCCCCCCCCCCCCCCCCTCCCCCAGAAAAACGAAGTTGGTATTTGTAGAAGCATGGAAAAGTATGATTCTGTTCTGCACGTCTGCATGTCTGTCTTCTCAGTTTACACATTTTTCATGTCAATATTACAGTTGTGTTCTCTCCACTTCAAATCTTTCCGCCTGTGTTTTTTAAGCAACTTCATTCCAGAGTTTGAAGATCCCATCAAACATGGCGCAGAGGGTGGGCTGTTCAACGCGCTCATCCGCATACCTTATGGTAGACTACACACACCTACCTAGAGCCGGGCGCCGGCTAGACGTAACGAAAAGTAAAACTGGAGTTCCTTTTGTAATAGCGCCTCTTTCTTTAAGGGTACAGTAATGTCTACATTGGGGTGTCTCTGAGATTCAATTGAAACAACACCGCAGGTCGAGTTATATTTTAACTATTTCTTTGATTTCAGCACGGAGAGTCAGAATCATCATTCATGTATGGAGTCTGCTGCCTGCTCGTCCGTTTCTAAATACTATGAATAGAGATGGAAGGCAGCGGAGTTTCGCCCACATTTTCATACCTGACGTCCGTATTCGCTGGAGTATCAGTAATTGATCATGCACCCTCCGTGTGGGCTATACTCCCTTAGTCAAGATTATAGGTGCGGGCGTTCACGCCTTATAGCGTGCGGGCGTTCACGCGCGGCCGCTCTAGCCCGGCCATGACCAAGCACAGTGCGCACAGTAGTAACAGCAGTATGCATCGGTACTTCTGTATTTACGTCTGCTTTCATAACCTCCACTGTTTGCCCCAGCATTCTAATGGCTTTAAAAATAATGTTCCCTAAATTTAAGCGCAAATAGCTCGTTCGGCAAGCGTATAAGCTGCGCCGAATTTGCGTTTGCTTTTGCCGCCCTCCGCCAATCCCAGAGCTGCATGGTATGCCATCATAGGTTCTGTTGCTGGAAATGAGCTAGTGAGTCGCATGGCCATTCCCTTTTTTCATAATTATGTAGCTTATTTGAGCGAAGTGTAAGTTAAAGGTGGTGTCAGTATGATTCTAACGAGGCAATCTTTTGAATGAACCAAACGTGTGTTTTCTCTTCATAGCTCCTTTAACATACACCGTACACATAGACGTGCACTCAAAGCGATTTCAAACTCTGTCTGAAAACGTCCCCAAGAAATCAGCGATGCCACCGATTCCCCGAAAAAGCATTAAGAAGTTCCTCAGTATCAATTACGGACACTAATCTGCAGATTCCTGCGGTGGACTGTACCGCAAAAAATATTTCCATGCCTCCTCTTCTCATTTGATTTCACTGATGAGGCTGCTCAAAAAACGCCTGTTCGCGTTTTCCGCTGCAATGAGTGGGTGGTTATGAATATTAAAATTCTCTCCAAATGGCCATAAAAACTTAGAGAGTGCAATATTCTGAGGCAGCCACGTAATAGTAACGTTGGAATTTTTGGAAATGTTCAAAATTAGAACGTTTGCTGACGCTCGACATCCAATGGCGAGTAATGTGCCATGTTGGCGTCGCCGCATATGATATGAGAGTATAATCTGAAGGCCTAATGGCGGCACTGGCGCTTTTTGCAGAAGAGCCAACTGCTTTTATGTGGCGTGTACTACGTGGCGGTGAGGTCGGGAGACCCACCTGCGCCCTACGTTCCCATTTGTCTAATGCGCGTGGCATGGCACGTGCGTGGAATGTCTGTGAAGCCCAGGGGCTATGCATAAGGGCTAGCCGACAAAGTACAAAAAATAGCCCGATAAGCCACAGAAAAAGGTCAGTAGGACGCAGCACTAAAGTCTTCGCCGCTGCATTGAAACACGTTTCCCGGGAAACGCGACGGGCGTTCCTTGATGATTTGCATTTCTCGCCGAAGAGCCTCCAGACGTATAGCCGCCAAAAAGGGCACACTTTAGAACAGGACAGCATATTATGCCTATGTTTGTGCGTTGTTGACATCGCTTAGTACTATTTGATCTACGACGAGTGAAAGTTACTTTTTGTAGAGTGTAATATTTGTAAAGGTCGATAACTACGGTGATTTAGGAGCTGAAGTGTTAAATTTGCTACAGCCGTTTCATTCCCGGTGAAAAGATGTTACTGGATTCATAAGATTGGAACTAAGCTTAGTTGTCCCAGTCCCAGTTTAATACCAGAGAATCATTTCTGCCACTGAAATGGTGCCCTCTGATTTTTTTCATTCGTATTGAATGCCGAAGTCTATTTTTTATGCAGATTCCGAACTCCTGTCACTATCTCGAATACTTTAGGAGAAGATAGACATACACGCCGTCGAAGTATATACTAGATCGCCTCGCCGTTGGGCGTCTCTGATGACGCACCAGTAGGAATTCCATCTCGCAGCAGATCACGGAACCATAAGTATACTTTTACATGAGACGCACTCCCTCGTATCGCTCACCACCATTAAGCTGTGGATACGTGTTATGTGTGTCCTTACTACCATTCATAGCGCCTAGTTCTCGTAGTACTTTATTTATTGAGATAACCTATGGGCCAAACCGACATTACACACGGGCAGTGGGGATTGCACGTCAAACAAGAAATCGCATACAATTTACAAACGACAAGTGACTGCGAGGTGAAAAGCCAGTACACACATCGAGGTTGTATAAAACAAAGCGAGTACAAAAGAATATTCGTACAATAGTAGAGTGGATTTCCAGTTTTAAAAGCGCTTACAAAGCACTCTTGAACGGCGACAGCTCGGTTAGGTTTGCCACACATCCTGGAAACATCTTCCACTCGGCAATACTCAGCGGTAATTATGAATTATGGTATTTGTTAGTTACAGCGACAATCAGCTTCATTTTATGGCTATGATAAATGCATGCCGAGAAATAAGTAGCGGCATGAACACGACTGCATTAGGGCAATGGACAACTGTGATACAAAGCATGTAAAAACGATAAGCGAATGCATTTTCTACCGATTGCGAGAGGTAGAAGTTTGAGGGACGCTTTTATTGCCAAAACACTGTTATAACGGGAATAAAATGAAAGAATAAACCGTGCCTCTTCCTGTTAGATATTCCTGGTGTGGGTGCCATATAATAGAAGCGTACTCTAACAAAGGTATACTTAAAGAAATGTATGCGTGCTGTTTAGTTGCAGAGTTGGCAAGGTGTAAACGTCGTTTTATAAAGCCTTGTTTTTTTAAAGTGCCACCGGTTATGTATTCTATATAAGGGTTGCAGGATACGTTTGAACAAACAAAAATACTTGGATACTTAAACGACTGGACTGACTCTATACAGGTGTCCCAATAGTGTAATAATTTGTGGTTTAATTGTTAAAGGAAGTAAACGTTACATGCTTAGTTTATTTTCCAGGTACAACGCCACTCTGATAATCTTTTTTAAATCACCCTTCAACATAAATATGTCAACAGGATCTGGTATTTATCTAAAAATAACGTAATAATCTGAGACGACGTGGTCGTTTGAGGCTATATTATCAGCATTTCCGTATCTCACGAACAGTAGACTGCCTAGGACTGATCCCTTTGGTCCACCAGATTTTACACGCATGGGGTTACATACAAGATTGTTGAGTTTCACTGAGTAAAAACTTAGTTAAAAATTCTTCGATCCACTCTGTCGTCTGGCTGCCAAATTGAAGGGTGGTGAGCTTGGAACAGCCAATGAGGCGGCAGACATCTCGCCTCCTCTACCCTGTGCGTACGTGCTGCTGCCACCGAAGGACCGAAGAAAGTCAGGTCGCCCAAAGCACCCGCTTACCAGGAAGAGCCCAGAGGCTCTACTTTTGACTCCAGCGTTCCACCGCTAGCTCAAGCTGCGCACATTTTTTTTTGTTCTAGTAAATAAAGTCTCTTATGTACTACTTACAGTATTAGACGACATTTCTTCTCTCAGATAACTTTGGACGTAACCAAAAAATTTCCTCCTAAAATGCATGTTTTGTGCAGGTAATACGGCTATAAAGCTTTGCTACAGTTAGTGCGGCAGCTGGGTGGGAACTCGGAGAAGGCAGCCACGTCGCTCTGCCCCCGTGTTGAGTGGCGAAGATAAGGCGGAAGTTCCCGACGAAAACACTCAACGGATTGAAATATCCAGAATTCCAACTGGTACAAAAGATCCCTGTAAAAAAAGCAAAACAAGATTTTGTGTTTATCAAATACTCTTTCCACGCATCCAAAGACCTTTATCCTTCGCCAACAAGATTAAGGAAATAGTTGCTTTGTCTAATTTACTGCATGAACCACGAGAAACAACAAACAAAACCATTTGAAGTAGCCACATGCGTATACACTAAGCACGCACCCACACATTACTGCACACACGAATACATACATACAATGAATTGTTGCTTTTCAATATCTACAAAGTTAATTTGAAATTTATTACTAGACGCCTATAAAATAATTGGCGCCACTTGATTGATTTGATTGGCTGATTATGAGGTTTACTGCTTCGGGGTAGAGGGCTCCAGATTAATTTTGATCACCTGGGGTTCTTTAACGTGGGCTGAAAACTCGGAGCGTTTCCGCTATTCGCCTCCATCAGAATAGCGGCCACCGCGGCCGAGAATCGAGACTGCGTCCTGGCGCAGCTTGCACTAGTAGTTCAAGGCTGAACAAACAGCGCAGCTGCGGTTCGGCCAAGATTCTTGAGGTTTTTCTGAGTTTTTCTAGACTTGGTTTAGCGTTCAGGGGTAAGGCCAAGTTTGGCCGGATTTCACAAGGCCGTTCCGGTCGGCCCGCCTCAATGACAGCGGATCCCAGGGCGGAGAAGCTAGGTCAACCACCAGCTCCTTTGTTTCTCCAGCCTTGAACCACTAGCGCAGGCGGCGCTGATTTTCTTGCGTTTTAGTAGCCCTAGAACAATTAACACCTTTATAATTGTATACGAAGTGTTCACATTCGAGCAGGCGCGAATGCCGGCTTCACTGTTATAATACCTATCAGCGGCGCAGTTCTGTACATGAGAGCGTTTTAAGGGGAACTCACCGGTTAACATTCCGAAGGGACTTACTACCTAATGACCCACGGTCTTAAAAACAATTGTGCGCGAATGGGAAAAATTTTAAAAGTACATATACATGTGCACAACAGCCTATTTTGCATATTTTAGGCATATGTCACTTCTGTAGTTGGCAAGGTCCTCGGAGGCGTTGCCAAATCACCCCCCTACCGGGCGACCCACGTTGTCAGACTAGATTTCCGTGGCTCCGCCAACTGCAGCGGAACTTTGTTTTGCTTGTTTTAACTTTTTCTGTATCTCTTTGCAGGCGGAAAGAGCGGTGCGTCTAAGTTCGCGCAGTGCGTGCTGGCACTCCGGCACTCCGAGTGTGGCCGTCACCGTTTCGCGTTCGCTCCTTCACAGCGGCCTCGAATTTGTGATGTTCGCCGGCCACATCGCAACCCTAGACTTTGACTGAGAGTGGCTGTTAATTATTGATAGTGACGCTGGCTAGTCGGTGAGCGGAAGCGGGTTGGCTGGTTGAGTAAAAGTCGACACACAGCTCATTCACTACAGCAATCCTCGCTGGTGTCGTTTCGCAACTGCAAGTGATCAGTCTGTCTTGATTTTACCCCACCGGCCAAACCGCTCCCGCTCACTGACTAGCCAGCGTCACTATCAATAATAACAGCGACTCTCAGTCAAACTCCGGGGTTGCGATATCATTACAAATTCGAGCATCACAAATACGAGGCCACTGTGAAGGAGCGAACGCGAAACGGCGACGGCCAAACTCGGAGTGCCGGAGTGCCAGCGTGCCCTGCACAGAACTTAGTCAGGCACACCCCTCTTTCCGTCGGCAAGGAGAAATAGAAAAAAGGAAAAACAAGCGAAACAAAGTTCCGCTGCAGTTGGCGGAGCCACGGGAATCTAGTCTGGCAACATGGGTCACCGGGTAGTGGGGTGATTTGGCAACGCTTCCTATGACTTTGCCATGTAGTGAAATCAAAAACTAGAACTCTCGCATGGAAGACCGCTAGCGCCATCTAATGAAAACTAGATAAAATAAAATGCATTTCTTGTATATTCTATATTTTCGTAAGGATGGGCTATATTTCTAAAAGAAACAAATTAGGCCG
The DNA here is from genome assembly GCF_048455015.1 of Haemaphysalis longicornis. Classification (NCBI taxonomy): domain Eukaryota; kingdom Metazoa; phylum Arthropoda; class Arachnida; order Ixodida; family Ixodidae; genus Haemaphysalis; species Haemaphysalis longicornis. Next base: position 186,546,554 of record NW_027526203.1, read on the forward strand.
TTAGGAAGGTTTAGTTGGAAGCGTAGACCGTTTCGTATTGGCGCATGACGATGTCCGTGGGAGATGAAAAAGTAAGTTCCATAGAAACGTGATCAGGTGAGTCCCCCTTCAACGCTTTAAGTTCCACGGTCCAGGTTTGCGAGAAAAAAATACCAAAACAATACCAAACACACGTCAACGTGCACCTCGTGAGGAGCGCCCAGCGTCAGCCAGGCTTGCGCATAGGCTTGCGCCATGTGCGGAGCTCACAAAAAGATACCAAGAAAAAATACCAAACCCACGTGACCATGCGCCCCTCCAGGAGCCCCCGGCGTCGGCCAGCAAACTTTCGAGAGAACCTTGCCCAACGTGCGTGGCGTGATCTCTCGCGTGCTGTTGTCCTCACCAGTTCACGTGCGTTTGCGCATGAAGTGGGGAGCATATAGACACCGAGTTCGCAAAGCCGGGTGCCACGGGTTCTAGCCTGTGCTGACGCGGTCCCCTTTGGCAGAGACGGGAAAGCCTGCGGACAAAACGATCCCCGCCAGTCATGGAGAACTTTCAGCGGCAAGTTCGGAAATCCATGTTAGGTGCAACAGCCGGGTCTCCGACGAAGGCAGAGTGGCTGCCAGCTATGCTGTTTCTCCATCGACTAAAATGCATAAACAACAAAATGGCGGCGTCCATGAACCATCGAAGCGTAAACAAATGTCATGTAATGAAAACAGACCAATGATCATGGCGGTGGCACGGAACCATAGGCGGAAAGAGTGCCGATACTCTGTACCATTGTGTGGTGACACTAGCCGAGCGCAAGCGACAAGCCCGCCTGCACGACGAGAAACATTTCATACCCTCCTCCATCACCATTTGTAGTGGCTTACAATAACTTTGCTGGACATTCACTTTCGCAGGGCGGGATGGCGACCAATTTTTCCTTTGGTATATTTTTATAACACTCCTGGACCAAGCACAAGCTTAAACAGCTTAAGGGTTATAAATTAGAAAGCTGCAATGTCTATTTGAACTGCCGGTACACTTCGCTCCCACCACAGTTCTCGAAGGGATTCGCCCACTTGCAATTTGCAACACCCTGCTTCGCGATCCCCTTCCGAAGCCTTACGCTTCAATGGCTTCGATCTGCCTCATACGTATTCCGTGGGTGCTCGTTCCTGCTTCGATGTGTTGGGAGAGTTGCCGACGATGGTGGATTTCACTGCGGTGTCTGTTGCGCCGACAAACTGTATGCCGGGAACAAGGCATGTACGAAAATCGGTAGCATTTCGGATGGCGTACCCGCAAATGTTCCCACCATTTTTTCGCGGGGCTACCATGGTTGCCAGACCAGGACTGCCCTCTCTTGATTAGCTGTCATCATCCATAAAGGCCGCGGATCTGTCAGCACGCTCTGGTTACAAGCCCCTGCGCGCTCGCCGCGCGGGCTCGGGCTTGAGCCCGGGTTTATTTTTTTGCTTGGTCTCAATGGGAGTGCTACAAACGTATGGGGCCCGTAAAGGCCGCGGATCTGTAAGCCCGTTCTGGTTACAAACCCCTGCTCACTCGTGCCGTGGGCTCGGGCTCGAGCCTGGTTTTTTTTCGCTTCCTCCCCACGGGAGCTACTACAAACGTATGGGGCCCGTAAAGGCAGTCCGTAAAGGGGAGGGCAGTCCTGGTCTGGCAACCATGGGGACGAAGCGAAAAAAAAACCCGCGCTCGAGCCCGAGCCCGCGGCGCAAGCGCGCAGGGGTTTGTATATCCAGAGCGGGAGAGATCCGCGGTCTTTACGGATGATGCGAGCTAATCAACACAGGGCAGTCCTGGTCTGGGAACCACGGTAGCCCCGCGAAAAATGGCGGGAAAATTTGCGGCTTAGATTTTGTTTTATTGCACTTCTCCCTCTCCTGTCCCTTTTCCTTATGGTGTGCGTCCGTGCGGGGTTGGAGGAGGCACAGGGGAGGAAGCTGGCTGAAGTCTCCTGAAGGAATTGCGTAAAATACCGCGCGTTGTCGTCGAGTCTGCGTCTGAAAGACTCAAACGAATATTGGGGTCCACTTGAAGAAAACCTGACTTGCATTGCACACAGGCAGGATCTACGTTGCAGGACGACCCAACATGGCAGGAACATGTCAAAATTAAGTACAAACGTGAGCCAGTGTTTCCGCTTTCTCAGTTCGCGGTTCCCACCCTAAGAAAAATTTTTTTTCTTCGCGTCAGGAAATCTACTAGGAACGCTTTAAGTCATTTACGCGTAACGGGATAGAGAGAGGGAGAGAGAGAGACAGAGTGTAACTTTATTTCTGACGAGGATCAGTGCTAGCGAGTGTCCCTCAGGTGAGGGAGGCGCGCCACGTAATCCTGAGCACTAGTGGCCGTCAGGAGCTGTAGCTCGGGCGAGGAGCTCCCGGTCACGGTCAACTCCAGCCAGGTAGTGGGAGGGTTGGGTAAACGGAGCGGGGGTAAAGAGGGGCATTCCCAAATGGCGTGTGGCGTGGTATATCGAGCGCCACATGCCGGGCAGTTTGGGCGGGGATATAATGTGGGATAGATCTGGTGGATGACGTGTCTGGTGGGGAGGGAATGGGTCTGTAATTGTCGCCATAATCTGTCCAAGGGTGAAGGAAGAGACGTCTGAGGGGGAGGTAGTTCTAGCCGCTGTAGGCGGTAATGTGTGGTAATGTCGCTAAAAGAGAGCAGGGGTTCGCGAGCGTTTAGTGCGCCGTGCTGTGAGACGTCCACGTCTGGTGCTCGGTAAATGAGTCCTCGAGCGGCCAGGTGGGCCGTTTCCGCACCGCCAAAGCCCACGTGGCCGGGGGTCTAGTGCAGGATTACGATTTTGTTGGGAGAAGGGCGGGATAGGACAATTCGGCGAGCAGGAAAGAAGATGTGTCCCCGCGCGAAATATCGCACGGCCGTCTTAGAATCGGAGAATATGTGAGATGGGGGTGGTTGGTGTGTTATGGCCAGAGCTATTGCCGCTTCCCCGGCCTCGTGTGTGTGTGTGTGTGGAGGGGGGGGGGGGGGGCTGTGCGGATGGTGGCTGCCGGTGCTGGGATCGGTCTGTCTTCTGTAATAATAGCAGCCGCAAAAGCTGGTCGATGTCTATATTCCGCGGTGTCTACGTAAATGGAGTCAGGAGATGGGTGGGGGGAATAGGCGTAAGTGTTCCAAGGCGCGGGCCCTTCGTCGGGCTGCGTGGTGGTTAGGATGCATGTGGCGGGGAAGGGGGAGGATTTCGAGGTTTTCGCGGTGATATAGAGGTAGGGAGTGAAGGTGGGCGGGGGGGCCTGGAGCAGTGAGGTTGAGTTGTTGCAGGACGATCAAACCTGTGGGAGTTGTGGATAGACGAGCAAGTTGGCTAAGGCGGTGGGCTTCGAGGAGCTCGGGGATTGTGTTAAATGTTCCAGTTGGAAGGAGGCGGATGGTGAGGTGTTGGGTGGAAGGAGAAGTGCTGCTCTGTATACCCTGCGCTGCAAGGCTTCTAATTCTTCGATTTCCGCTTTTGTAAGCGATAAGTAAAGAAGTGAGTATGTGAGTCGTGAGGTAAAGAGAGCGGTAACGAGTTGTAATCTCCATTTTTCGGAAGGGCCATGGCCGCGGGCGGTGATTCGACGGATAAGTCCTACTATTTGTGTCGCGTGTCGGCTGAGTGTTTGTATTGTGGAAGAGTTGCCTCGATTTTGCTGTAGGGTCAGTCCAAGTATGGTGAGAGATGGCGTAGGTGTTATTGGTTGGTCATTGATGCGGATTTGTATGGGGGGAGGCCAAGGGGTGGGCCGGCGGCGCGGAGTTGGGATGAGCATATGGGACTTTTCAGGGGCGCATGATAGGCCTGCTGAGTGGGCGAACTTGTTTATGGTGTCCGTTGCGATTTGAAGGGTGGATTCAATGTGGGCGTCCCTGCCGTGAGTTACCCACACTGTTATATCGTCGGCGTATAGACTGCTGTGGAGTGAGGGAATATTGATGAGCGCGGTTTCGAGAGGGATGAGACCTATGTTAAACAGTGTGGGAGATAAGATTGAACCTTGGGGGGTGACACGGTTGGGGAGGTGCAGTGTTGGGGATTGTATATTGCCAAGTTTAAGGGTGGCTGTACGGTCAGACAAAAAGGATTGAACAAGATTGAAGAGATTTGCGCCTTCTTTCAAGTTATTCAATGAGGACAAAATAGCTGAGTGGGAGATCCGATCAAAAGCTTTCGTTAGATCTATGGTAAGGATTGCCGCCGTGTCTTGATCCGGGAGTGGTTTGAGTAGTTGATGATAGATTTGGAGGTGAATGACGTTGGTTTGGAGATGTGCGCGAAATCCGAACATGTTATCGAGGAGAAGACGCTGTTGATCGAGGTGCTGATTAAAGCGAGACAATATCATCTGTTCAGAGAGTTTGCAGATGCATGAAGTGAGTGAAATGGGACGTAAATTGAGCGCTGAGAGAGGTTTGTGAGGCTTGGGGATCAGTGTTATGGGGGCATGTTTAAATTCTGTTGGTAGGTGCCCGGTTTCCCAGCAGTGGTTGTAGTTGTCGAGGGGTTGTTGCTGTGAGTGAGGTTCTAGGTTTAGGAAGGTAGTGTATCTTATGCCGTCTGGTCCAGGGGTCGTGGTGCGGGTGAGGGTATGTAGGGCAGATTGCAGCTCGGCGAATGTGAATGCGGTGTCTAGTTGGCGGTTTGGTGTGCCAGAGTATGTTACAGAAGGCGTTTGTGGTTCTGGCGGCGAAATGTAAGTGTCGGTAAGAATTTGCGGCCACGTGTGGTCCTCTCCCAGGATATTATGGGCTAATAGCTTGAGGCGTGTTTGGGATTCTGTTTCGGATGTAGAGGGGTCGAGTAGGTGCCTGAGTATACGCCATGTTCTTTTCATGCTGAGGCCTTTAGAGAGGCTGTCGCACATGCGTCCCCAAGCGGTGGTTTGCAGTTGCATGCTATGATGCTCGATTTCGCGTTATAGGAGGGCAATTCTGCGGCGTAGCTTCCTATTGTGGCGTTGCGTTTTCCACCTCTTTTTTAGGCCCTGGTGAGCCTGAAGGAGGTGTGCGAGTCTGGGTCTATAGTTACGGAGGGCCTTGAGGCTGTAATCGTAGAGCTATGTTTCTGCCCATCGGTGTGTATTCCGCGTATCCACTCCGTTAGGGTAAATGATTAAGGTGTTGGGTTGATGGGAAGTGCTTGCATGCAGGTAGTTTGGAATTGGTGCGAATTGATTATTGTGTGCGGTCGGGTTTTTTTTTTTTTTTTGCTGTAAGGGGTGCTGTAGTAGTGGTGATGTTAAGAATGCAATGGTCACTGCCGAGGGTATGATCCAAACGTTGCCACGTGGTGCGGTGGGTATGTTTGGTAATGGAGAGGTCTGGAGATATGTCTCGCTGTGTGCGGGTGACATCCCGGGTGGTAATGTATGTTTCGTTTTCAATGGCGAGTCGGTGATTCTGTATGGTTTCCCATAAGAGTCTGCCTTTTTTGTTCTGAGTTGAATAACCCCAAGCTGGGTGAGGGGCATTGAAATCTCCAGTAATTATTAAGAGGGCTTTGTTCGCCTGTCTTAGAGGTAGTTTGAAAAGTTCGTGGAAGGTGTGTTGCAGTCGAGGAGAGCTGTATACGTTCAGTATGTAGGTGGGCTGGGGGATGTGGGTCTTGGGTATGAGGCGTATGAATGTGTGAGGGGGGAGGTCGGGTCGCAGTTCTCGGTATTGTGCTGTGAGCTTTTTACTGACTAGTATGGCGGGGTAAGAGTCCTTTTGAATTTTCGGAAGTGAATACATTTGCATTCTGGTCCTGGTTCTTGGAGGATATAACGTCGGGGGGTTCGGGTGTGCCGTCGATGAGGGCATGCAGCGATGCGCGCTTACGGCGGAATCCTCGACAATTCCATTGCCATACGCGCAGAGTATTAGAGCAGGTGGTTGGGTATGCCAATTGGAATAGGTTGATGGGAGGCGGAGGCCGGGAGGAGACGGGTTAGTGCTTCAAGGTGGGATTGCATGCGGGATGTTTGCTCGGTGAGGGCGCGGACTGTGTCGAGGAGGACAGTTATAGTCGAAGTTTGTTCTGAGTTCTTCTTCCAGATGGGTAACGCGGTCTTGGGGGATTGGTCGGGGATTCGGAAGCGAGAACACGGGACAGAGGTGGAGCACACAGTACGCCTACATCAGGCGTTTTTGACGTATACTTTCGTTATGTCGCGGCGCCAGATTACCCAACAAAACACGTTTTTACAATTCGTTATTGAGTTATTTAGTCAGGTCCTTGTTTATTTCAAACACGAAAACTGACTTACCAAACAACACTAAGTGTGATAATCCCTTCATTCTTCCAGCGATGCACAGGAGACAACGCCAAAAACTCAAGGCTACCGGAGTATTGCTTCCAGGCCGCTGACACAGCTCTAGCAGGACTAATTATCCCTTCACAATTTGACCTTCTCTACAACTCGCCATTCAAGGCTTACCATAATAGCGCCAGAAACGCAACAGAACGAAACAACTTCGTTTTCACTCGCACATTCCTCTTCTTCCTTAATTCCTCTGAGGCATACTGGCGTGGACGGCCATTCTTTTCTACTGCCAAATTTACGCGTGTGCTGCTCAACACCTCGCGCTATGGAACGCCTGTAAGACGCATAGTCCAAGACCGTTTTGCTGTTACGAGCGCGGACGACGACGCTGGCTTGTTCGCTCAAAGGGACCTAGCTACGGTTATGTACTTATCTTGAACCGCGCAGTGATTAATACACAAGACCTCCTTACCAACACGCGGGTACGCACATCACTGCAGCCACACGGATAAGTAGCGGTTTGAAAAATTAAAGGGTCAGTAAAGTATGAGGGAAAGCGTGCTGGTGGAATGCGGTGCCGTTAATAGGCATAGGGCTCGCGGCAGCAGTAATTGCTCCATAACGTACAAATACGTAAAACGGGTATTACAGGACCACACTTCATTAGGAACTATAATGCGCGACATCCAAATGTGAAAAGTTGATTTCTAGAACTTGCTTCATCGCTTTTCCGGAAAACTATAACGGATTCCTGTACATATAGATACAATATATGGGGCCATCCTTCTAAGCACATGTTCTGGAAAAAGCCCACACATCAGCATCTAAACATGATAAACTAGGCTTGATGAGAGGTACCAGCAATATGCGATTTTTCAGTATTTACTTCAAAGAAATGTTTCATGTTCGCGTGCCATAACAGCCATCAGACATGTGGGGAACGCAAAGCTGTTCCCTTGCTTGCTACCAGCTTATATATATGTGTATGTGTGTGTGTGTGTGGGGGGGGGGTGTTTTGTGTGCGTGTGCGTGAATGTGTGCATGCATGCATGCGACATGACAGCTAGCTGCAAAAGTCACAAGATATGCAACAAGGCAGGCATCATTTTCACTGGTCACCGCACTGCCCAGCTTTGAAGATATTTTTCCACAGCACCTCTGCTGCAGGGCTTGATTGTTGCTTGTTCTCGTCACTTCATGTTTTACGTCACAAAAGCTATGGGAAAACGTAAGAGAAATTAAGCCATAACTTTCGATCATCAGCTAAAAGAGCGACTGCTCTGGTGAAACATAATTTGCGAGCGTTACAATAGGTGCGAGCATTCGGTGGAAACTCATTTATAGAACCTTTGAAGTATTTTAAGGAAAATGGCTTTTTTGTACAGGGCTGTATGCGATGCTCGCTAGGTACAGTAAAGGCTCCCGCGTGCCCTCGGTTTCGCTTTTGGAGAGCTGTTGTACCCCAAAGACATCTCTCACCAAATTAAAAACTAGAACAAACCCCACCTTCGGTAATGGTTTTTTATGGTTTAACGCTTCCTAGTCGAAATTTCCTAATTTAAAAAAACTTGCGCTAAGCAGAAGCCGCCGCTTAACCTTAATTTTAGTTCATATCCCCCCTCCCTTACAGTTTTCTTTTTTCAGAAAACCGCATGAACAGCGTTAACATGCCGGTTCAACGTTCATGACTTGCGACGTCACAATTCGTATTACCGAGAAGTTTATAAGGAAGTCATACCCACTCTCACTTGTGTTGGCATGTTGTCCAATCATAAACTCCTGCTTCGGCTAGTCGTACATTTGAGTTAACGGTACCGTAATCTACCGATATACACCAACTTGACTTTATACTTCAGTTTCCGCTTGAATACTGCAAAAAATATTTAGGAAGGTTAATATATGTAATGTACAACATAAAAGACTCGGTTGAAGATGCGTTGTTTGGACACGCCTTTAGAATTTGTCACTCACCTTTTCTTACCTTTAGGGGGACAAAGCTGCATTTCACATCTGACAGTGATAGGCCATCAAGCATATATTGCCACGAAGCCAAGGACGACGCAGTTGTCTTGAAGGAGAAACAAGTTTATTGGTGCGAACTTGTGCTTCCCTAACAACTTAAAAGAATACAGAGGCGGCGAAGCAGCGGTCAACAAAGTGACTTGCGTCGGAGAGCGTCGCAGAATCGAATGCCGCGGCGTCTGCTGTGCAGACTTTTATCTTTCGGAGCTAGAGTTTCTGGAACCTTCGATTCACATCCACAACATTGTACATCACAGAAGATTATTCTGGGCTAGCGGCGTTAGGGCGAAACACTCTCTTTATCTGAATGAGATAGCCCGTGGGGAATAAAAATAAAGAATGGAACACGCGCTTCGCATGGGACACAGATAACAGATCCGGGCGCGGCCGGGCATTAAAAACAAACAATAAATAAACAAACCCGTATATGGTTCGCGGCAATATGACACGCAGCCTTAGGACGCTTTTGAAGATAGAGTGGACATTGCACTAGCAAAGAGCCTAGTAGTAAAGAAACTACGACATTGCCGGGGATAGAGGGATAGCGGGACATCCCGGGTTGGGTTGGACAGCAGGGCCTGCCAGTGTGGTATAGGTGATTCTGGTTGCACGAACCTGGCCTAGGCGTGTTGGTACACTCCAGTACCATGTGCTGCAGTGTCTTCGGTTCGTCTTTACAGTATTGTCATTGACGCTGCTAGAGTCCCGGGTGTATCACATGAAATGAAGGGCAATGTTGATACGCGTTGTTTGTAAGCGGCACCACGTGGTAGATTGTTTTCGATCGATCTTTTGATGTGGAGCCGGGTGTTGCTGGATTTCCGGCAGCGCTCGAGGAGGTCCGGATATATCTTAGGTACCACCTCTGCGGCTATCAGTTTCGGCAATGCTATAAATCCCACCAACACTGATAACTTTGTTGACGCATAACATTTTTATGGCTGCGAAAATTACTGTGACGGTTTCAGTGCTTTGTTCACTCTAAATACATGAAAGATCTCCTGCACGCAGTTCGAAAATAACATTGCAGGCACCTTCAACACACGCAAATTTTGTCGATCTTGCAATTTGTGCTTTCTCTGGAGCGGGGGGTGCCACTTAGAATATAGGATTTATCAGTATCAAACAAACGCAATGCCCTGGACAGCCTCATGGCCTTGTTTATTGCTGAGTCTTTTTTTTCGAATTTCATCGACACCTAACTACTACCAACAAGAGATGCACCGTGTAGCATGTACTTCGGTATTTTAATCTTCGCTAAAGTTGTTGTTGCCAACATCTCGGCAATATATGATGGTCATATTGATACTTCGTTCTTGTAGTAGTCAGACGAGGTTTCTGTATACAAATTATAACAACTTTTTGCGAGTGATCCGAATAGTCCTAAAACAAGTCGCCGTCGTAAACAAATTAGAATTGGGCCCAATGGTCTCTAATAATTCGTGCACTCATGACATATCACTCCTGTTTTCCGAATCTGTCGGCTGCTGCAAGTGAAGCTAAGTAGCCATGCAACAGAAAACGAATATAACACTGAGGTTATTAGCAAGTAGACTTGTAAGAAGGCCTTCTCAGTTTTTAAGAAGCGATGGTATTATGCTTGATCGTGACTGTACCGTCACAGCCGCAATGCATATCTGAAAAAAAACTGTTGACTTCAAAACTTGCGATCCAGCTGCTGGGACACAGCAATGGAACTTCCAGCGCTAACTTCAGCGAGTCCACCAAAAACGTCTTGCAGCTTTACGTCCCAGCGTTTTGCTGAATCATATTTCAGGATACACCAGTCCTTCAGCGTAGTTTGTAACAAATACTATTCTGTCGTATGCCGCAGAAACTTCGTGGTGCAGGTGCGAGTCGTTTTACATATGCCATTCTACATTTGCCAGTCGGAAAGTTTCTCGTCCAGTCCACATTGACGTTACGCCGCTGTACGCTGCACAGTGTACAATACTTTATGCTTGTGTATGCCTGCACCGCGTGCTGCAAAATATGTTTTTTGCGGTGACTCTTGACTAGTTATTCCTGTTTTATTCCTGATTTCTGTAAAAATGTATTTTTTTTCTGTAAATAAAGTGCTACATTCAGATAAGTACACTTCCCAGTTCTGTTCTTGCAAATTTTGTTTAAATATGAGTCGCGCACTTTCATTTTCTTGCCGACAGTGAACACTTGACTGTGTAAACAAAACATTGCATATTGCCTTTTTATGGGCTTAAATAATGTTTATTTACTACGCTTACGTTATCTACAGAATAATTGTTACTGTTATTGTTCATCTCTATTCATGTATGCCCACCTGATCTGGTCTCAAAAGAGAGTGGCAGTATTTCAAATTACTAAATAAACATGATTTTCAACACGCGCATCCGGCCTTTTAGCTTCGATCTTAATCTTTCGGGTGTCGGTGGCGTGGACAGCTAGATCATGAGCACACCCCAATCGACGATCGCAGCCACGTGCACTTCAGCTGTTGCAAGAGCGCACCGCTAACAATCGCACTCACTGGGTTCCTGTAGCCCTTGCTTCCAATTGTCCTGTTCTCAATAGGGGTCTCGTGCCGCTTTGGTGCAACATTAAAAGAATCCGTTATCGGGTGAAAGGCTTCAGCCGTACCCTATTGAAAATGTGGAGTTGATGGAATCCATCAAAAATCAACATGGTGGATTATGGTAATGGAATTAATGATGGCAGATGACTGCATGCTGGCAGGGTGATGGATGATGGCAGATGACTGCATGCTGGCAGGGTGATGGATGACGGCATGCGTCGGTAGCTGATGGCAATGGTAGCGTCGATGCTGGCAGCTCGGGTGACAGTATGACGGCAGATATGCGAAATTGCAAAAAATGATGACGACATGAAAAGGAAAGATGCTATGCAATGCTAATTAAAAACTGGTTTCATTTCTTGCGAATAAATTTATAAAATAAGATTTGCAGCAAATAAGTAAGCTTGCATATGCGTTTTGCTCTGTCCATTCATGTCGTGATAATTTTTCTGCTATCCTGCTACAATGATCTGAAAACTTAACCATTTTATGAGAGCTTAGATGTGTGTGCTGGGGTGCTTAAAAATATTACACAAAACAAACTTGGTTTTAACGTTGAATATATTATCATTAAATATCAAATACGGTGACTATCTTCGAACAGGTGGGCAGCTGAAAAGAAAAAAAAAACTGAGTTACACACTAAAGCTTATACAATCCAGATCAACTCAAAACAAATGTATATTCACATTTCACATACCTCCTTAAACATTCTGAGATGGTCACTCCGATGTGGTCCCTTGCTTCTGCCCTTCCTCTTTGCCATAAAAATAGAAAGCCTGCAGAAAAAGAACATTTTCAACAAATTAAGTGGAAACCATCCTGCTAGGACTCCCTTCACGTCATGGAAGGGTGCTCTTGACCGGCACTGCTCTAAAAGGCATCGCATGGTGGCAATGCCTTTCCCGGGAAAGGATTTTAGTAAGATGCAAGCGTGCATGCATGCAACCGAGAATTTCAACAGAACATGCGTTAGCAGCAGGTGGGAAAGAAGCAAAACACTCTCGTCTAGAAGAATTCTATGCTCAAAGCACAGCCAGCGAATACCAGGCGCAAAAAAATGTAGCTTCAGGCGAGTGTGTTGAAGGTGAGGAACACGTTAAATTGAAAAGTGAAGAAGGCCAGATGACATTAACCTGGTTGGATGCATTGAAGCGACGAAAAGAAACGCACACAGTCTTGAGATGAAAGTGCAGACTAAACGAACGCTTGCAAAAACTTCAGCAAACTTGTGATGAATTTAGAGAAAGTTCAATACTATGAGGACAACCGAGCTGTGCAAGCACTAAAGACCCTTTCGGAAGCCGCACAAGAAGGAGAATGGGTGTGCCAAATTTGCCATGGAACAGATTATCAATAGTGATAAGGCGCGCTAACTAGACAGGAACCCACGTTGCGGCAGTGTTGTGGAAGGCGACTTCTTGTAAAGGATACGAGCATGTGAGGGGCAAAAAACTGCTGAAGCTGCCGTGTCAAAGCACACTAAAAATCTTGTCGGACCTTCTGCAAGAGACTCGAGTAATAAACCTAATAAAGGAACGGCTTCAAGTGGAGGGACAAAGCTTGCGGTCACTAGAAGAACCATACTGCAGCCTGATTACTGACGAAATGTCAATACAGGAAAAAGTAATTTATGGCTGCCAAGTCGACATATTTTCGGCCTTGATATAAGCTGTGAACCTTGAACCGGTGGTGCCACTGAATTAGCCTGCAGGCTCCTTTGGTTTGTCCTGCGGGGGCTTTCCACGGCTGACGTTATCCCCTTAGGGTATTTTTTTACCGGGAACAGGAAGCATGACCGGCTCCGTAACCTGAATTTTAGTGTGCTCAACTGTGTAAGAGGTAGGGTTCTTCATTATCCGTATTGTCACAGACAGCCACCAGACAAACAGCGCCATGTTCCTAGGCATGTCGGTTGACAACACACTACAACATCAGCATGTTTTGCTACATCCAGCGCGGCAAAATGACCCATCGTTCCTTTTATTTGACCAAACCACCTCATTAAGAACCTTAGAACAAATTTTCTAGAGAGAGAGAGGGGGATGTTTGATGGAATGCAGAAAGTTAGGGACTGTTTTGTTCTCAAGGCCCTCTTTAAGATCCAATAAAAGTTGACACTTGTGAACCCAGTTTGGCTCCTAAGCTGATCACACATTGAACCAAACCTGGAAAAAATTAAGCTGTCCCACGCCACCTTGATATTTTCGCCTGTCGTCATCAGCAGCCCCAAGTTCCTTCAGAAAAAGCCCAAAGGTCACGAATACGCTACAGAATCGAAAATTCCAGTAAAACAAGCTGAATAGTGCAATCCCATGTTAAGGACCATGCATTTACTCCACGTAAATATGTGATTGCAGCCTGTTCAGCAAGGTGTCTCAAGTGAAGCATGAAGCGCAATAACACAACAGCCGAACCAAGAACTGTAGCGCGGATGGCTGATTGTGTGGCCACTTTCCGAATTGACGCCACCGCATCACCGATAGCGTGCACCACAGGCGACGCGGCGGAGGAAAAGAGAGCTATCGTTCTCACAGGCGGAGAGGAGCATTCGGTGGGCTGCACGAAAAGGGGGATATCAAGCAGCTGTGTCACTTCTAAATGTTGCATCATCCCTGTTGAAAATTCCATCAACCAACCATCAAGATTCATTGCTGGAAAGGTTGATTGCGTTTGATGGTCGCCTTGGAAAGCTTGATGTACGTAAGAAACTGTAATGGAAGCTGCTGGAAGGAGACGCTGGAAGGTGCTGGCAGGCATGATGGATGCCTGCCAGCACCTTTCAGCACCTTCCAGCACCTTCCTCCATGCTGGCAGGCTTGCGGCGCAATGGCGGCAGATGTTTGCGTGACGGCAAGCTTGACTGCTGAATTGACGATGGAAAGGCATTTTCTGAATGAATGACGGCAGAAAGCCAAAACTTATACGAGAGCGAAGCGCTTGTAATAACAGAAACATAGCTTTGGCATTGACCATTGCGAGAAAATTACAAAATCTGCCTTTTTGAAAAGGTGTTGCCGAAAACTTGGCACGCACGCTGCGCGATGACGGCAGATGTTCGCGTGAAGGCAAGCTTGACTGCTGTACTGATGATGGAAAGGCATTTTCCGAACGAATGCTGGCAGCAAGCCAAAATTCATTCGATAGCGAAGGACTGATATAATAACAGAAACATATCGGTGGCATTGGGAATTTCGAGAAGAAAAAACAATAACTGCATTTTTGATAAGGGGCTGCTGAAAACTTGGCATATTAGAGAAAAGCTACTTTGATTAGCGCTTCTTGTTTTTAAGCCAGAACTTGGAGGGCTGGTATGAAACTGTATGCCCTTTATTCGCCGTTTTTGGTGTAAGGATGGCAGTGCGGACCCTTACGTTGAAAACATGGGCAGCTTTTTTTCGCTGCGACAGGGTCAAACCGTCAAACCGTATGTGTTCATTTTCGCTGCGCTGAGCCCGCGGACAGAACCGTCCGTGGCATGGCTTAAATTGTACGCGGCAGACTACGGGTCTAGCGCTTCGCCGATCCTCCTTAGTTGTAATCAGCTGCCTTGAGACAGATCTAAGCACGGTATTATTACACAACATAATTTTAATTCCGGGCGCGCATGCCATTTCCCTCTATGCCATTTCACTCATAGCTACGTTGGCTTTCGTCGGGGAGAACGGGGATGTGCGATATCTCTTTTAGGTTGAGATAGCTGGCTACACTTCTCAAGGTCAGCCTCGTTTCGGAGACTGGTGCGTGCCCAAGAAGCGGTATGACTGCCGGAATGGGTTATATACGAGAAGCAGTAAACATAACTCACGATATTTATGCATTCATGGGCGATTTAGATTGACAAACCAACTAAATGGCACTTGTTCGGGCTTGAATTCCGATTGTAGCGGTGGTGCAGTGGTTATGCGCTCGTTTTTTGTTGCAAAGTTGGTGGTTCAATCCTCCGGTGGTCTGTTTCTTTTTTTTTTTTTTTTTTGCTGACAGCACGGTATGATTTTTTTAAAACCAAAAATGTGCCTGTTCTTGGTAGTTTTTAACCAAAAGTGATTTCCCCCAAAGTGATGTCGGAGGTTTATTCCACAACTCAATCGCTCATATACAGGATAGCCCAACAAACTCAACTTTTTGCTGGGTATGGCAACCTTATCTTTCTATTTACATTGCTTTATGTGTCTATGTTCAAGCCAGAATTTGTTTCGACGCATTTTGTTCACTTCGCGCCGTGTATGAACTGCGTTACGAAAACACCAAGGCACAGCCGAAACCGAAACCCCGGCCTCAGTACTCCACTGCTCCATCCAGCAACATCGCCACGCCATCACGCCGCCGCATTCCTTTCTTCCTGGCCGCCGAGACGGTGGAGTTGTACGCGCTTGTCGAGTGGCTTTGTTGCGGTTGTTTTGAAGACAGCGGATTATTGTTTCGACGAAGATATGTCGCCTGTGATTTAAGGTAAGTGACTAGTCAACTTTTTGCACTTTACTTGTGTATTTAACAGGGCAGGGCTCTTCCGTTCCGTGTTAGACGTTTGCGTCGTCGGTTAGCCCTAATGTTTTTTGACAGCGACTGATTTTGAGGGTTACGTAGATCTGCCTTTCGACCGCGGATATTGCGTGCGGGACTAGAAACAGTAGGGCTGTTCGATTTACAGTCCCGGACTCACCGCCGATTCCCTGAAAGCAGTCAGGCATTCGATTTTCTTGTGTATCCTTATGGCTTCGGGGAATCATCGGACTCCGGCGGAATATCCGCGGTGAATTGAGTCGAGTCTGTAAATCGAAGAGCCCTATTGTTTGTGCCGTTTGTAGGCTTTTTGTTGAGCGAAGTAGGACCATACTGCTACGTTGGCTAAACGGTTTGGTGCGCGCAACAACCGATCGCCAATACGCGCGGTCGACCGCTCCAGGTGGAGTTCGCAAGTTTTTTTTTTTTTTTTTTTGGTGGGTAGTTCTTTTTAAGGAATTGCAAATTGTTCTTCGCATCATTTTTCGTACCTGGACTGGAGTGGTACGCTTTAGGTAACTTTTAGCCGAGGCACATAGCAGTCTACACTACACTGCAGGGATTGTCCTTTTTCAAAGCGGTCACTCAGAAAAGTGCACTGGTACAAACAAGGCTCTCTGCGTTCAGATTGAGGGTACGACGGCAGAAATTGGCGTCACACTCGCAAGCCCCGCATGTGCAGTGAATGTTTGAGTGTTCCAATCGTTCGATAATCGCATATATGTTTGTGCATGTGCATCAGTAGCACCAAAAACGTTCATTCAACCCGAATTTGCTACCACGTCGAAACTACATGCGTATCGTGCGTCTGGTGCAGAGGTATAAGCAATGCTGGCCGCACGTGGGGAGCGTTTAAGCACTGCAACATTCACTACCGTCTCCGAATAATTCGCGGCCACGCGTGTTGCTCAGTTAAATTTTGTATTGGGCTCTCATTCTGTGGATGAGTGCACCCCGCACAAGAGCAAATGCTTCAAAAAAAAAAAAAAAGTGGGTCTCCTCTGGACTGGTCAAGGCCGAAGGTCTCTTTCTAGTAGCTTGTTTACATAATTGCACAGCAAATAATACACTCTGTTAAAAACACGACTTGATGTAAATAAATATAGTTCTAGAAAATATGCCGCTAGAGAATAGATGGGAGAACAGCCTTTTCTAGATGGTTAGATCACACTGAAAGTTTTTTCTTAATTTTTCAGAAGAGGATAACCTCTTTCTCATCGCAATAATTTTTTAAGCACTGGCTATTGTCATTATTGGCAGTAATGCATTATTGTCATGTTTCAAATTTTGCGGCCTATACCAATGTGTATCATTTTTGAAAATCGTTTCAATGGGTTTGATGTCAATGTGAGCACAACCTTAAATCTGGTTCCCTATGCTTCCCTAAGACATCGCGGCCATTATTAAGGACTAATTAGATTCATGTTTTGAAGGAAAAAAATTGTTGCCATGATATTGACGGTACCAGCTGAAAACATGCACCGACGCATCATGTGGGCTTCAAGCACTGCGTGGGAAGAAGAATTGAACCTGGTTTAAGCTGCAATCACCTAGAAGAGACTTTAGAAACAAAAAAAATTGCTTCACTTGTATTGTTGTTCAGCAGTTCATCACAGCCTTTCCAGCCTCCTTTGGCAGAATTGTTAGGCTGTGTATAGCGTTCCGTCTAGACGGAACGGCAACTGTCACTAAAGTTCCGTCCGGAGGAGACACAACTCGCGTTGAGAGCAGTCTTTCTTGATTTTTACCCATCCAGCAAAACAGCTACCGCTCACTGACTAGCCAGAATCACTGATAATTATTAATCATTATTAATAATTACAGATGATCGGACTAACTCTAGCTCAATCTGGACAGATCTCCAAGTCGCCACCCGACGCCCGCTTCACAATATTTCAGCGAGAGCAGTCGGTCTTGATTTTTACCTAACCGGCCAAACCGCTTCCGCTCACTGACTAGCCAGAGTCACTGTTAATTATTAATCACTGGTAATAATTAGAGGAGATTGGGTGTAACTGGCGATGGCTACGTCGGCCTTGGCTCCAGTGGGCGGGAGCGGCTCGGCCGCTTGAGTAAAAAACCAAGACCTACTGCTCTCATCGCGTGAATAGTAAAGCGGGCGGGAAGTTTTGCTATTACAAAACGCTAACCACGGCCACACACTCACACACACACAAAAAATGGTGCGAGAATCGAACCAGGGCCTACAACGTTCGTAGTCAGCCGCGGAACGACTACACCAAATCCCGGAATGAGAAATGGCGGCTAATTGGCTGGTTTTGATTTGGCGTTCAGTCTGGACGGAACTTTAGCAGTTTTTAACATTCCGGCTGGACGGAACGCTAGGCACTCCCTAATTGTTAAGGCAACGTTATCATCATTTAGGTCTGCGCTTTGTCACAGAATCGTGGAAGCAATTTGCCGTATAGCAATGAGAGAGCTCATCTCGGCACCTTTTTACGCATAGATGAGCTGGTCATAATGAACGGCATCTACTTCCAAAGAGAGAATTGAGTTAGAAGCTTGATCGTTGACATTGTCACTATGCTGTGATAGTCACTTCGGCTATCCTTACATCCAGGTAATGTGGTATTTTAACGTTCTCATATTTTCGCTTGGAGTGTGAAGAACACCTTGCTCGACACCGTAATATCGCATTTAGAACTTTGAAGGATTAAGGCTAATGCAACTTGCTTGTTGTTTGCCACTCACTTCTATTTTGCAGGCTACTGACTGTTACACCTTGCAGTGGAGATCAGCTGGCATGCCCTACTTGGTGGATGGACCTATCTGGATGGACCTCTCATCAGATGTCACTGGCTGTTTTTCAGGTTGGTTACAATAGGTGAGCACCTAGTTCTATACAATTGTAGTGCAATGCTATGACGTGCACTGTGAAATTCAGTTACCAGAACTTGCCTAATTTGACCGAGAGTGCAGTGCTTTGGTCTTCCAATAGCACTGTATATATATGCTGGTCGGCATCTTCATTTCAGCAATTCATTGCTCTCCGAGTTTGGAATCAGTGAATTTGGATGTATTGTATTTAACGTCTTTATGTATTGTTTAACATGAACCTTTGCTGCCATTGTACATTGGACTGCTGAAACACAAGCACGAAGGTGGGAGTTCTTAGTAAAAAAGAGAACTAGGATGCACATGATGCAACATTTAGAAGTGACACAGCTGCTTGATATCCCCCTTTTCGTGCAGCCCACCGAATGCTCCTCTCCGCCTGTGAGAACGATAGCTCTCTTTTCCTCCGCCGCGTCGCCTGTGGTGCACGCTATCGGTGATGCGGTGGCGTCAATTCGGAAAGTGGCCACACAATCAGCCATCCGCGCTACAGTTCTTGGTTCGGCTGTTGTGTTATTGCGCTTCATGCTTCACTTGAGACACCTTGCTGAACAGGCTGCAATCACATATTTACGTGGAGTAAATGCATGGTCCTTAACATGGGATTGCACTATTCAGCTTGTTTTACTGGAATTTTCGATTCTGTAGCGTATTCGTGACCTTTGGGCTTTTTCTGAAGGAACTTGGGGCTGCTGATGACGACAGGCGAAAATATCAAGGTGGCGTGGGACAGCTTAATTTTTTCCAGGTTTGGTTCAATGTGTGATCAGCTTAGGAGCCAAACTGGGTTCACAAGTGTCAACTTTTATTGGATCTTAAAGAGGGCCTTGAGAACAAAACAGTCCCTAACTTTCTGCATTCCATCAAACATCCCCCTCTCTCTCTCTAGAAAATTTGTTCTAAGGTTCTTAATGAGGTGGTTTGGTCAAATAAAAGGAACGATGGGTCATTTTGCCGCGCTGGATGTAGCAAAACATGCTGATGTTGTAGTGTGTTGTCAACCGACATGCCTAGGAACATGGCGCTGTTTGTCTGGTGGCTGTCTGTGACAATACGGATAATGAAGAACCCTACCTCTTACACAGTTGAGCACACTAAAATTCAGGTTACGGAGCCGGTCATGCTTCCTGTTCCCGGTAAAAAAATACCCTAAGGGGATAACGTCAGCCGTGGAAAGCCCCCGCAGGACAAACCAAAGGAGCCTGCAGGCTAATTCAGTGGCACCACCGGTTCAAGGTTCACAGCTTATATCAAGGCCGAAAATATGTCGACTTGGCAGCCATAAATTACTTTTTCCTGTATTGACATTTCGTCAGTAATCAGGCTG
>NW_027526203.1:186566163-186607476 GCF_048455015.1 Haemaphysalis longicornis
CCAAATGGTTTTCCAAACGTGTGTATATATGAGGTAAGAATGTAGGACCAACTAAACTGGAAAAATTGAGGAACGATCAACTGGTTTGATGCGAAAGACACCCGATAGCATTATTCAATACCTTCTCTTTCTTTGTGCTACCGTTGTGCAGCCTTCCACAGGTGTATCCCAACCCGCGAACACAGCCCCCTAAAATCTAAAGAAGCGCCGATAGCACGTGCGCTTAGCCAAATCGGCGCCAAAACTCTCATAACAGACTCCTAGCAGGCGTGGCGCAACTTTGCCAACGGTCGATTGCATTTCACAACACTTCGAGCAATAAATCAGAGTCCACCAACGAGACCGGCCATGATTGTATGGGCACCAGATCATACTGGCATCACCGGCATACTGGATCACCAACCTCGTGGCTCGGGATTTTACCCGCTTAGCCAGCGCTGATGAAGCCGAGCCCGAGCGCATGGTTCCTGTAGTCACCTACCAGAAAATTACTCAGCAGTACATATGCTCTCCCGTAGAACGCATTACTCCACGCACAAATCGCAACCGATTACCCAGGAAAGACTATTCCGCGCCCTGCGGGTTAACACCTTCCCACACACAACCAGACTTCACCTCTTTGACCGGACACTATATTGTCCACTTCGCCGCTTCTGTGGAGAACCTCTTACACATAGTAGGCGGCTCCTACAAGTCTACCCTAGATACGCCCAACCTCCACCTTTCCAAAGAGATTTGAGAGAGAGCCTTGGCCAGCTCCGGCCTCGAAGGTCAGATGCACTTGATGGAAACGGCTGTCGACTCGTCCCCCTTGAATGAGGACGCCTCTCTGAAATTTTTCCTCGATTTAATTAGAGTTCATTTTCTCTCTCTCTACGAGGAATCATTACTACTGCTTGTGGTTTCATTAACCTATTATCTTTCCTAGACCCCAATTGATGTCACCTGTCGCTGAAGTGCCATTAGCAAGTTCCTATCTCCGGTGGTTCCCTAGCCAATGCCGTCCTATACACGCGTTCCAATGAGTCATTAAAGCCGTTCTTTCTTTCTAACCGGCCTGTTAGCAGATAAAAGATGAGCAGAAGGAAATCGCTCTAAACGCCACCAGCCACGGTTTACAGTAGGATGTTGACGCCGACACCGGACTGTTTTCGACTTCTAAAGCCCTACTAATGATTACGTGATAAAGCTAAAGCGCCATTGAAACAAGGGGTACATGAAAAGCGTAGCAAACCAACCAATTTATTTACAATGAAAAATTTGTTGCTTCATTGTGCGAAAATAGGGGTGCGTTAGCGTGTGCCTGCGTAGACATTTGATGAATCAAAAAAAAAAAAGATATCGGGCGCGCAGGCTCTCCTGCCCGCCAAAAAGACTGCCCGCTTGCCAGTAATCTACCTGCCCGCCTGCCTGCCAGGCAGGCGATTCCTGAGAGGATGCGTGATTTGGGGACGAGGGGTGGTCCATCACGAGACGCCCTGGGGGAGGGTGGGGAGTACTCAGACGCAAAATGCCGCACCATGGCGACACTCGAGGGTACCAAAATTACGCCCACATCCCCTCGCGGGAACCCTGGTGTGATGCGACGCTGAGGGGTGTTCAAGAGCAAGCAGATAGCGACCGTCGACCTAAAGGCCGCCGGAGAGCGGCACACCGGGAGAGAGAGAGTGCCGCGGCTATGACGCAACACAATCCAACACAATCCACTTTAATCCAATCCAATCCAATCCAAATCCAATCGAATCCAATCGAATCCAATCCAAGTCAAGCCAAGTCAAGCCAATCGAATCCAATCCAATGCCACTCGCGAGAGAGTGTTCGCTATCGGAGAGGAGAGTGGGAGAGTGGCTGCGGACAACTGACGCACGCGGACAACAACGGACGCACGCAGGGAGGACAGGACCGCCGACAAGAGATGCTCTGAGCGTCGCATCTAAAAAAGAAACACAATCCACTTTAATCCAATCCAATCCAAATCCAAACCAATCCAATCCAATCCAAGCCAAGCCAATCCAAGCCACTCCAATCGAATCCAATCCAATGCCCCTCGCGAGAGAGTGTTATAGCGCCAATGCCCCTCGCGAGAGAGTGTTATAAAACACCACACGAACGCGTGATGTTGACGTCACGATCCCGCCACAGATGTTAGCGGCCGGAGCGCGCGCGAACGACAAATTGGGCCCATCTCCCCGCGAGGGGGACTCGAGTAAATGTGTCCCATAGGGGGTGGGTGTATTGCGTTAACGTTTAGTGTTTGGGGAGTTGGTGGTAGTGAATGCGTTGTATCAGCAGCTTCTTGACGTAGTTTGAATGAGTCAAGGAAATTTCGTCATTCTTGCGTGTTTCGCTTTGTTAACAAAGCAAGAAACGAAAATGCTTGCGGAGTTGTTAACTAACTAACTAACTAACTAACTAACTGACTGACTGACTGACTGACTGACTGCAACGGCTTATTTGCACGAATGCTTTGCTCTGTGGACCGCCAATGCACTCGCCATTTGTACAAGTGCGGCACGCACACACACAGCTGGCTGGCGCCGCATCTTTTCAAAGTGCTACGAGTTGTGCCGCGCCTCCGCCAGATGGCGCCACGGGTCCTGCGACCGAAAGAAGACGCAGTGAAACATCCCCCTCGCGAGGGGCACGATCAAATGCAGAGCATTTCCGGGGGCGCACGACGTTAAGTAGTTTGCGTTACGTTATTGTTGTTGCACATGTGGCAACTGCTGACGAGAGAGCGCTCGTCCGCAGTAATTTGAATGAGTCAAGGATATAAGGCGCGTTCGTAGTGTCCCATTCTGTGTCGGCTTTATGGCGCAGTGGGTAGAGAGCAATGTACATTGCGTTCCACCCGCAGGGTCGAGAGATCGAAACCGGGCGCCGGATATTATTTTTTTTTATATAGTAGGGACAGCGACGGTGTGGACTACGGACGTCAACGCGGGTGACATCGTGAGTTACTGAAATGCTCTGCATTTAAAACGATTGTGGGCGGACGGGGTCGTCTGCTTTTAGTAGGACAGGGCAATTGCCAGCCTGCAGGGAGGCTGCCCATTGCCAGAAGATTCTGGCGTGGATGCACATGGGGGGGGGGGGGGGGGTTCGGAGGCACCGGGGCGCTGCCCATTGGCCAGGAGGCTACATGTTTGCCTTCCAGAAGACTGTGGCGAGGATGCGTTATTTGGAGACGATGCGCGGCCCGTCACTGGTCGGCGAAAGGAGTGGACACAGGGCGGCACAGCGGCGGCTATATAGAGCCATGCGTTAGAAAGCAGCCCTGAAGCGACCGCCCCTGTGGTTTCGCGTAGTCCCTCAGCGTCGGCCTCGTTGCAACCAAGTGAACGAGTACGCCGCCGAAGATAGAGCGAGCAGGAAATCGGAGGATGACAGTATGACGAAAGTATAAGGGGGAGGGCGGAGCTCCAAGACCGCGCGAGACGTGCTTCAGGGCGACGACGCCTAACGAGATAAAGGCAGAGTACCCCGCGCGCCGTCGTGCATTTGCTGGTGCCGCGATCACTTTTGAGACACAGCAGCTATTCGCGCTGCACTCATATTTCGCATTAGCGAGTATCGCAATCGCCTGGTAATATTTTTTGTTTCCTCAATAATAGAACTGCGGGTGTAAAACTGCAGTGTTATGAGCCAAGAATAAAATTTAAAGAAAAATGAACAAAATTAAATTATTAAAAATACACTTGTGGCCATAAAGAGTAATGTTTTCCCATTCATACAAATACACGCCTTAAGTGTCCCAGCGAAAGTTTTATTTCGCTTCAGTTAATGTTGTAATCGTGGACCTACCAAAGAAAACATTTTGCAGTAGATTGTACTGTTAAAGGATGTCTTCAACACTTTCGATCAGTTATTTCGCGCTTTTCTGCGAATCTGCAAGCACTGCGAAAGCTATAGCTATAACACAGAGCAGCAGTCAGGTGATTTGCTCGTCACAGCAGATACACGTTCAGTATGTGCTTCGATTTTGTGGCTTTCTTTGTGGAGTCACAACTTAAAGGAGCACTGACACGAAAATTTTATGTTACACTTTTATTGCTTTTATCCATGCTTAATGGTCTGGCGAACCTGAAACAGCACTTCAAATACTTCAGCGCGCGATAGTTAATTACATTGAACGGCCTGAAAATCGTTTGTTTCAAATTCCCGCGCTTTCATCCCGAACGGCGCATATGACAGAATCCCTGACTGACCTCACCGCTTTGTGCGGACGTCACCGGCACCAGCTTGAGAGGGTGTTGCGCCCCCTCACCGCTCGTGGGGCCGCGCGCATGAAGTGACGTCACGAGTTTTTGACGAGCACTGCCACGTCATTTCTTTTGGCTTTCACTGAATGATGTCACGCTGATCTCCATTTGCTGAGTGCCGCTCGGCGCGCTGCTCCGTCGGTGCGATAAATGAGATCCAATTAAACTATGTTCTTCGCGACGCAGGCCGCTCATATTTCAGCCAGGGTATTCTGTTGAGTGAAGGAAGCGAACTGTGCAATAATATTAACGCCGAAAATTGGTGTCAGTGCTCCTATAAGGAAAACCGGAAAATAGCCGCTACACCCCTGTAATGACGTAATTACAGCGGTAGAAGATCGCCAGGACTGGGAAAGAGAGAAAAATATTTTAAGCAAGTTTCTAAGTTATCTAATCTGGACAGAGCTGTAATTTTTTGTATGAGGCACTTTGCGACTCCTAATCTTAGTACTGGATGTCTCGCTTTACTACTTTCTGCAAGCATTGAATATATAGAAAAAAGTTGATAAAGGTGTTGCAGGATCGCTTTAATTTGGCCAAGGCAAAACATTTGTACAACGAAACTTGACAAGGAAACTAATACTGGTCACAAAAAAATTTAAAAAAGAAACACGCCTGCATTTTTTTATTCCGAACCCATTTGAACCCGTCTGAACCGGTTTGAACCGGTTCGAACCGGAACGGAATGGTGCTCCGGAACCGAACCTGAACCGAACCCGAAAGGCTTGAACCTAAACCCAAACCGAACCCGAAAAAATTCCGGTTCTACACCCTGGCTGTGAGGCACAAATCACGGGTAAGCGGCCAAACTATTTCAGGCCCATCGGTGTCAATGTCTTGGCAATTTCAATGATAAGAAGATTGATTATATATCTCGAGGCGTAACTGGCAACGAAAAGGCTGCGCGGAGGTTTGGATCCATGAGAAAAAGTCGTAACCATTTCATCACCAGAACGTTGCAGAAGAATTGTCGAATAAGGTTAAACATGGTTACCAGCTCTTGAGTAATTTATTGCCTACGGTCATCTCAAAATTGTCTTGACGGCACGTAATCCTATTGAAAACCATATTCAGTTCATTCCGCGTTACATCATTCCGGCAGGAAGCCTATGTAACTAACTGTCACGTGTCCGGCTGGTTAACCGTTACCTGTAAAACTTTCGACCGCCAAAACTCCTGGCCCATATGGCGTATGATACGAGGCTCATTTATCTGACTTACGTAACCTTTCGGTAAACCAAGACGATGTTCATAAAAGAAAATGTGAGTTCAGGTTTTCCCCGTTATATGGGCACCTATTTACAGTCTAATCACGCGGAAACAGCTCATGGCGAGGACGGAACCTTGAAAGCTCCCGCAATAAATCTCTCTAGATCTTTGGAGCAATTTCTACAAACATTGCCTGGCTCTAACCCATGTTACATCGCATTTTAAACAAATGGCTTCACCGCACTAGAACCAATCTTTTCAAGAAAGATACTTAAGAAGCCGAATTCCTCAATTATCATTAATGAAGCACATGACCTGGAGCGCTATTCGGTTCCCTGCTTTATAAAAAAATGAGTAACAAAATACTGGGAAAAAGTTCTTCTTTACAAACTATTGCTAAATAGGTGCTTGCTTCCGGTAAGCACTAGCATACCGTGCATTCCCGGTAATTAAACATCGCGGCTGCCTACGACTCCTTTTAATTCTTCCAATATGCGTAGAAACCGAGCTGTCCGGCTTGGAAGGCCGCACACTTTGTAAATATGCTGAAATGTCACGCTATTTGCGTTCAAACCTGCAAGGTCACGCCGTGCATACAGGCAACATGCGAGAGGCATACATTACGGCCATACCGGAAATATTTATGCCTTCCAGGGCAGTCCTACCGGCCCGGGAAGAAAAACACGGGGAAGTAAATAACCCTGGCGAGACAAACTTGCTGCCCTTTCTCTGCTGTTTACAGTACATTTTTAAGAGCAATAGCATTGCCTCGCTCTTGTTTCACCCTGGCCTGCGACTTCGCCCGACCATGCATGAAAATTCCAGTGTACAGGTTGGTGTTACTGAGATGTTCTGGGTAAATGAATGGATGGTCGGCAATATGACCCCTGCACCCAGCATTTTTGAACGAAAACCAGGAGACCGCTACAGCCGCCTTTAAATAAATACGCGAAATCACCTGAGAAACCGTTTCCCAACTTTTGTCATTGCTCTGTACGGTTCACAGAAACTTGGGAACACCGGAAGCAGGAGAGGAGTAGAGCAGGGTAAAGAGAGATTTGAGAGTTTCTGGCGTGTTTATATCAAACATGGATGATCACGTTTCCAAGTTTAAAACAAGCACAGAAGTCGCGGCACTGACAGCGATGGTACGCGGCGGTGCATTTAATGTTGAATATACTTTGTGCACACGGATATTCCAAAAGACCTGCAGTTTATTGTTGAAGTTCCCCGCGATATCGTGCCCAGCATGAGCCTTCCCTCACACTAAATACACGTCCCGTATCTCCGCAGATCCTGCTCGAAAATGACAAGGAGTGCCTCTGCGAGACGTATTTCGAAAGCGCGAACATTTAGTTTACTCCTAAGTCGTATTTAGCCGCCGCATTAAACAACGCCTTAAGTACAGGGGAACTTAAGGCGTTTTTTAGAGTACAGTAATTGCTCGTTAATTCGAATTCGGCTAATTCGAACGGACGCACTGCTCCCGGCACAGCTCTGATTACAGTAATATCTCGTTAACTCGAACTCGCATATCTAAAAAAGTCGGCTAATTCGAAATTTTCCGTGGCACCGAACCATTTCCTATACGTCCCATGTATTTGTTTTCCTTTATTTCAAAGTATTTTTTGCCAAACTGCGCATATCTCGAAATCTTGATTCAGAGTGAAACGAAAATTTGGCCGCCGCGGATCGTCTTACAAGATTCGCGTTATGCTGCCGCGCCTAAGTCTCTCCATTTTTTCTCGTTTTGCCGCGCCTACCACAAAGCCGATGTTTTTCCTAACGTGAAGTCTGAGCCAAGAGGCACATCAACTTCGTTAAGCAGCCCAGTGGCGCGTCATGTGACGGTAGAGACATGCACAGAGGTACAGTGTACTAGAAGATAGAGGTGTGTCGGGCCCGGAAAAACACACTGGAGAACGCGGGTCCCAGGCGGTGCCCATCTCTTGTATGGTGATTTTCCCTTTCAAACATTTATGAAAAGCAAGATTAGAAGCGGCTGCTAAAGAGCTGGTAAGTAGTAGCGCATGTTTCACAAAAAACTCGATATTTCACGGCAGTTCACGCAACTTTGCTTATCTCAAAAATCCGCTCATCTCGAAATATTTCCCGATTTTTACTACTTAGAGTTAACGCGGTATTACTGCATGTCTATGGGGGATAACTCCTGATAATTCTAACGCGTCGGTATCCAGAACGGTTATTTTGAACTGGGATCCCCTCCTTTCCATCGCTACTCGCAGACGAAGTCGGCCAGGAGTGATTACAATGTGTTGCAAATCCAAACCAAACCTAACTTACTAGATATGCATGCAAATCAGTGTCGAGGCTGGATGTTGCAGCGCATTTTTTCTCAGCTCTTCAGCAAGTTCCAAGGGATACCACCGAGTCGTTACAGAAGAAACGCAAGCAAATACATATTACCGATTACACTAAATTTTTATTGACTCGACCCTGCCTAGTAAATAAGCTTGTGTTCGCGCATACACAGCGTCATTATTTCGACATTACGGCTTACTGCTCACATGAATGCAATGTCAGTGCGTGTTTTGGGTATATTAATTATCCATTATTTCGGTCGCTCTTCGACCTACACGAACATTATTAAAAATCCACTGCTACAAACGCCCCGCACGGGGCACCTTGAGTAATCTTGGTGACGGTACTGGCGATACCGCGGACCCCGAGCCCCCCAACATAAGCTGTGACCTACCGTGGTGATGTGTTTTTAAGGTGAAGGGTAGAAACCTCTAACGGTGGCCGTCGGAGCCTTGGTCAAGCTCCGGCCGATGGGCTTTCTTGCCTGTCTACCAGGCAGGGAGCTCCGGGACCTCTTTGACTACCAGGGTAAGGTCAAAGAAGAAAGTACCACCGTCTCCCTGCTTTTATACTATGCCGTATGGTATTTTCTAAACCCCCCGCCCCCCCCAACCGTGATCGGCCCCCTAAAAGGGGCCGCACCGAAGTATCGTTTGCTCCATTGCCATCTTTGACATTTCCTGAACCAGATCATTACTCTCGATTTCTTGTCATGGAGTCCCTCAATCCAACCCACCCTCTAGCATCTCAGTCAGTCTTCTTGATCGCCAAATATTTTGAAGCCATAATAGGAAAATCGTATAAGTGCAAAAAACAAAGCTCTGGTGAACTCCTAATCGAAATAAATGACAAGCAGCAGTCTGCAAAGCTTCTAGCTCAGACTAGACTGGCTGATCTCGACATCAGGGTCACACCCCATCGGAGCCTCAACAGCTCGCAGGGTGTGATATTCGAAACAGATCTCCTGAACGAAACGGATGCGGATCTCCTTGCCGGCTTGAAGGATCAGGGCGTCACTGCCGTGAGACGCATCACTATCCGCAGAGACGACAAGGAGAATCCCACCAAGCACATTATCTTGACTTTTGACCGCGCAGTTCTTCCACAACACATACATGCAGGTTTTATCCGTTGCTCCATCCATCCGTACATCCCGAATCCGCGGCGCTGTTTTAAGTTCCAGCGGTTCGGGCATGGTACAAACTATTGCCGTGGCCGAACGACGTGTGCAAAATGCGCGGCGCACGATCATGCGACTGACAACTGTCCATCCGACACCCTCTGTTGTGTGAACTGCAGCGGGCCGCATGCGACGTACTCCCGCAAGTACGAAAAATTCCAACTGGAGAAAAAGATAATCAACATAAAGGTAACTGAGAACATCACCTTCCCAGAGGTGCGGAAGAGGTTCGCCTCTTTCCCCCTGGGGAGGTACGCCGACGCGGCTCGCCGGGGGGCGGAGCGTCGTCTGGTGTCCACAGGAACCCAGTTCAGCGAGTCTGACCTGGTCCCTCCTCCACCCCCCCGCCTGGGGTGCCTCAGGCATCCCAATCCGTTGCCACGCCGCTTGCTGAGGCAGCAGCGGTTGTGGTGACAACCTCTTCTGTAGGGACCGGTGCCGCTCCCGCCTCTGCCTCCCCGTCCTCCAGTGCGTTGGAGGGTGCCGACCGGATGGACACAGAGGGCCCCGCATCGGCTCCCACCGCCAACGCACCTCCCGTGCCACCTCTGGTGCCCCGGACGCCCTCGGCGGTGGCGGCTCAAACGAAGGCCTCCCGAAAGGGGGCCAAGTCCGGGGGGCCTGGTCAGCCGGGCACCCTTCTGGCATCCGACGAGGAGATGGATGTCACGCCGGTCCTGCCTGCAACGCAGCGCAAGCAGCGGCCTCCGATGTCCAAGCCGACCGAAAAGCCTAAAGCTCCTAGAATAACAGCCCCGAAAGACGACACTTGAACAAACACACACACACTCCAGTTATTCTTAAATTTAAATAATGGGAACAGCAAACCTCATCCAATGGAACTGCAGAGGCCTCCTTAAAAATCTCGACGATGTGTATGAGATTCTGCATGCCAGTCAGCCAAGTATAATGTGTCTCCAGGAAACCCACCTCAATTCTAAACAAACAAATTTCTTAAATAGGTACATTGTATTCAGAAAGGACCGGGTTGGCTGCACACACTCTTCAGGAGGTGTGGCAATTGTCGCCCGGAAATCCTTAGCCTGCCACCCTGTCACTCTGAACACTGTCCTTGAGGCTGTAGCAATCCGTACGATAATATTTAATAGGTTGATAACGGTATGCTCCATTTACATTCCTCCTGATCATTCAATTTCGAGCTCTGATTTCGAGGCACTGGTCGACCAGCTGCCCGAACCATACATCCTAACAGGCGACCTTAATGCGCACAACTCTCTTTGGGGCTCCTCCAGAACGGATGCCCGAGGTTGCCTGATAGAGAAGTTTCTTAAATCCTCCGGAGCATGCCTTTTCAACAAAAAACAGCCTACATACCATAACTTAGGACACAATACATACTCGAATCTTGACTTGGCTATTGGTTCCGCAGTTCTCTTTCCATGTCTTGAGTGGGGTGTGGGCACAGACCCATATGGAAGTGACGATTTCCCCACTTCATTAACGTATATAGATATAGGACCGAGCAGTCCATCTTCCCATAAAAGGTTTAATGAATCAAAAGCAAACTGGAGCACATTCACACAAACATCTCAACTACACCACACATCCATAAAACACCTACACGTGGAGGAAGCCACCCAACACATCACGGCGCACATCCTCGACGCCGCCGAAAAGTACATTCCTCAGGCCTCCAGTGAGTTCCGCACCTCAAGGAGGCCCTGGTGGGACGAGGACTGCAGGCGGGCGCGAGAGGCCCAGAACAAGGCGTGGGGTGTCCTTCGCCGGTACCCCACGCCAGATAACCTCATTTCCTTTAAACGGGTGAAGGCTTTTGGGAAGGGAGTGCGTCGTGAGGCGAAAAGGGAGAGTTGGCGCACTTTCCTCACTTCCATCAACTCATACACTGACACACACAAAGTCTGGACACGAATACGAAAACTAAAAGGACAAAAGACACACAGCCTGCCCCTGGTTAGTACAACAGGGGACACACTGGAAGACCATGCTAACACGCTTGCACAACACTTCGAACACGTGTCCAGTTCAGCACACTACACAAAAACTTTCATGAAACACAAAACATCTGCAGAGAAGAAGTCACTGCGTGGTAGCAACAAGTCGCACACTTCTTACAATTCTCCTTTTTCAATTTATGAGCTGAAGGCTGCTTTGACCACATGTAAACCTTCAGCTCCAGGTGCAGATAAGATTACTTACACAATGATACATTTCTTACACTCAGACACCCTTGAAACACTCCTACACCTATACAACAAAATATGGCTTTCGGGGCACATTCCACGCTCTTGGAGCGAGGCCATAGCAGTAGCTGTCCTAAAGGAAGGGAAGGACCCTTTCTCTCCTGCCAGTTATCGTCCCATTGCCCTGACAAGCTGCCTGTGTAAGCTCTTTGAGAAGATAATAAACAAGAGACTCCTGTACTTCTTAGAGTACAATGGTCTTCTCGAGAGCTGCCAGGCAGGCTTCAGGGCAGGGCGATCTACCAACGATCAACTCGTTGCATTAGAGGCGTATATAAAAGATGCTTTCCTCCATAAGCAGTACTGTATGACAGTATTCTTTGATCTAGAAAAGGCGTATGATACTGCTTGGAGGTATGGTATCCTCATCGATCTGAAGTCCTTTGGCATAACGGGTAACATGATGAACACGCTTTCCAGTTACATGTCCGAAAGGGTGTTTCGCGAGCGACTTGGAACGGCACTCTCTAGGGTGCATGTGCAGGAAAATGGAGTGCCACAAGCTGGAGTTTTAAGTTGCACCACTTTTATTGTGAAAATGAATTCCCTCTGGAAGGCATTGCCACCGTCGATTTCCTGCTTAATTTATGTAGACGACGTACAATTATCCTTTAAGTCTTGTAACCTGTGTGTCTGCGAGCGCCAAGTCCAGCTTGGTGTTAACAAGCTATCCAATTGGGCAGATAGCAACGGTTTTAAATTTAATCCAGGGAAGTACACTTGTGTTTGTTTTCCAGGAGGCGTGGCATCCGGCCGGGTCCAGACATTCAACTCAATGGTGTCTCGATTCCTGTCAAAAAGGAACACAAGTTTTTAGGTATAATCTTTGACGAAAAGCTCACATTCATCCCACACATAAAACAACTAAAACATAAATGCTTAAAAACAATGAATATCCTGAAGGTTCTGTCGCACATTTCTTTTGGTGCTGACAAACAACTTCTTTTACCTGTTTTTACTAGCTTGATAGGTTCACGATTGGACTATGGTAGCGTTGTCTATGGGTCAGTCACTAAAACATCCCTCAGAATGCTGGACCCTGTGCTTCATCTAGGGCTCCGCTTGTCGTGTGGTGCCTTTCGGACTACTCCAGTCGAAAGTCTGTATGTAGAGTGCAACAAATGGAGCCTAGAACGTCAGCGAGCTCACACAGACCAGCTTTATGCTTTTAAAATCTCATCAATGCCCCACCATCCTTTTACATCAGTTTTTTATGATACATTCATATCTCAACTTCTTACTAATCGTCCATCAGTCTCTACTCCCTTCGCTTTCAGAGTAAGAGAAGAAGTGTCACAACTTGATGTCATGTTCTCAGACCCCATCAAAACCTCCGCTACTGAACTTCCAGTGGCGTGGCAGCTTCGCCCGATATCATGTCATGTATCTTTTACAAGTGTCGAGAAAAACAGAGTGCCTAGAAGCGCGATCATGCAACATTTCTTGTCCCTGGAGCACAAATACAAGTGTGCTGAATTTTACACGGATGCTTCAAAAACTACCACAACTGTTTCCTGTGCTGCGCATGGTGGCACCTTTAATGTCTGTAGAACTGTGAATAGAAATACAAGTATCTTTACGGCAGAGGCCTATGGCATACTTCTTGTAGTTAAACATATTGTTCTAAATCGAATTCCGAAATCTGTAATTTATACTGATTCTTTAAGTGTTGTGCGTACATTATCCTCACAGAAGTCTAAAAACCATGTCGCTAATGCTCTCATTCACACTATTATGTCTGTGTATGCGTTAAACCTTGAAGTGACCGTGTGCTGGGTGCCAGGGCACTCTGGAATTTCTGGTAATGAGACCGCAGACCGAATGGCGGCCGCTGCTTCCCTTACAACTACAGTTGACATAACAACAATACCCCACACCGACCTGAAATCACACATCAGACAACACCTTCGCACAACATGGCAGGCACACTGGAATCAACAGACTGACAACAAACTACACGTTATAAAGACAATCTTGGGAGCATACACTACTGACACACACAACAGGCACAATGAAGTTACCCTGGCTCGATTACGGATAGGCCACACGCATGCAACACATTCCCTCCTGCTCACGGGATCTCCAAGACCCCTGTGTAGCAGGTGTGGAGAGGGCCTATCCGTAGCCCACATACTCATACAATGCAAGGCACTTGACACAACACAACACAAGCACTTCAGAGAACTCTACGGACAACATATCCCACTACATCCATCGCTGTTTCTAGGTGACGATGCCATGGTTTCCGTGAAACGCGTGTTTAAGTATTTGTCAGACGTTAAGTTTTTAAACCTCATTTCCTATCACGCATAATCAAATCTGGCCCTACCCTGTCGGAAAACCCCGCGTTTTCCAGCATTAGGAGAGCGATGGAATACGCCGGAAAGAACGGAATACACTGGGAAACGCCGCCCTGGACGACATCAACGCGGGGAGGTTGCATGAAAGCAACAACACGGGAACGTTGCCTCTGGAGACTGACAGGGATTCTGATAGGGCGAACCGGACAGTACGTTCTCCCGGCGCAGCTGCTTGGGTGGACACAGCAATGCAGCGCGCCGGTTACGTGGTCGACTGGTTGTAATCCAGCGCCGCGATCGACGCAGATGCTCCGAAACTTGGTGTTTGCGGCCCGTGCGGTGCCGCAAAATGCCACTTTTTAAATGCAGAGCATTTCAGTAACTCACGATGTCAGCCGCGTTGTCCCGTCGTAGTCCGCACCGTCGTTGTCCGCACCCCTCCCCCTACACTATACAAAAGAAAATACTATCCGGCGCCTGGTTTCGATCCCTCAACCCTGCGGGCGGAACGCAATGTACATGGTGCTCTACCCACTGCGCCACAAAGCCGACACAGAATGGGACGCTACGAACGCGCCTTATATCGTTGACTCATTCAAATTACTGCTGACGAGCGCTCTCTCGTCAGCAGTTGCCACAAGTGCAACAACATTAACGTAACGCAAACTACTTAACGTCGTGCGCTCCCGGAAATGCTCTGCATTTCATCGTGCCTCTCGCGAGGGGGATGTTTCACTGCGCCGCCATGCGAACAGTTTGCCACGCTTTAGTTTCAGTTCTTTCTTTGCTGGGGTGCCGACGAGCGGCGCCACCTCCTCGCACTTCGCTGCGGGAGGATCCGCGGCGGGGGCGAGAGATGGCGCTGGCGTCTCCGCGGTTGGCAATGGCGCGGAATTTTTTTTCGTAGTTGTTAGCGATGAATAGTCCAGTCATTGTGTATGTCACCTGCGTTCAATGGGGGTTTATTTGTCGAAGTAAATTACCGTAGACTTCGGCCGCGAACGTCAACGGCTTCTGAGTGCTCTGGCACAAGCGCTGCGCCATCGTGTTTACGGATTTTTAAATTTTAGCGTGCGCTTCGCGGAAATAATCCTCCGTACGAGCGACGATCATGTCGTTCAATTGCACTGCAAGCGTCTGTCGTAATGAAAGTTTGTTGTATTGCTGCCATTAGCATTCCGGTCTTGTGTAAAAAAACCTTCGCTACAAATTTGCAGTTAACAACGCAATTTATCGCAAATCACGGTAATGTTGGAACATCTAAGCGTAGCCCGCTAACCAAACTAATGGATAAATAAAGTACTTCACCAATTCCTCGGGTTGTTTGAGTGAATTCCAATTACGTATATTATTCCGTGGAGAACCTTTGACGAAAGAATCCGGAAATAAGGGTAGCCCGTTGGCAAAACGGACGCATAAAGGGCAAGCAAGAAGCTTTTTGAGGACGTGGTTTAATTATTTCAGTTCACATTCTGACGTGTATTTTTGGGTCTTTGAGAGCCCCATTGTCTCAATCTGCTTGCTGTTGCATTTTTTTAGCGAGCAACCTGATTATTTTAACGCGAACCATGTGTCCAATAAAGCTTAAATAGTGAAAATAAAATTTTAAAACCAGCTAACCAGTTGCCGCTACCGGTGTTAAAAGAAAAAGAAATGGCTTCAGAGAACCATTACATTACCAAGATGTGTTGAAAAAGAATAAACGTAGAAAGAAATAAAACGCCCGCCTTCGCTCCATCCAGGCCGTTCGGAAGAAAGTCCGGGGACGCACCGTCACTATCGAAGGCCTGTCGCCCGACAGCACTCCCGGGGCGGGGGAGCCCACAATACGAAGAATCGAGAGGGGTGACGAGGGGTCGCGGCGCGGAACAAGCTCTCGTGATCGGCCGGGGAGCACTTTGTTCCTCCCTGCTTTTCGCCTTTCGGTCAAAATTCGTGGGTGGCTGCGTGGCTGAGTGGCCCGTCCACATTTTACGTTGACGCTATGCCTAGTCGAAGTTACGCGTAACTTTTCTGTAAAAACGTGCATCTTATGTCTCCTGGAAGTGTTAGCCGCAACATGTGAAGCTACGAAATCTGTGGGAAAAGCAAGAACAGTGGTCCGGATTCTAAGCATCTCGAAGTGAGTACTCCTCTAGCGACGAAAAACCGTGGTGCTTGGGAATATTGGCAAGTTGATGCGAGTGGATACGACGACTCTCAGAGGCAGCGTGATTTGCAATACGTGTGATGTGCTTCAACGATCGACTGAAATTGAAAAGACCCCTGCGTGACTTGGGCAGGTATTGTGCGCCCGTACTCTTCGAGATAGTGCTGCACCACGGAGACGTGGGCTTTTCGTCGCAGGATACCCTTCCAGGCCTTGCTGTACGAATGCATTGTCAACGGATCAAAGTTCACCAAGGCAAGGAATCCAGCTAAGGATATACTTTCCATTTTAATTCTCACGTTTTGCTGTTTAAATAAAAGAGGTTCAAGAAATATGTGTTTACTTGTGTTTTAATGGCCCTAAAGATATAAGGAACGAATTTTCAAACGGTTACTGTCGATGCTTGTTTAATATTTTTTTTTTATCCGGGAGGATATATTTGCTTTACGGAACAGATGGAGCGCCGCTACTGACGGAACGCGATGATGAAACAATGCATTCGGCAGGGCAAAATCAGCTGAAAAGTGCCCAAATGAGACTGGCTAACTTTTGTAGCGCTACTTAGATTTCCCCGAAAAAAGGGATGCTGTATTTCTTGGTAACAGCAATGCGGGTTTGTAATTAAACGGCTATTAAAGAAAAGCTACACTCACCAGCATCATGCCTGTGCCCTGGGTAAGGCCCATCCAGTTCGCACACTATGCCATTAGCACACATGATGGCCTGGTACTTGACTGCATGGACCCTCTTGTGCCCCGAAAAGTAGATCCTCTGCTCCACGGATGGCCGGCAGATGGGCCTTGCAGTGCCATCCACAAAGCCCCAGCAGTTTGTCAACGCAGCTCCTCTGTTGTGCACAGGCTGCAGTGAAGAAAGTCTTAATTAAACACGCAATGCGAGGAAAGCTTGTAACCGTACTAGCACGCACAAAAAGAAAATAGATAAACCTTATAAAAATAAAAGAAGAAACACTACAGAAACTCTGGCCCTGGTATTTGTTTTTCTTGGAGAGCCTTTCAGTTTGATCATATGCAAATGTCGTTTCAAATGGCGCGCCATCAGCCGCAAAGGGTTCGCACAACATCCAACAGATGGCGACGAGTGTACTGGACAGTAGGAAGACGCATTGAAACATCCCCCTCGCGAGGGGCACGATCAAATGCAGAGCATTTCCGGGGGCGCACGACGTCAAGTAGTTTGCGTTACGTTAATATTTTTGCACTTGTGGCAACTGCTGACGAGAGAGCGCTCGTCAGCAGTAATTTGAATGAGTCAACGATATAAGGCGCGTTCATAGCCTCGCGTTCTGTGTCGGCCTCGTGGCGCAGTGGTTAGAGTACCGTGTACATTGCGTTCCTCCCGCAGGGTCGAGGAATCGAAACCTGGCGCCGGATAGTATTTCTCTTTTTTATACAGTAAGGAGGGGTGCGGTGCGGATTACGGACGCCAACGCGGGTGACATCGTGAGTTACTGAAATGCTCTGCATTTAAAAAGGCCTAGCGCGAGCACCGGCCACGCTATACGCTGGAGACGGCGTGGTCTCCGGTGTGTTTCTGCGTTACGTTCCAGCGCGCGCCGGGTCCACGCGTTTCCGCGTCCAGCGTGTTCCAGCGTCCAGGGTCCGGCGCGCTCCAGCGTTTCCGCGTCCGGCGTATTTCAGCGTTAGGTAGTCCCATAATCAGGGGTTACGCTGGAAGCGGAGCCCCAGCGCCGCTGGGTTTTCCGATAGGGTATACACCAGCCATCACCATTATCTTTAACTGATTTTACTATGTTCGGTTGACACGTTTTTTTTTTACCTACCTTTTTGTGGTAACCACTTCACTTCATGAAATCACCTTTTCTCTGGCGCTCATTGCCCTTAGTCGGCCTTGCGCCATAAAAACCATACTATCATCATCATCACTGCTACAAACGTGTATTGGCGCCTAATTCGCGATAACAAGTTCAGAGGTGGCTTTTTGTGTTCAGCCAACTGTGGCGCGATGTCTAATCATTCTAGCGCACTCCCGCTAATCCGGACTCCGCTTAATTCGCAGTTTTATTGTCCCCATCGAGTTCGAATTAACGATCTTTTGCTGTACCATCATCTAAACGTGTTATTATATTGTTTATTGCTAACATTTTCTTGCCGTTTCTGGTAATATTGTTTTGTGTAGAGGAAGTGTAGGGTTCGATCCGGTTCCCATTAAATTAAATCCCCCCCATCAAAGAGAAATCCGAAATGATCTGGCCAAGCAAAAAAAAATACTACCAAAGGTGGCATTTGTAGAATTGCACCAATGCGATTACAATTATTTTCCCAAAAACAATATTATATTAGAAGCGACCTTATGTTACAATTTTAAAATGAGATGCAAACCCGAGTGGGGGCATGTCCATGTTAGGGTAATGGCCAGGGGCCAGTGACGCTACAACCAGAACAGATAGCTCATCTTTACGAGGGCATGGGTTGTGGACGATCAATGGCATGTGTATCTGGAGTGGAAACGTCCACTGTCTAGTGAAGACAGAACTAAAACTGCATGACACGAAACAAATAGTACAACAGCTTCGTCCAGACGGAACCAAAGAAGCGCCGCTGGCAGTTCGTCCAGACAAATGTACACATCACACTACACGTCAAATACCGCTATAACAGCTGCTATAAATCGTTTATTAATTCGGTGTTAATTGGTGCAGAGGCGACGTATACTTCGTTTGCCGATATTTTTTGCCTTCTTGAATTCTGGCGCTTTTTTTGTGTGTTTGTGAGTACTTGACACACTCTAACACTCTAAGACTTGACGCACTCTAATATTGTGGTTAAGCTTCCCCGCAATGAACTCGATAGCCCAATCGGGTCATCAATAAAACTTCGCGAAATGACAAACTCGAGTCATGTCAGTCAAATTTACGCCTGCGCTGTGTTATTACGCAATGCGACATGAAGTTCTGCCTCGCAACGTGGAAGAGCGCAAAGTACACAAAAAACACAAGTTATCCTGAATGGGAGTTTTTTGGCTGAAATACGTCTTTTAAACTCCTCACGGCAGGCAGCCTGCTCCCACGTGTGGTAGTATGATGGTGGGAAAACTGCCAGTTCGCACCGGTGGCCACGAGCTGTCGTAAATAGGCGAATTTACCACCATTGTACCTCTTCACAAAACGCAGTATCTAGCTGTGAATACAACGTTTGTCCTAATGGGAATTGTCAAAACTCCCACGCCTCCTTGCTCTCCTGTTTCACCCCTTCCTCCTTTACGCCTCCTTACAAAATGGCTGCCAGTTGGTGTCGTGTGTCGTGTGAGCCCTAGCGTCTCCAATAATTTATGGTCGGTGTGAACTTTCGGCCACGCGAATGTCTGGAGTTCTTCCCCACAACCGAAGCTCGTTGCGAACATTGTGGAACCAGCCTAGACTACCATGCGACACACTGCAGCATCGCCTCCGAGTCACCGACCTTCCAGCCGACAGAGTACGCTAGCGAGCCGACGCGAGGCCTAAATGCACTGATCGCTAACGGAGAGTGGCTCGTTAAAAACAACGCGGTTGCGCATCTGAGAGTGGTTGAAGGTAAAATTTGCAGGTTTTTATTCTACCTAACATTTTGGGAGACTTGTGCCCCTTCTAGTGTCAAATAAATTCAGTGTGTTTCTGGCGTCAGTGCACGGGCGAT
This sequence comes from Haemaphysalis longicornis, assembly GCF_048455015.1. Taxonomy (NCBI): domain Eukaryota; kingdom Metazoa; phylum Arthropoda; class Arachnida; order Ixodida; family Ixodidae; genus Haemaphysalis; species Haemaphysalis longicornis. Next base: position 186,585,470 of record NW_027526203.1, read on the forward strand.
TCTCCGCCACTGGAAGTGAGCGTTGTGCGTGAGGGAGGGCGCCATGCCCGGAACGTCATTGGAGAGGCCGAACGGGGTGAAAGCAATGCGTATTTGCGTGGGTCTCGAGCAGAAAACTCGAGAGCAGAATGAAAAGTATCCTCACTGTGAACGGCTGTTAGGGGTTTTTGTTAGGCTGTATCTATGGCTAATTGGCAGGCGAAGGTGAAGTTGACCGGTCAAACGTTGCAGGGCGGCCGCTTTTCTGAAGTTGTACAGTACGTGAGGTGCCCGCCGCGCCTGCTACGAGGAGGGGGACTGAAGCGTGCCGCCGCCGAATAATTGCTTTCACTGGAAAGGGAGAAGGTCAGGGCCCCGCCGGAGCTCCCCGTATACGCTAGGTGCATGTAACTATAACCAGCAAACGCAATTCAGGGGAGCATTCGGTAGATTCGGCGGATGACTACTTATTTTATTTTTATTTTTTGCTGAAGGGGGCCGGGCGCAGCCGTCACACCGACCGAATTTTTTTCTTAACTTCGGGTGAGGGGAGAGACTGGCAGTGCGGGTGGTGAAACTTGAACCTCGCTCCCAGTACATTACACGCGAGGAAAAGAGGGCAAGGAGGCATTTTGAGAAGTTGGTCGCCACAAGAATCGCGCTCCCTTTCCCTTTCGTACAGCACTTCGTTTGGACCAACTACTGAGCGCAGGTGTCTCGGACGGAAGTGCACTTTTGCGTAGCTTTAAATAAACATTCAGACATTACGGAAAGTTGAACACAAGAGTGGCAAGTGCGGCGTCATTACAATGCCGTTTCTTTATTTTTTTTTCAGGTCAGATGCCCATAATACTTCTGTATTTGTTGCCGTAAATTTAAAGCGTTTTGCTATCCCTGTAATGCATGGGCTACTGTGGCTTCCTGACAAACGTGCCAGGGGGCGAGGCAACTTCAGCGTTTGGGAGGCAAGTGCAAGCAAAACGCGCACTGACGACAGGCTCACCTCATTGTTTGCAAATGGCTTACATTTTTATCGTTGAGAGTTGTAGTAGACAAAGTTAGAAAGCTGGAACTTTTTTCTGTCACCGTCTCGTTACTGGATACAATGGGTCTGCCCTGGTGGTTGCTCTTATGTGTTTCGGGTAGCAAGTAAAATTTTATGCAATAAATTGACTGTGTGCAAAAAACAAACATTTCACGTTTCGCCATTCAACTTTCGAAGCGGAAAAAGACTAAAAATTGCGTAATACTAAACGAAAAATGAAAATGCGGCCGGTGCGCTCATTCAAAAACCCCAAATACCGTAATAAATTCTTCTACAGCGCTTATATCAAACGAACAAAAACAGAAAAAACCTCGAATACAAGTCAACACTGCTGCGAACGCGCCCCTGAAAACTCCCAGTTGGAGGAAATAATGCGGAAATAAAGCTCCTCCAACTGGAGGAGCTTTGAAAACTCCGAATCGGTAGTAAGTTATACGACAAGTTATTTACTCCCATTCCGGCATATTTGTGTTCTGTGTGTACGTTTTTGAGTCGAATGGTGTAAAATTTGTTGTCATTCACAAACGTTGCTTTGTTGGAGGCATGGATTAGTGACTGGAATGAATTGTGGTGAAACTTAACGACGCAATTTTGTTAATTTGTAACCTTCAATAGCGTTGACTTACAATATAATACATGGGTTGGGTTCGGGTGAGTAGGGCAGGTTAGGTTACGTTATATTAGGTAAAGTCAGGTTTGTTCACCTGACTGACCGGATGAGTTCAGGTCAGAGAAAATCAAGGCCTCAAACAGCGGTGTATTGAAGCTTCGTGCGAATTATTTAAATTGCTTAAATTATGGAATTTGGTATAACACCAACATCCTCCCGGCAAAATCACGTATGTTGACACACACACACACACACACACATATATATACATATATATATATATATATATATATATATATATATATATATATATATATATATATAGCGAATCAGAATAGGAAATGAGGGGCTCGTAGAAATAACACCGAAATAAGGATTGGCAGTCAAGAAAACCTCGGAAAGCAAAGGGCCACGCTGGCTACCTCCCCCAAGCACAGGAAAAAATTACATTGACATAAATACCCTAGAAAGCGGGGGGGGGGGGGAAATCGCCCCGCCGGTAGCGTAGTGGTTATCGCACCAGACCGGTATTCTGGAGGTCGTGGGTTGGGATCCCACCTGGCGGGCATTTTTTCTCCGCTTTCTTTCTTTCTTTCCAAATTCTGTATCTGTTTCAATGACCTACAACACCCTCCCGTTTGCTTTCCGAGGTTTTCTTGACTGCCAACCCATATATATATATATATATATATATATATATATATATATATATATATATATATATATATATATATATATATATATATATATAAGCAGTTAAGCAGTAAAAGAAAACTTCTCGAGGAGCCAGAAGAAGCAATACTTGAGAAAATGGTAGACGCACGATTAAAAACAAAAACAGTGGTTTACTGACGTTTCGACTGGAGGAACAGTCTTCATCTTGAGTACAGATGAAGACTGGTCCTCCAGTCGAAACGTCAGTAAACCACTGTTTTTGTTTTTAATCGTGCGTCTACCATTTTCTCAAGTATATATATATATATATATATATATATATATATATATATATATATATATATATATATATATATATATATATATATATATATATAAATGTGTGTGTGTGTGTGTGTGTGGCGCTGGCTACCACCCCCAAGTGCAGGAATCAAAAAATACCTTGACATAAATAACCGAGAAAGTGGCGGGGAAACAGCCCCGCCGGTAGCGTAGTGGTCATCGCACCAGACCGGTATTCTGGAGATCGTGGGTTCGGATCCCACCCGGCGGGCATTTTTTTAACCACTTTCTTTCTGACTCAAAAAATTCTTCATCTGTTTGTATGACCTACCGCAGCATCCAGTAATTGTTCGTCGGAGTTGCGCCTCGCACGCCAACTGGAGGTTGGGGTGGCTTTTGGTCTTCCGGGTAGCAGATCTTGTCATTGCAGACAAATGGGGCCTCGAAGACGAAGTTGAAGTAATGCAAGGAATATTTATGTACACCTATTTACATTTGTACGTTACAGTCAAAAGCGGAAAGCATTGGGACTGACTACCTTCCTCGGCAAAGCCGATGGTGCACGCATCGTACCGTAAATCCGAACGGCCGCAGGACTCTCGCGCTCCATTTTTAACCCACCGAGAGTCAAGCTATAGCCACCATAAGTCAAGCCCACACGCAGCAAACATCCAATCATGACACAGCACAAATATGATGGACACGTACACTCGCTCCCTCCATGTGGCAAGAGCGCACAGAAATATACAAGACGAAAATATCCCTCTCCACCCGTGGGGTACTCTTTGACCTGTCCCCCTCGCATTCCCCACCAGGCCGTCGCCCCCATCGTCGCCTCATCGGCTGCGTGTTCCTCGGAAAATGAAGGGTGCGGGCAGGCTGGCGGCACGTGGTACCTTGGCCTCCTGAACGGGTTGCCGCGGGCAGCCGACACCACTGCCTGCGATGAGTCACGTATACCCACGTGCCAGCGGTCCATGCGCGTCCCTCCCGGTTTCCGTGCGCCGCGAGAAATTCCCGGAGGTTGCCCGGCTGAACGTCCTTCCCGATTCTGTGCAGAACCGTGGACATCTTTACAATCCCCCCTTTGCTTTCCGAAGTTTTCTTGGCTGCCAACCCCTATTCTATATATATATATATATATATATATATATATATATATATATATAGATACTTCAGGCGAAACTTTGCTCTGGCGCCCTCCTTCCTGAAGTTACTTCGTTATACAACACTAGTTAGAGCCAAACTTGAATACGCAGCTGCAATATGGGACCCAGAGCAACCATTCTTAATGAATAAACTTTAAATGTTTCCGAATAACTCTGCTCGTTTTATTCTCTCCAACCTTCATTGCACCGCCAATATATCATTTATGAAAGCTAGTATCAATCAACCTGATTTAGTTACCCGTCGCTAAATGAAAGGAATTTGCTTATTCCACAAAATATTTTATAATACCACATTAAGCAACAACCTAATTTATCCCCCAAACTACGTATCATAACGTTATGATCATGTCCACAAAGTTGCCATCCCTATTAGGTACATGCGTTCGTACGCATGTTCATTCATTCCACGAACATCACGTGACTGGAACGACCTTTTTGCAGCAACTGCGACTATCGTAAGCAATGATTCTTTCATATAAGTTATTAGTAATCAAAACCACTCCAATAACCTTGAGTGATTGCTAATTTTCTCTTGTGTTGGCTTGATCTTTCGCGTACAAGCTAATGTTGGCTTCTCCTTGTAGTTATTGGCCCTTTGTGCACAACATTCTTGAACTTTTTTATGATGAGTTCTCGCGCAATTCCTCGTTTTTGTATGATTGTTTGATATGCACTGTAAGCTGTCATCATCACCAGCCTATCTACGCCCACTGCAGGGGCAAAGTCCTCTCCCATTATTCTCCAATCATCCCGGTCCTGTGCTAACTGCGATCAATTTATCCCCGTTGACTTTTTGATCTCATCTGCGCATCTAACTTTATTCCGCCCCCTGCAACGCTTACCTTCTCTAGGAATCCACTCTGTTACCTTTAATGATCGACGGTTATCTTGCATTCGCATTACATGCCATGCCCCCGTCTATTTCTTCTTAATTTCTACTAATATGACATTAACATGCGTTTGTTCCCTGACTCAGTCCGCTCGCTTCTTGTCCCTTAATATTACACCTATCATCTTCCGTTCCATTACTCGCTGAGTCTTTAAGTTGAACCCTCTTAGTGAGCCTCCAAGTTTCTGCCCCGTAGGTGAGTACCGGTAAGATGCAGTTGTCATACACTTTCCCCTTCAGGAACAATGGTAGGCTGCTATTACTTATCTCAGAATGCCTGCCCTATGGACTCAACCCTATTCTTATCCTTCTAATTATCTCTGCCTCATGGCTGGGATCCGGGGTAAGAACTTGGCCTAAGTAGATATATACGCTTACCACGTCTACCGCCTCGCCACCTATCTTAAATCGTTGTGCTGTCCGGAGTTTATTGATGATTACTTTAGTTTTCTGCATATACATTATCAGGCCCACGGGGTTTCTCCAGTGCGGAAAGCATGCGTTGCAGTTCGTCCCCGAGTTACTTAGCAAGGCAACGTCATCAGCAAATCTGAGGTTACTGAGGTATTCTCCATTAACCCTTACTCCATCTGTTCCCAATCGAATGTTCTGAATAATTCTTGCAAACATTCTGTGAAAAACAATGAAGAGATTCTGTCTCCTTGTCTGACACCCTTCCATATAGGTATCTTACTGCTCTCCTTATGGAGGATGATAGTAGCTTTGGAACTATTGTAAATATCCTCTAGTATTCTTACATAATGCTCATATACACACTGGTTCCGTAATGCCTGAATGACTGCTGAGGTTCCGACCGAGTCAAATGCTCCCTCGTAATCAATGAAGGCTATGTATTGCGGTTCAGTATACTCAGCGCACTTCTCTATCAGCTGATTGATCGTGTGAATCTGGTCCATTCTTGATTAGCCTTTACTGAACCCTGCTTGTTCTTTAGGTTGACTAAAATCTAAGGTGGCAGAAATTCTGTTAGCGATTGCTTTGGTAAGTAAGCTGTAAATTGTACTTGTTCATGAATCTGACAACCCACTCCCCTCTATAATGCTTCGGCCGTTATGGTACCTGTAAATATCCTCTTAAGCTCCCTATGGCACCAAGACTGGAACAGAGGCCCTCACTGTGCATGTAGCGAATCAGAATAGGAAATGAGGGGCTCGTTGAACTAATACAGAAATAATAGCTGGCAGTCAACAAAACCTCGTAAAGCAAGGGGAGGATGTGGCAGGTTATTGAAACAGATAAATAATTTGGAAAGAAAGAAAGTGGAGAAAAAATGTCCGCCAGGTGGGATCCGAGCCCACGACCTCCAGCATACCGGTCTAGCTGGTGCGATGACCACTACGCTACCGGCGGGGCTATTTTCCCCTCTACTTTCTGGGGTATTTATGTTAAGGTATTTTGTTTCCTGTGCTTGGTGGTGGTATCCAGTGCCACTCTGTTTACTCGGGGTTAAGGGGACCTTCTTTTTAACCCCGGGGTCATGACTCGAAAGTCTACGACATGTCAAATGTGGTCGACCAGCGTTGAACCCTCCTAAAGCGGCCATGAAGACAAACTACAAGTTTATTTGATTCGAAATGTTTCATGTTCTATAGTGCCCTTAGCGCTTGTGCGGAAGCAAACGATACTTTATTCCCTGCAAAATTAATCAATTTAAGCTACAATTTTGAATCTCCCGCCAAAACGTGTGTTTGAATGACGTCTGCAATGACATCATAAGACAGGTCTTTCCGCTATACTTGGTGTGGAGCGCAGACTTGTTTACTGTTTGTCAACCTAGATGGCGCCACCACACCGCGGCAAGCAGTTTTCTGCCATTGGTTTGTTTGAGACCGTATTTAAACCTGGTTTGTTTTATTCGTTGGGAGAATACTCGTTTCGGGAAAAATGGTGCTCGTTCGACAAATATGGTCACGTAAGACAGCGTCGCTCGCGTCAATCGGTCAGTGTCGTCTGGGACAACCCCAAAGCCCCGCAGTGCTGTGCATCTAAACCAAGCATAGTCCGCGCAGTAGCAACACAAGTACGCATCGGTACTTCTATGTTTACCGGTGCTTTCGTAACTTCTACATTTTGTCCCACCACTCTTACTGCTGCAAAAAGAATGTGCCCTAAATTTAAGCGCAAATACTTCGTTCGGCAAGCTTATAAGCTCTGCCTCATGTTCGTTTGCTTTTGCTGGCTTACGGCAATCGCAGAGCTGGCTCGTATGACATCCTAGTTTCTGTTGCGGGGAATGAGCTAGTGGGTTGCATGACCATTTCCTCTTTTCCTAATTATATAGCTTATTTAAGCGAAGTTTACGCTAAAAGTGCTATCAGCGTGATTCTAACGAGACAATCTTTTGGATGAACCATACTTGCATTTTGTCTTCATGGCCCCTTTAAATTACCTTTGACACCAAGACTGCCGGAACAGAGGCCCTCGCTATGCATGTAGCGAATGAGAATGGTAAAATGAGGGGCTCGTTGAATTAAGACAGAAATAAGGGATGGCAGTCAAGAAAACCTCGGAAAGCAAAGGCGAGAATGTGGTAGGTCATTGAAGCAGATGACGAATTTGGAAAGACGACACAAAGTGGACAAAAAATGCCCGCCGGGGGGGGATCCGAACCCACGACCTCCAGAATACGCGTCTGGTGCGATGACCACTACGCTACCGGTGGGGGGTGATAGCCAGCGCCACTCGGACTAAGCAGGGAGAAGGGGACCAGACTCATGTATACATATATATATATATATATATATATATATATATATATATATATATATATATATATATATATATATAGATAGCGAATCAGAATAGGAAATGAGGAGCTCGTTGAAAATAAGACAGAAATAAGAATTGGCAGTCAAGAAGACCTCGGAAAGCAAAGGGGAGGATGTAGTAGCTCAAGATAAAGAATGTGGAAAATAAAAAACTGGAGAAAAAATAGCCCGCCAGGTGGGGTTCGAACCCACGACCTCCACAATACCAGGCTGGTGCGATAACCACTACGCTACTGGCGGGGCAGTTTCCCCACCACTTTCTCGGGTACTTATGTTAAGGTATTTTTTTTTATTTCTGCATTGGGGGGTGATAGCAAGCGCCACTCGGACTTACTCGGGGTGAAGGGAACCTTCTTTTTAACCCCCGGGGCGTGACTCGAGTGTCTACGACATGTCGAGAGTGGTCGACCAGCGTTTAACCCTCTTAAGCAACCCTTGGCACCAAGACTGCCAGAACAGAGGTCCTCGCTAAGCATGTAGCGAATCAGAAATGGGAAAATGAGGGGCTCGGTGAAATAAGACAGAAAATAAGGATTGGCAGTCAAGAAAACCTCGGAAAGTAAAGGGGAGGTTGTGGTGGGTCATAGAAACAGATGAAGAATTTTTTGAGTGACAAAGAAATCCCATCGTATGACCGATAATTGTTTTAAGCGGGTTGCGAAATATAAAGACGGAACAGAGTTCAAAACATTTTATTCGCATGCCAGCAAGGTCTTACTAACACTAATTTGAGGAGAAGAAGCCACAGTCGGTCACTTTGTTTCCGCGCGTGAGGCTAGCGCAAATGTTTTCAAAGAACATCTATAGGTGCTTCACCTGGCTGAGGTAAATGTCCTTGGCGGAAACAAAGTCCCCGAGGGACTGTGCCACGGATTGATCCTCCTACGAAGACACTACCTGAGTAGGTTGCGCAACCGCATCTTTAGAGTCATCACTGTTGCATTCTTGGTGCACAATATAACCGGATTAAATGGTTATATCCGATATCGTGGCACTGTAGCATTGTAACAGGCGGGTTTTTTTTTACCATAGAACGAATACAAAAGTTGACGGTGCCATAGCTGTTCATCGTTATATCCCATATATTGTTATAAATGGTATCGTGGTAAGTTGACTCGACTGTATATATATATATATATATACAGGGTACTACGACGACTGGAACAGTTTGAAATATTTTGAAAAAAACTTCACACGAAGGTCGCATTTTGTGGTCTGTTTTGTTTGACACCGGGAACAACAAAGGTACTTTCCTGTTTATTATGAAAATAAATAAAACCGATTTCCGCCTATGGGCAAATGGCGGCCGATTTGGACGTGCGAGCCAGTGCAAGTAACGACGTTGCCTCTGGGGTAGGTAGAGCGAAACGGACGACGGGGATTCACGGTAGGAAGGAGCCAAATGAGGTTGCAGAGGAAGAGAAAATCACTTTTGTTCATAGCTTACCATGATCACAAAGATTTGCATAACTGCTGATACTAATCATAATAAAATATTCCCACTGTTCATCGTTGCCAATAAACGTTGGATTTGTTTTCTCACCTGCTGTGTCATTTTTTGATCGTCCGCTACCTCATTTGGCTCCTTCCTTGCGTGGAAGGAGGCAAATAAGCTAGCAAACGACCAGAAAGCCCGCTTTCACATTTTCTGATCGTCTGCTACGTCATTTGGCTTCTCCTGGAGTGGAAGGAGTGTAAATCCACACATGCTCCGCGATCCCCTCGCGCGCGTTTTGCTCCGGCTGTCCCAATCTACCCGAGAGAGCGTAAGTTGAAAAGGGGGCGTGGCCGCGTATTCCGCCGCACCGCGGTGCTCGGCACCTATGCATCAACTTTTCCGCGGCAGCTTGGCGCAAGCGAGGAAACGCGCATTTTCGCAGCTTGCAGTCAAATTTAGTCGAGCAACCAGCTTTAAAATGACAAGTACAAGACAATAACCAGCAAATTTATTATGGTTAATTTATAGTATGAGGAGCCAAGTACAAAGTTTAAGCGGCAATCATACGAGCGAAGCGCAGTCGGTTCTGGCACTCTCTGCTGCGGTTTCGCGTCCCTATTTTGATTTTTTTAGATGTCGATGTGTATTTACACGCGGCGCCCTTGAAAAACCCCTCATGTCCTCATCCAAGATTATTTACAGGAGTTGCGACTTAAGCATCTGTCGCATAAATGCAATATTAAGATTGTTTCTGATTGGTATGCATGGCACCATAGATTTGTTGCCGTGGCTTTTTAAGGTAGGTTTAGAAAATTGTATACTGCACGCAAGTCCGACACAAACCAACGGTGATACTTTCAGACAGCACCGTCCATTGCAATTCAGTTCCAGTGAGTATTTGCGAGGTTTTAGAAAGCGCTTTGTGAACTAATATAACGCATTTGCGCGGCAGTTAAGAAAAACTGATCAATGTCTGTAAAAACTACACGATACATCAAGCATGATTATCGTGGGATGTGCGACCTATTATTTGTCGGTGTTTACAATTGAGAATGCTTTTTGCTTGTATACCTGTGCGCGAATATGGCTCAGCTGGATTAATGGTTCCATTTATATTCAACCTTTAAATGTGCTATCTCCGCTTTTTTTTTTTCATTTTTTAAGATCACTTTAAAAATTTGTTTTTATTTTTTTGTCTTTTCCGTTGGCAAGTTCCATTCAATTAACTAGCTGCGTTTACGCTATTTTTAATATATTAAACATTTTATCATGCGAATTATGCACTTTTGTGCAAAGGCAGGGGTTTACACGGCTGGTTGTTCTCACGATATTTTTGTACGTGTTTCCGTAGTTCTTTTCAGTGCTTTTTTTATTTTTGCCTACTTTTTTTGGAGGAGGTGTATGGATGCACATTATTTCATTTTGTAAGCTAGCTTGTATATAATTATTTTCCACTTTTAGATGCGACTACATCTCGTTCACTCGCCTTCTCCCTCCTTACGGCGTTGTTGTTGTCCGTCCACACCCCTCCCCCATTCTCCTCGCCACGCGAGCTGCGCTCTCCACCGCTCACCCCCGGTCCTCTCCGATAGCGAACCCTCTCTCGCGAGGGGCATTGGATTCATCATCATCATTTAATTACCCTTAAAGGCCCTGTCTTGGGCATTACATAAGGGGGTTGGCTTGGCTTGGCTTGGATTGAATTTGGATTGGATTGGATTAAAGTGGATTGTGTTGGATTGTGTTGCGTCATAGCCGCGCCACGTTGCGTCATAGCCGCGGTCGTTCCAGCCCCGGCGTTCCGATTTCCATCGATGCGTTGAATGGAGCCTAACAATTCTGATATTGCCCGCGCAACCGTAACAAGCACCGATCACTGTGATAAGAGTAATGCTAGCACCACTGAAGACAAGGCAGCGAAGCGGCGTGAACGTGATGCTGAACGCAAACGATTGAAGTGAGCAGCCGATTCCGAACTTCGTAAACGTGATACCGAACGCAAATGGTTGAAGCGAGCAGCCGATGCTACCCGTACACTACCCGTACACTTCAGCGACCACAAGGCCGACATCGCTAACGTTACGCGGCGTGTTAAATAAAGAATACATCATACGCGTTCCTCAGACGTTTCACGCAATTAGAGAATCAACCCAACGGAAACACCAAGTGAACCCCGAAGATGCGTCGCATCTCCACAGGGTTCCGCTCGCGGGAAGATGGGGTAATTGTTTTTTTTTTTAAGATTCCGTACGACCAATCGTCTCCGTTCACACTATTACAAGGACTAATTATACATTTTAACTACGCCAAATGTACATTTTTTGCACAAAGGCAGGGCATTACACTGTCGTCAGTTTTCGTGATTTTTATTTTGCTGCCGTCGTTAATTTTTGTGAGAGCTATTTATTATTTTCTTCGTTTTGCGCGGAGGATGTATAGAACTCATATTTTTGAATTCGCAAGTTCACTTTTATAATTTCGTTCAAGGTTATGTATTTTTGTTTTAAGATTTTGATCGCTCAATTATCTCTATTGGCGCTATTATGAATTTCTGTGCGAATGCAGGGCGTTACAAGGTTATAAATAGTCTATTCACAACATATTTTTAATCGCGTTTTTCATTATTTTCGCTGTTGCTTAATTTTTATTTTCTTTCTGGAGGAGCTGTATAAGATTTATATTTTTGAGTTTCTTAATATCACTTCTGCATTTCTTATTTTTTTCCTTTCTGTATTTTTGTTGTTTTCTAAATTACGTTCGACTAATTATCTTTAACCACGCTTTTATTATTGCTCCACCAATTTACATTTCTCTGGAAATGCAGGGCTGCACATTTTGTGCCTTACGTGTGGTACCCGACGGTTGTGTATACGTTCGCTCTGGAATCATCCAACAACGATAGGATACTCTTTTTCTAAATGCTTTTGGATGCCTCATGGCGTAAAACGTATATTACAATTATATGTTAGCTTTCGCTCCGCGGAAGATCGCGAGGAAAGATCGGGGGCTTGACCTGCAAGGGCGAAGGCCCGCGCCTCGACGGTGTCGAGTTGTCGCCTGTTCCAATGAAGGACACATCCATTACAGGTGCTCTGTGTCAGAATCTTCGGCAGGAGCTGAGCAGAAATGCGGCCAATAAACTCGCAAGTACACTCGTACCAAGACCAGAAAAACTGCAGCATTGACATGCCATGAAATGCCGGATAAATAGCTGCCCCACGGGCTGAACGATGCATTGGGTGCATAGGTGTGAAGTGCCGCCTGGCGGTGTGCGGGGGAACCAGCGCGCTTACAAAATTTGGCTGAGGCGCGCGGCGATTGGGATGCGCGGAGCAAAACGCGCGCGGGGAATCTCGGAGGCCATGAGCCACATCGTCCGTTACGGCAGAGTCCTTCAATGCTTTTCTGGTCATGAAACTCCCGGCCAAGTTTCGTACGGGGACAAAGGCTACCGCAAGGGGCGCCACCGCAGATCGGAGGGCATCGGGCGCGACCGCCGCTGCTCTGTATCCAGACAGGCAGGCAGGAACGCAGTAGCAGCATGTCTGTTCACACCAAATGTCTTCGTCACTCACAAAATGATAAGTCAATTTCAGCAGCCCATGACACGTTAAGCGATAGCACACTGCTGATAAGGCGGCAAGCGTCTGTTTTGTCTTACTCCGTTGTCCGTTCCCTGCCAAACGCGCTCTGACCACGCCCCTGGCTTCCCTCCGATCAGCACCAGAGCCGCGGCGCGGCCTCCTTGGGCAGCGAATGAAGCTCTCCCATAGCGTGACGGCGAAGTTTCATGACCAGAAAAGCATTGAAGGACCCTGGTTATGGTCTGTATACACCCGGTGGCGCAGCGTTTCATGATCAGCTTGCACTGGCTCGCGCGTTGCAATCGATAGCCATGTTCGATACTCGAAAATCGTTTATATTTATGTTCAGAATAAACAGGTAAGTATGGTCGTTCTTCCCGGTGTCAAAGAAAATAGACCACAAAATCTAACTTTCGTGTGAAGTTTAAGCGCAAATTGAGCAGCGGTTTGCAGAGGAAAACATTTAAAGGTTTGCAATTATCGTTCTAATAACACACTATATATATATATATATATATATATATATATATATATATATATATATATATATATATATATATATATATATATATATATATATATATATATATATAAATATATACATATATATATATATATATATATATATATATATATATATATATATATATATATATATATATATAAATATATACATATATATATATATATATATATATATATATATATATATATATGATGTAGCCTTTATTGCAAGTGCTATTCGGCTACTTGAAGGTGCTTTAAATGAGGTGATCGTCATCTTTCTATAACACTGGAATAAAGATATCAATGTCCCGCTTCCCGCTTCCGATCACGCCAGATTTTTTACCCACTTTGATATCTTTACTCCTGTATTTATACAGATATGACAATCACCTCATTAAGCACTATGAAACAGCTTCAAGTAGCCGGCCGAATAGCACTGGCAATAAAGACTGCATCTTTGATTGGTGTTTTCACGGAATCCCTCGTCCCATATATTTCTGTTCTGCACTATATATATATATATATATATATATATATATATATATATATATATATATATATATACAGAAGACTCTCGATAAACGAAACTTCAAGGGACCGGAAAAATTAGTTCCGTTTAACAGGAGTTCCGTTTACTGAGACAGATGTTCTAAGGTGCAAATTTATGTGCGTACACACTTCTAAGGGCATTTCATGGAATTCTAACCACTAGAAAGTGACTGTAGCTGATAGTTTTCAGAAAGCAAGAACACTACAAGAAGCGTAGGCACAGCATCCATAAAGTTGATTTGGCAACAATGAGTCGCTGTGCACTACAAAATGCATCAATTATTTTTGTTTGAGTCCTTGCAACTGCATCTTCACGGAGGCTAGAGGCCTCAACTTCGCGAGTGCTTACGAGCCACCGAATTTAGAAGACGGCAACGTGGTAATGAAGGACGAAAGGCACAACGATGGCACGAACGAGGCGACAGGAGGTGAGCCCTGTAGCCTCGGCGTCTAGAATCGAGACCGAACGACTGGAACAAGAACGGCGAGGTTGCGTTCGTTGCGCTAGCACGGCTAACCACTTACGAGACGAGGCTTACGAGGCCAACAACGCCAAAAAAGCATGGAGAAAGAAAAAAAAGAAGAACGAAACAGCCGGAACCGTAAAAAGCTGATTCTCATGCCAGTGGATTTCGCAAAAAGTTCCATTTCTGGTTCCGTTTACACAGTGATGCGGAAATTTTAGTTCCGATTACCGAGAGTTTTTGTACGTTATCTGAATACAAAACCAACCCACGTCAAGGCAACTGTTCCGTTTAAGCGGCAATTCCGTGGAAGCGATTTCCGTTTATCGAGATTCAACTGTGTATATATATATATATATATATATATGTATATATATAACAGTGCAGGGCTTGACAGCTGAATGGTATATTAAATTAGAGTCACCACGAAAAACATAACAATATTTAATACGACGTTTCGGCTGGGATCCAGCCTTTTTCAAGTGAAGTACACAGGTCGAATAGAGGGCATATGTAGGCTCGCAGGGAGCGCTGTGAGCACGTGGACACATTATTTCAAAAGTGTACAAGAAGGTAGTACAGCAAGAAACAAGTGGAAAGAAACGTACTGCATGACTGGGCGCGCAGGTAATCCATCTCAATATACAACGCGGCGAAAAGCAAAAGCGAGGCACTTAGGAAGCGTGTTTCCTTCAGCCACCGCCCACCCACGCACAGCAATATTAGGAAAAGTAAACAAATAAGGAAAGGGTATGGTCATCTTACTCCAAAGGAGCGGAAACAACCTGCCGCATAAGGCGGAAGCGTAGAATCGACAATTAGTCATCCGGACACTGGGGAACCCAAAATTGCAGAAGGCGACGTTGAAGTTCAAGAATGCAGGCGGGAGGATTAGCGAGGGGGCCGCGTCCTCAAAGTAAAATGCCGCCGCTTCCGGAGGAGACCAGATAATAGCCACAAATGGCTTATCAGCGGCCCGCGTCCCGGGCACAAGGCGGACAATGACGACCCCTCGAAGGGTGCCGACGCCGACAGAGGTGTGCGTGAGCCACCCAAGAAGAGCGCAGGTTGTTCGATGATTTTGAGAAATGACACACAAGGCAGGAAATAAACAAAGAAACAGCACACAGAAAAAAGCAGTTTAACGAGCCCCCGGCTCATGACATGAAATGGATAGATACAACAAATAGTCAGCTTACATTTGATCTTTTTGCAAGTAACAAGGGTTTGCACATTATGAAAAACGTACAATAAAGATGTGACGCACGTACGAGAACAAATCTCCAGTGATCTAGGAAAAAAAGACACTTCGTAGCTAGTCCTCAATGGCAGTATAAATTCGCACACAGCATTCTTTAAACAAACTGACAAACGAAAGAATACAAAGAATACACGTGTACAAATCGTAGAACATGGGGAACCATAGCAGTGAACAAAAATTGCTTACAAAGTGACATTTCGGGCAAAAGACATTTCGGGCATCACTTGGCAGTGGCAGTCGTGGCAAGACGCATGCGCTGCTAAACTCGCTCCTTCTGATACGCAGGTCGTCGAGCTGCTGGCAAGAAAGCACGGTAACCACTGTGTCCTGCGCATCATCGCAGCTGCGCAGTCCCCGACACGCGCTACCTACCAGTGACGACATCGTGCTGCGCAGACAAGGAAGCGGCTCAGCCCACCATCTCGGAGGGCCTGTGGCAACCTCCAGTCGGCGCTGCCGCGGAAATCCACATATAAACAGCAACGACCGACACAGAGCATCACTTGGCAGTGGCAGTCGTGGCAAGAGGCATGCGCTGCTAAACTCGCTCCTTCTGATACGCAGGTCAGTTAACAAGGCCCTGTACCTTTACGTTTTTTGCATCTTTTTTACCCACGGCTGGTGCTGCCAAACGTGCATTGATCGCAATGATGCCGACGAATGCTGAGTTGGCGCGTGACGTTAAATCTTTGAGCCAAGAAATTGAGGAAATGAAAAAAAGCCTCTCGGTGTTCAATACTTTGTACGAAATATGAAGGAAAAACAAGAGCAGTTGACATCTGAAAACAAAGTGCTAAAAAAAAGAGTACGAACAGCTGTTTAAGCGGTTAGCAGAATCTGAGCAGTACAGTCGTTTGAATAACATCGAGATAAAAGGGATCCCCTGCACACGAGGCGAGGACTGCTCTAAGATACTGGAAAAAATCGGGGAAGCAGTTGGTTGCACCGTAACATCTGCTGATGTAGATGTTGTGCACCGCGTTCCTGCGAAGAAGGATACGAACATTATCGCTAGATTCTGCTCGCGCACAAAGAAAACCGACTTTCTTCGCAAGGGAAGGAAAGCTCGCATAACCACGAAAGCCCTGAATTTTCCAGAATCGGAAGAAAGCAAAATCTTTGTGAATGAGCATCTGACACCCGACAACAAACGCCTGTTCGCGCAAGCACTGGAACTAAAGAAAGAAAAAGAGTGGAAGTTCCTCTGGACAGATAACAGCCGAATTAAAGCAAGCTAAAACTGAGGACAGCAAAGTGTATGTCATTGCAAGTGCTGCTGATCAGTGTCGTATCAGCTAGGCCCAAACCACCTTAATAATGCATTATGCCTTAGGACAGACTGGCTGAATACTCACTTGACCAGTTTAAATGCTTGCTTAATGAAAAAAAGTCAAATCATAAATCGTTCATTCACTTGAATATCCGCAGCCTCTCTAAGAACTTTGATGCAATGATTGACTTCTTCACTACGTTAGATCACCCTTTCACAGTTGTATGTCTTTCGGAAGTTTGGCTAACCTCAACCGACTTAAACCTATATGCTATCCCTGAGTATTCTGCTGAGTTCTGTTGTGGAGACGATAACCGATATGATGGGACTGCCATATACAGGGTGTCCCAGCTATCATGCACCAAGATTTAAAAAAAGAGAAATTGGATAACTCGAAGAAAACCTAGTGCATAATGTTTGCAGTACTGCGAAGAAGCGGAGAGTATTTTTTTCGTTAATGAGACCTAATTAATTAATCGTAATTAATTATCTAACTCGAGGAATACTGTCCTAATCACTAAAGTGTCAATGAGGCACTTGTAGGTAACCACGAGGGGCATCTAACTGCGGTATTTTCAGCGACGAACTAATTGCGTACTCATTTATGCTGACTGATAAAGGAAACCCGCGAAATATGAAAAATACCACGTGACGGCGTCTCCGCGCGCATTGTAAAGCAGCGTCCCCAAACAAAGCTGATTGAAAGCAACTGCTTCCCGTGTTACCCGCCCGAAGAGACAGCGCATCACCTTGATAATGGCGTGCATGGAAGGAGCAGCAGCAGCAAGATTCGCGGGACGCGTGTGCAGATAAGGAACAAAATCGGTCGCGATTTCTTCTTTCTTTCTTTTGTCTATTTCATTCTGGCTAACTTAGAGGCAGCCTGTTTGAGGGCGTTGCTTTACTGTGCGCGCGGAGGCGCCGTCACGTAGTATTTTTCATATTTCGCGGGATTCCTTTATCAGTCAGAATAAATGTGTACGCAATTAGTTCATCGCTGAAAACACCGCAGTTAGATGCCCGTCGTGGTTACCTACAAGTGCCTCATTGACACTTTAGTGATTAGGACAGTATTTCTCGAGTTAGATAATTAATTACAATTAGTTAATTAAGTCTCATTATAGAAAAAAATACTGTCCGCTTCTTCACAGTACTGCAAACTTGATGCACCTGGTTTCCTTTGAGTTACGCCTTTACTTTTTTTTTAAATCTTGGTGCATGATAGCTGGGACACCCTGTATGTATTATCCAATCAGCCCTACCGTCGCCGAAATGATATTTCATTTTCGACTGCTAACGTCGAATCAGTTTGGCTAGAGTTTGATTGTAACTTTCTGTGTAGCAATAGCCGTAGCAGAGTAATCGGATCGGTATACCGATCCCCATCATCATCATACGCAGAGTTCTGCTCAGAACTTGAAACTATTCTTAATACAGTTGCATGTGAAGATAAAAATATTATTTTGTTCGGTTACACTAATATTAACTTATTGGATCCAACAGATAAGTCCTGCTTTAATTACATAAACGCTTTCGTTGGGCATGGCCTCGAATCATCAATTAATGCGCCTACTAGATGTTCTACCAACGGTACAGAAACTTTAATACACCACATCTTATCCAACCTAACCATTGAGCAACTTTGTGGTGTAGTAAATATTTCTATAACTGATCACTACCCTGTCTTCACACTGATTAAATCTAGCACCAAGAAATTCCCAACAAAACAAAAACAAAGCTTTGATCAGAAGAAGTTTGTTGCGTCAATTTCTAACTCTGATTGGTCTCCGGTTTTATCTGAAACGGATCCCTGTATTGCCTTTGAAAAGTTCAATAGCATTATTCAGCGTGCGTCCCAGCAATCTAGTTCTACGATCAAGGTTACCCGATGGTCTTCAACCCCGCGAAATCCTTAGATAACACGTGGTCTCTTGCGTAGCATTACTAAAAGACACAATCTGTATAAGAAAACTAAGCTCCAACCATTCAATCTAAACCTCAAACTACGATACAATAACTACTCAAATACTCTCTCGACACTACTAAAAAATTCCAAGCGTAAATATTTTGAAGAGGAAATTATGAGACGCAAAAACGATTCAAGGAAAACGTGGGAACTGATTAAGTCATTTCTTAATCAGCCATCAATGAGGCACACAATTTTTAAAATCAACACTACATCGCGAACGCTCATGGAACCAAAAGAGATTGCAAATGAATTTAACGAGTTTTTTACCGGTAATTAAATAACTACCGCCTCTGATGCCTCTCCTACGTACAGTGTACAGTCGTCACAATCATTTTATCTTTACCCTACTAATCCCTCCGAAATCTCCAGCACCATATCGAATCTGAAATCCACAGGCCCCGGGCTTGATGGAGTGCTCCCGTCGTCAATCAAAATAATTGGCAGCCACGTCTCCGTTCCTTTATGTCATATTATTAACTATATGTTTAAAGAAGGTACATTTTTTGAACAATTAAAAGTAGGTAAAATTACCCCGGTGCTAAAAAAAGGCGATGCGGAAGTCGTTCCCAACTATAGACCTATTTGTATTTTGCCATTTTTTAGTAAAATTGTTGAAAAGCTTATTGTAACACACCTCACAAAGTATTTCGACAAATTCAATCTTCTCTCCCCTCATCAGTTTGGTTTTCGTCCAGTATTTTCGACAGACCATGCCCTCATTTCTTTTACGGATACCATAAAACGCGTCATAGACATGGGTCATATTGTAGGGGCTATATTTGTAGATTTTACTAAAGCATTCGATACGATAAATTACACAATTCTTCTTCACAAGCTTGATGCACTTGGAATTCGGGGTCCTCCACTGTCTTTATTTCCCAGTTACTTATCAAATAGGTCCCAGGTCGTTGAAATTAACGGTTGTGTTTCACAACCGAAATTATTAATAAAAGGTGTTCCGCAAGCGTCTATTTAGGCCCACTATTATTTTTAGTATATATAAATGATCTTCCGAATTTTCTTCAGCTTACGAGCGCCGTAATATATGCTGATAACGCTACCATATTTGCTCACAAAAAATCCCTAACTGAAGTCTTATCCCTGTTAAATTCAGACCTAGATAATTTGGTATCCTGGTGCAAACTTAATCAACTCTACATCAACCCTGCGAAAACCCATTTTATGCTTTTTCACAGTCCTATGCGCAATATTGATCCCACACCATCAATAACGTTACAAAACGTTGTCGTTCATGCATCATCTGCCGTCCTATTCCTTGGTTGTACTGCTAGACACTCATCTCAAATTTCATCAACATATTAATATGGTATCGAAAAAAAATTGGTTTTGGGTTACGAGTAATAATAAAAACACGACGCTACTTTCCGCGCCCCATTATACTGTCCTTATATTACTCGTTCATACATAGCCACCTACAGTATTGCCTTTCATCATGGGGAAATACTTAACCCGCTTGTCCCACTTACAGCATCTACAGAGACAGGCTGTAAGACTAATTACCTTTAACAGTCATTTTTCAGAAGCAAATGCAATTTTCAGGACCCTCAATGTACTACCATTACACAACCTTTTCCAGCAAAAGCTGACAACAATTACTTACCGCGTAGTTAACAACAAAATATCTATTGGTACCTTAACACAATCTAACCTGCTTAACCTAAACACTACGAGATTCTCTGAAAATAACAATCTGCTATTACCCAAAGTTAAAACTAACTATGGAAAATTTACGGTGTATTTTATGGGAATTACGTTCTGGAATCAACTACCTACTAACATCAAAACCTCTACTTCATCTTATTCATTCATAAAACATGTCAAACAACACCTAGTTACCACAATTAATTCATCAATGGCCTGAAGGCTGCCTAAATAAATAAGTACCTATTGCTTATGTCGCTGTTGTTTATATTAATGATGTAAATAATAGCAGTGTGTTTTGATGATCCTTTGCGTTGCACAATTTTTTTTGCAGTACATTTATTTAGTCGATTTCTTTTTTCGTGTCTTTTATTCTCACTCATGTTGTGTAAGCATGCTTTCGGACTTGAATTTACTTTGATGTATTAATGCATTAAACCACTGCCTATAAATTTGTACTTTTCATCTGTTTTCTGTATTAATAGGAGGTCCCCCTGACAGTTTTGTAACTTTGAGACCTCCTTCTGTATTAAATGTTGTTGCAATAAAGAGAATAAAGTATTTGTGCACCGATTTGAATCCAGAAGCATACGGAGAAAATAAGTTATTCAACACTAGAACGAATAGTGCTTGGAAAGTGTAATGATAGGATACAGCAAGATTTCATGCAGGAGAAGCATTAAAGCATACGGAAAAGTAACCTGCTGACAACGATGAACCATCCAACGGTTGAGAAGTGGTAACGTGCGATACGTGCCGCTACAAGGTCTAGGTTTGAAGGCACGACAGCCTTCCCTGAGACTTATTGATACCTCTTGTGAGAGTGTTATATTTGTGGATCAGATAAGATTCGCAGGCTTCCCTGTCGAAATGGGTTTTAAATCCTGATTGGAGCACTGTGGCCTTAAATTGGTCGAACGGGTGTTTCAAAGAGTTGATATGTTTTGAAAGGGGGAGATAAGGTTTTGTTTTTGCATCGGATCTGTGATTATTGATGCGAGTTCTAAAAGAATTTTCAGTCTGTCCAATATATTGCGCACCACAATCACCACATTCTAGGAGGTAAACTATATTTGCAGTGTCACAATTAAGGTGCCCCTGATCTGCATGGAAAAGTCAGTTTCCCTGCTCTGAGCGCTTGTTGTTGGTGAAGCCGAAACGTCGTAGTATTGTTATGTTTTTCGTGGTGACTCTAATTTAATATATATATATATATATATATATATATATATATATATATATATATATATATATATATATATATATATATATATATATATATATATATATATATATATATATATATATATAAATAGTGAGATAGTGAGAGAAGTCGACTGACACGTTTCCCGTTTTCGTTGCCAAAATTTCGGAGTTATCGGAGTTAGAAATTCCTTCTTCAGGCGTCTATTTTAATTGTTCACATTTTGTGCCTTTATACAAAAATGTCCGTGAGGAGGGTCATTCCCCTCATCCTCCAGGAGAGGTCGTGGGTGGGGGGTTTCTCAAACATTTTGAGAAAGTGAGTCATTCCGATTGGCTCGAAACGTGCAAGGTGAGGGAAGGGGCAAGAACACGGATGAACAGGCACCACGAAAACACCTTAACAAGAAGCACACAAACAAACGCAAAATCGAAATAAAGACTGAGCCCTGCGTGCTTTTAAACCATGTAAATTAGTCAGCGGGAAAGGAAAAGGGGTAAAAAAGGGGGTGAAGGGAGACGGACATGTGATGACGGCACAGGCATAGATCTTCGACTCGGTCAAACTGCAAGGCCGCATGTATGCGCGGCCCGCCCAGTCGACGCATGGTCCCACACCATACTCCTAATTCGCCGTCCCATTTTCGGTTTTGTTTTACTGG